>NC_090449.1:1042301522-1042612609 GCF_031143425.1 Pleurodeles waltl
CTTGGGGTGCCCCTGGGGGCCCTTGCACTGCCCATGCACTTGGCATGGGCAGTGCAGGGGCACCCAGGCATAGCCCCGTCGCGCATTTCACTGCCCGAATTTCGGGCAGTGAAATGCGCGACGGGTGCTACTGCACCCGCTGCACATCAGCATTGCCGCCGGCTCTATTACGAGCCGGCAGCAATGTTGATGTGACTTTTACGCTGGGCCAGCGGACTGTAACACTGTTACCGTCCGCTGGCCCAGCGGAAAAGTCATAATAGGGAGCCAGGAATACCGCTGGCAATGGCGGTATTCTGGCTCCCGCAGCCTCGGCGGTCTTTTTAAAAGACCGCCGAGGTTGTAATGACCCCCTAAATCTTGTATCAGTTGATAAAGGGTGCCCAACGACTGAACAGTCTGATATATAAATGATATATAGAGAGTGTAATCTATTTCCCAAAATTATGAAAGCACAAGGGAAAATTTCTATCCTCTATCATATCCACAGAGCGAATGACTCAATATAAAGTGCAAATAAAGCTGGGAAAGAGGACACCCAGGGCTCATAACTTTTTGTGTCCGGAAACTGCCATTTACCAGTACTCTAGTGAAAGGGCAGAGATGCGTGCCCATATTGCGCCAAATACATAGAAATTATTGTTGCGTAAGTTAGGACGTTGGTGTAACTCTTCAAGTGGTGTCTTCACACCGAGAGGTGACACGGGTGTACTTAGTTCAGTGCACCAGTGATGAATGTCAAAGACAATTTATTGTAGCCCACAAGATACTATTCAATGTATAATTGATGTAGACGTATTGTTTCTGGGTTACTTACACTCCTATTAAGGGATCAGGGGCACCGTGGACACAGCAACATTCCTTATTTCGTTAGTCACAGTATCACACACAATGTACTAAGAAGAATTAACACTTTTAAGTCAAAAATATTTATTACTTCAGGAATAATCTGTTTTGTAGCACATCCAAACCAACTCAGAATATTATAAAAATAGCAACAAAATACGTTATAAATAACGAGAACAAAATGAACATTTCCAGCAATGTTAAAAAGTCATTCAAAAAATGTGATCTAGAACCTAACACTCTAATGTCTACTTTGATGTGCTATGCTATGAGAGCACAGAAGGCAGAGCAGCTTGCAATCTAGAGTTTCTTAGGGACAAGAGATGCATTGCATACCTTTTTGACAGCAAAGGCTGTCTTTATCAGCAGAAGCATAAAGACGAAGGGCAAACACCCGCTCTAGCAGTAGTCGGTCGGGCTTCCTCTGCGACTTGGCTTTATCAGCTTCATGCGAGATGTATCATCTGCAAAGTGTGAAGTGTGCTGCCAGTAGGTGAGACCATCTGTGGCAGAGTCACAGGTGATAATGTGGGTGAAAGACCTCTCCTGACAAGTGGTCAAGCGATAGTCCTTATATTCTAAATGTTATCAGAGATTGGAATTTTTGACATAAGTTTACGAATGTCTGACCTAGATTATGTGTCAAGGTTTGTGTTTCAGACTTTCCCTTATCGACATATAAGGCCAAAGGATGTCAATTCAGACTACAGTATCTTGATTAAATGGCTGTATTCGTGCTTACTTATTCTTGACATGATGGGGAATAGATATCTGACCCAGACTAATGTCACCTTAGAAGTCGTACCCATGTCATTAATCGAGGAACTTGATGATATCCCAGTTCCTAGAAAGATACGGACCGGTGACAACTGTGTTAAAGGGCAGACATGTCTGTGGTTCTGTGTAATTCTGGGAATATTGTAGTGTCTATTGTTTAAGGTGAGGAAGATGGCAGCCCTCATGAGCTAAGATGGAGTCCGGGCCTACCTAATATGGAGACAGACCTTAGGGACTTTATGTCATCCTAACACTGACTGCACATAACAGATCATGTAGAAGGCCTAATATGGGTCACACAGGGATAAAGCATTTTTGATTTTCACGGATGAGAGCCAGTAGTAAGCGGTTTAGTCTTGCAGATAGTCTCATAACAATGTAGTATGTGATATATTTAATATAGAAATTGGTCTATAGTTCTCACGGCTGAAATTACTCTTACCAGGTTTGCAATTACAGATATAAATGCCTCTGCTTAGCTGCAAAGAATTATACTAGCTTCCAAAGAAGCAACAAATAATCAACTAATATATGGATTACTTGGAGTGACTCAGCCAGAAGCTCGCCTTTCCTTTTTATGTCTTGTATTACCCAAGATCTTTTCATTTTACTAAAATAAATGTGTAATATTCTTCATTGTAGGACCTTTCAGCCAACCTTTTTTATCCATCGGTCTGTTGTTGTGCCAGTCACACTAATTCCGCCCCCTACAGCACGCAGCATTGAGCAATAGGTCAGCCTACATTAGCCTTTCGTTAACTTCACAGTGAGCAATGGCATTCTGTTCGTTCACAAGGAGCACATCTACACACAAAGTAATTTCCTTCAGTGCCAGGGATTAAAATAGGAATGTGTTTTTTTGACACCAGAAACAAGACAAACTAAAACAAGCACTGACAAAGCCAAAAGGCTGGCTTTTTGGCTTAGCCAATCCTTGTTTCAGACTTTTAATGATCTCTATTATTTCTTCATAGCTTCTGCCTGTTCTTAAGCAACCCTAGGTAATTCTATGCCAGAAAGCCAGGTTTCTGTAGCAACTATGGCAGCTGATGGCAAGCTGGCATATTAGTTTTACATGAGCTTGGTGCACTGGAAACAAACAAACAAACATTGGTGGAATGTGACATCATAGATTTAGAAGCTTCCTTCAAAATGGTTGTGAAGCTCAGAAGATGACCAGCCACGGAAAGTTGTATGTCTCGGTGAGAGGACACAATATATGTGGGGTGCCATGGTATTGTTTTGAAATCAGAATGTAGTCAAGTGTTGTGGACTGAAGATAAAGAGGGGGATGGTGTATGAATCAATTTGGGAAATGTGTTGAATTGAATTATATTTTCTTGGAAGAGTTGGGAAAGCTTGAAGGTTTGGACCATGTCTTCAAGGTGACAGAAAAAGCATACCTGTCATGCATTGAATAAGATGTGTCCCTTTGAGCATTGGAGTGGAGATTGCTAAAATTGTGTGTGAAGTGTGTGATTGATCCAACTGATTCATCATTGTGGTTGTTCCCTATAGTTTTGGCATACATAAAAACAAGTTGAGAATGTGCATTGAGTTGAGAAGTCTTAATAAGGCTATATAGGTTGATTGCAATGCGTTTCCAAGGATAGATGGGACGGTAGCTACTCTATCTGGCACAAGGTTGTATTCCAAGCTTGATATGTGTTCAACATATCATTAGAATTGTTTTGAGTGAAGAGTTGAGCCATTTTGCTGTGTCTGTTACTCTGGATGGAGTGTACCAATTTTATAGGATGACATTTGGGCTCGCTTTAGCTGCAGCGACTTCCCACCGACACATGGATGAAGTGTTGTTTGGTATTGCTGTTTCATGATGCTATACTTATTTCTAGGAAAGATGAGACAGAGCACATTCAGACATTAGATGCTGTTCTGCATGCTCTTGGACATAGAAGTCTAAGATTGAGGAAGGACAAGTGTGTGCTAAGATGATATAATCTTCATATATTTTTGGGTTTTAAGTATTGCCATTATTCAATATATATGTTCATTTATTTAGGTGTATGCGTCACATATAAACTCACAATTATTAATTTAGTTAAAACGTTCTATCGCAACATGATAATTCAGCTTGCTCAAATATTTTCATTTTTATTTCAATATAGTTTGGATTGCTTTCATATTTATTGTTTTTAAATAATGAACATGTTTTCATAGAAAGTATTATCTTGATTTCTCAGTTATTGGTTTTAACATAGGGTCATGGAATAGCTAGAAACACCTTTCTTTGCTGAAAATTACAGAAAAGGCACATAGAGTCATCCAACAAGCTTATCTGCCATTCAACATAGCCGCAGAAAAAGCACAACAGCTGCTGTATCTTTGTTCAACACTGCTTCTATTGTTCAGAAAAGGTATGCAGGTGCCCGTCATTTATGAAACTCGAGTAAGTGCAATAAGTGCAATTTTGGTTTTACTATCAGTTGAGTTAGCCAAGGGAAGGGGGGGGGGGGGTAATTGGGGGTTATCAATGTAGAGAAACCCTGAAATTCTGTAATAGTGTTTACTCTTTTCTACCTATTGACAAATATCATTACCATTTTCTTGCTTGGTTTTATAATAGTTACTATTTATATTGTGTGCACTAGGATATCATTTTAATTTTAACACATCTTGATACTATATTCATAGCTTCCTAGAGTTCTCGAGTGTGCTTATTAATGATGAAAGAGGATTTGGGCTCTATTAACTATTCCTGTGAGTCTCAGGGGACTGATTGTTACCTAATATATACCTTACTCATGAAATGCTTAGTAGGTTGCAGTTTACTGGGTTCTGTACCTCACACTAGTACATTGGATAAGTCCTTTGTGCCAGAGTCCCTAGAGAACCTTCTCTTGGGCAGTGTTGTAGAGATGAATTACAGAAAACATGTACTGGAATGCATTAAAGTATTTGGATCATATACATTCCATCAGAGGGATTGCACCACATCCTGGGTTGTTGAAAGTGATTGAAGAGGTTGTTGTCCACAAAGATTGTGAGCAGTTACTTGCATTTCTGGGAATGCATGAATTTGGCTAGTGTGGGTGTAAGCAGGTTGAGACACTCGAAGGAATCAAAACATGTCTTCATAATGCACCTCTACTTAGTCCATACATACCGGGAGAGAGAAGGAGCACTGGGAACACACTGTAGCATTTGCCCCCATACTTTGAGACTTAAGCAGGGTCATTACTCCATAATTGAATAGGAAATGCTGACCCGCACCTGGAACTGGGGCATTGAATAAATCAAATCATATATGTGGTGCACTACATTTCTCATACACACTGATCATAAGCCTCTTGTACCAATCCTGAATAGTAGTAACATGAACGCTAGTAAGGACATGCCATGGCTACTCAGATTGAGCCTTAAATTACAAGAACACCATTTTGAACACATACTTGGGGACACATACTTGAGGGAGAAATGAGAAAGCTGATTGCCTTTCCCATTTGGCTGGTTCTCAGTGTGGTAGTGATGACATGAATGATGATCAATCGGATGTGGGATAGCTTGGTCCAAGTGCCCTTTGGCCTGCTGAGAAGAGTGTGAGCAAATCCTAGTGGGGTCATTGAGTGATGATCAGGTGTTGCTGAGGATTACTTACTTTTTCAAGAATGAGTGGCTAAAAGAAAGGACTTTGCTACTGGAGCTACAAGCCTACATCAAGGTGCAAAAAGAATTGTCATTGGAGGGGGAGTTACTTTTTATGAGATGACAAGTTTTCGCTTCCATATGGCACCCAGAACAAAGTGCTCAAGCTGAGCCATAATCTGTGCTTTTGTAAAGTTCACTATCACCTGCAAGAGTATCCTGGCTCTGAACCACATTTTCTTTCCTATCATCTGTTGATGCTTAGCTCGGTATAGTCATGTATCTTCCATTTGAGCTATTCTCATGCCCAGTCAAAGTAAGGAGTGGGTAGCATAAACAATAATAAAATACCTAGTATCTCTGTCCACCTTCTCCAGCCTAATAATCCCCCTTAAAACATCTATAGGCCTCCTTCCACTCTACCACATTTCTCTCAGCAAATGCTCCACCCATCCTGTACACCTTTCAAAACCTGAGGGGCAGATTTATGGAAAGTGAAGTTCTGCGCAACTTTCACTGCGCCCGTTAGCGCCCCCTACTGCCACCATGTGTGCACCGTATTTAAAATACGGCGCACCAGGGGGCAGGGTAGGGGGCAATAGCGTCATTCAATGTGACGCTATTGATGTACCCTGCAGGAGTAGTGCCAAAATGTTGGTGCTACTCCTGCAGAGTACATAGGGGGCCCATTCTAAAGAATGGAAGCCCCCTTTTAATGCCTGCTCTGAGCAGGCGTTAAAAGTGCAGTGATCAATGGAGCAAGGAAATCTCATAGATTTCCTTGCACCATTTTTGCACCCCTCACCCCCTGTCGGGGGGACGCCCCCCTTCCATACATTATGCCTGGCGCAAACATAATGTAGCACAAAGGTTACAGAGTGGTGCAATGCATGCATTGCACCACTCTGTAAATACGGCGCAGGGATTTCGGCCTCGTTGGGCCACATTAACGTCAAAATTAATGATACTAATGTAGCGTAAGTTGGCGCTAGGGGCTCATAAATATGTCTCATAGCTTTCTAAAACCTTTGCCCAATACCTACTTTATGGCAACACTTTCTCATTCACATATTACTAAATACATAGGCCCTCAAGCTAGCCACCCCAACCTCCAGCGGGCTCTCCCTTTCCACGTATGTACAGCGCCATCACATCAAAGTGACAACAGCTGTCAGAATCTGCAATTTTGTATCAAGTGCTCGCAGCAGGTGAAATGCTTCAAAATGTTCACCAATATGGGGTGCGCCTGCTGCCATTTCAGTTTGTGTGACAAAAGGAGTAGCTTTGGTGTAGGGGTGATCTAGACATGGCCTTGGTCTGCGGGCTAAGTAAACTAATGCATCCACTTTAGGGATCTGTATTTTAACCGTGGTCACATGAGCAAAACCCAGAAGGTAAATTCATCTTTTCATCTTTCTGGGGTCCTGATAATGAACACAATTGAGATGGGTTACTATTATTATCTGTTGTCAGTTAATAGCACCAAAATACCCACCTAGGTGAACATACACTCTACAAACATGGCTGGTAGGTAATGTTGGTGCGCAACAGTGCACAAGTGGCATCTGATTGGACGCTGCAAGGTTTAGCAAGGGCAGATGTATGATCTTGCTCTTCTGCTGTGGAGAAACTTGTTGGAGCTCTTCAAGGCTAACTCGATGGCTTATGACCTTGATGCAAGGGTGAAAGGACAGCCTTTAAAAGTTGAAGAATTTATTATAAGCTGGAATGACTGAGCATGTAGCAAAGAGGAACCGGAGTTCAGCTTTGGAAATGTAAGCTTCAGTAAGCTCCTTGAAACTCCTGTGTTAATGGTGACTCCTTCAAAGTGTCCAGAACCATGCTGTTTGCCATCTGTTTGGGCTGAATCATTACAAGCATACCATGCAGTTCTGAAATCCCTCGATTGGGTACCAGCAAAGAGACAATCAAAATCCATTTTAACTGTCCATAAAACATCCTTTGCTCAATCACTTGCCAAAGTTATTTGACCCTTACCTTCCACCTTGAAGACTATGATCTTTAAACTATACTTACGATTTGTTGGGGACGTCTGGTGGGAGGTCTCTTCTTGCCCAAGGATCATCTGTGTGGAGCCCCTTCCCATTCAATTTTAGACTGGAATCGGACTTTTCCTAGATTCTGAAGGTTGATGCAACTTCGTTTTCAGGAAGACATATGGCTAGCTTATTGTTGTGTGCTTGCTGTCACTAGCTCCTACCATGGCCTTCTGGTTGACCCCCAGCAAGCACATAGTCTACACACTACCTTAAAACAAATATTGGATGCAGACTTTTATTTACTCTTTTACGGTCGTATTATCATCCTATATAGTCAATGGATGAAGTTCTCACAATATTTATTTTAGACACTGGGTGTTTGTGCGAGATGAGAATCAGTTTCTCTAGGTCTGTTGTTCTGTGTTTAGAAGGCATTTTGCTGCTCAGCTGCAGATGGTCGTGATTGTATCAGCAATGAGTGATGAATTATTATATAATGTTGTTATGTTAGGTGATGTAAAATATGCACTTTGATATAATGCTTTGCTGTGTCATTTGTTGATGAAGATGTACGTGACTTATGTGTTTGTACACTATGGTATATTCTGCATAACACACCAGTAGTGTCTACTGTTTAAGCAGTAGGAGTTCAATGCTATATTATAATTACTACTGTCATAATAATCAAACTACTACTATTACTATTACTACTAATAATAGTAACAATACTTTGAATAATAAAAACAACAACAATAATAGCAATAATAATAATTTGTGTTTCCATAACCCTTCGCAGTACACAGCAGGTGCCTTGAAGCTGTCTGCTTTCAGCAGTTAGCTGCTCATGCAACAAGACTGCTCAGGGTAACATATCATTGGATGCCCAGCTAGATATGTAAACCCACCTCTGCTTGCAGGCACTTGCCTGACTCTTAAGATGGGAATTGAATGCTCATGAAAAGCGCCTCGATGACAGAAGCGCAGACTAGAACTTCCTCAGCCACTTGGGTCTTATATTTGAATTCATTTGTATATTCATGATGTCATGAGCAGGGTATCTCAGGATGAGCACTTTATTCTTCCGCATGCAACAAGAGACTAGATGAATATTCAGTTGATGCTCACGATGCAGGAGTAGAGCCAAACCTGCGTAGCGCGTGACAGTTTCACCCAAGTGTCGCCATTTTCCAAGAGGGCTTTGGACAGGGTGGAGGTGGCAAGCAGGTAATGCAGAAATGTTTTAACAAAGAACCTGACCACAGGCAGACAGATTTGCACCCCAGGTGTGATGCCCTAGAGCATCCTTTGACACTACCCAGTAATCAGAAGTGGCATACAAAACAACGCAGTGGCCAGGTCGCGAAAATCAATTTGATGGGATTTGTGTTTCCCCTCTTGGAACAAGCTAAATAGAACTGTGTACTGACATTTACAATTAGAATGAAAGAGGTTGCACGGCTGATGCCCTGACTTTTACATTTTAGGAAGCAAGAACTGAACTTCCCAGGTGTACCTATTGATTTCCAGAACACACACTGAATAGTTTTTTAGATTGCAGGGAAGGATTGTGATGTGGGCTCAAAGTGGTCATAAACTAAAGAGGTAGTACATAATTTTCAGCCAGATGGATTTTTGTTTTTATCTTCTGAACTATAATTGACGAGTGACGATTCCAATATTTCAGGAGTAATTGTGTATATTTTATTTCAGAATTAACAAATATAGTGCTTTTTGGAATATTCTGAATTTGAGAGCTCTCGTTCCTGAAAATACATTGCCTTCTATTCGGTCAAATAAAAAACATGGTGGCTTCAGTCCAGTTAATGGTGGGCAGATCCTAACTAATGATGGTTAGTGCACATAATTCTGCCAGTGAGTTGTAGCAAAGGTGCAAAACGTTTCAAATTCACTGAGCTGAGAAGTTTGTTACTGTTACAAAACATTGCTTGTAAGCGAAATTTCCCATAAGTTATTACTAGAGAATTTTCCCACAAATGCCTTTTTGACCAGATAACTATCTATCAAAAATAGAATTCAAATGAAATTAAATTCTACAAGTTGGCTATGTAGAAAAAAACTTTAACAAAGTTGATCCAAGCCAACTTAATTTAGGGACTTTTTATAGTGCTGTCGCCAGATGGCCACTTCAAAGCACTCACGAGAGAAGGTAAGGAAGTGGGAATGAATGGAGAGAGAAGAACACAAAACAGTAATAGGAAGTAATTTGTGCTGATCAAACAGCAAAATGTATGACAAGTAGAATGTATTGATGCTGACATTAGCTAGGAAGTTTGAAGGCCCGGGGCGGACGACCTCCAAGTCCAGTCTTTAGCCGATGCAGATATAGACGTCTCTGGATAAAAATGATTTTGAGATCTTTCCTGAATTTAGGGTAGATAATGATCAATGGTACAAACCCTAGAGACCTCCACTTGTGATATATTTCTATCCGGGCTTTCCCACCTGCTTTCTGGTTGCAACCACTGCCCATTGTGGATGTTTTGAACTTCTTATAATTTGCCAGGACAAAGAGAGGAGGCCGCACTAAATGAGCCAAAAAGCTACTGCAAATCATAGCCCTGACCCTGAAGGTGCTGATGTTGACAGTCTGTAGGAACCAATACACATTACAGAGAGGTCCACAAACAATTGATGTTCTGGCTATTATAGGATTGGAAGCAAGGTAGGCAAATTAACAGTGAGTATCTTAACAGGTGTATCACACGCATGACTATCTAACATTATGCAATAGATCTGGTAAGGTGGCTTGTCTTAATGTCAACTGGACCGAGGTTAGGGTCATCTACAGTATGCACTCTGCAGCCTGTACAAAAGGCCCATCTAATGAGAGTCCCCTATATTGTAAGCACTGCCAAAGCCAATAGGTCGGGCCTTGGCATGCTCGTGCCATGGCTAATCTTTATTTTTTAATTTGTTTTTTTATTGCAAGCAAAATGAAAACATTCTGCCATATAAATGGTTGTCATCGTGCAGAAGACCTTTCATAACCATTCATTTTCTATGTTTTTTTCATATATATTCAATATGCAGACTTCATCATGTTTGGTTTGCAAATTTTAAAACCATAAATAATTCTTTCAGTTATATTTAGAAGTCTTTTGGCGGAGACAATCATTAACTTGAAAGAAGTAGCATGAAAAGTTCGTGTAAATGTATATATATATATATATATATATATATATATATATATATATAAAATTGCATTGAAAACGATATTTTTAAAGGACAGGAAACACAAAACATTTTCTGGCATATACAGAAATCATTAGGTATTCTTTTGTAGACAGCTGTGCCCAGTAGGTGAATACTTGCATTCAGTGATATCCCAGATGAGGGTACTGAAGGGGCGCCCACATGTTGTATTGTGGTCTGTTTTTTATTTTTTGTTGTGGAAAAACATTAAAGTTGGAAATGGCACATAGCTACACTTTTCGATCTCCATTTGTGGGATTAGTGAGATCTTCCTCCGGCCCAGTATACAGTGAGGAAAATAGTCTGATGGAGGCAAAAGACACTGGAGGATTGGAAGAGGTGGTAGTTCTGCTCGAAACAACAGCCATGGACCTATACACTACCCACAGTGACACTGAAGACATGAAGGGATGCTAAAATGTTAAAGGGGATGCTAAGGGGCAGATTTAAGGGAACTTTCTTTGAGCCCTGTAGCACCCCCTTTCGCCATCATGTGTGCACCGTATCTAAGATACAACGCACCATGGCGCAGGGTAGGAGGCAATAGCGTCAAAATTTTTGACGCTATTGATGCACTGTTCAGGATTAGCACCAAAATGTCGGCGCTAACCCTGAACAATACACAGGGGCCCATTGTAAACAATGGTGTGCCCCCTTTTAACGTCTGCTCTGACCATGCATTAAAAGTGCTGAAAAAAAGGATGCAAAGAAATCTCTTAGATCTCTTTGCGGCATTTTTTCGGACCCCCTAAGGGGGAAACACCCCCTTTGCATACAATATACCTGGCGCAGGCATCATGTAGTGCAAAGTGTTACAAAGTGGAGCAATGCATGCACTGCGCTACTTTATAAATATGACGTGGGGAAAAGGCCACCATAGCATAAAACAATTATGCTAAGGCGGTGCTAAAGTGGCCCTAGGCCCTCTTAAATCCGGGCCTAACTGTTTAAAGGGATTCTAATGTTTGCAGAGTAGGCCTAGCAAAGAGAAGGTAAAACAAGTGGAAGGATTAATTTCTCTGTTAGACCAGGAAAAATTCACACAGAAAAGCATGGAAATGGTTTCTACGCAGATCTTTCTCATCCCTATACTTAAACCCTAAGTTGCGAACTTTCCATACTCCAATAGTATATAATTTAAGGCTACAGAACCATACAAAGTGGAACATGGGACCCCTTCTATGTCAGTGCAGAGTTACAAAGGCTTTTCAGTAGCAATTTAGTGACATTTTTTAAGACTTTGCAGTTGAAAAGTTGGTAATTGAAAACACAACTGCAAGAGGAAACCTCTGTAAAACATAAGCTTTGAGGGAATAGGAACCCACAAAAAACACCAGGGGCAGGAGAAATCTACTGCAAAAAATAATTTTGGAAGAAAATTATTGTACTAGATATTTTGTAGGGTATGATGACTAACTTCACAAACTACAGACAGCATGGAGAAAATCCTAATACCTGCGTGCCAAAACATCTGCTTATAGCAGAAGATCACTAGCAGCAGGAGCAAAATGGCTTTGGAATAAAGTCCTTCTGAATGCATTTCCTGTGGAACTCTAGACAAACTTCACTAAATTCAAAGACTGTCAACTTCACAGACAAACATTTAATACCTCCCATTTTAAGCAATTTCGTACATTTGTAGCTCAAAGTAGGGGTGACAGGCAGCACAAATGGACTAGAACATCTTTAATCCAGTGAAGAAAGAGCCAAAAAACCGAGACGGTCTGGCATCAGCTCTCTCTACTGAAGAAGGTGAAACCATTCCTCCCAGGAAATAACTTCAGAACAGCATCTCAAGCTGTCGCACTATCACATCTAGATGATGAAAGTTTTCCTGACTTTACAACAGCCACCGTAAGGGCATCCTATACACCCCAGAATGTCTCACCCAGGGCCATGAAGAAATATGATGACATCACCTCCATCCTGGTGGTAGTCCACATGCCAGCTCTCACCATCTTCAAAACCAGCTGCATCATTTACGAACCCACCAAGACCTCTGCCCCTAATATATTGCTGACATGATCACCTTTACTGGGGGTTCTAGGCACACCCAGAGCCAGAACAACATTGGGCGGCTCACAAAGAAGAACCAAAAGAAACAACAATGCAACATGCCTTTTCTATCTATGCACCTAGGAGCTGCAACAGCATCCCTGCATGTATCAGAACCTCTCTAACCCTTCTCCAATTTAGGAAAGAGCTGACGTTGCACCTCTTTGAAGAACACTACGTCATGATGTGGCAACAGTCCACTCCAGCCACTTCTCAAATCACTTGTTGACTAAATCCTTGCCTTTGACCCTGTACAGTGCTCTGATGCCTTTGCCCAAGTTTACTACATGAAAATACCACATACATTTAAAAAGTACACCCTAAATCCTGTTTTGCTGTCCTTGAAACAGATTCCTGACAGAACCCACTTCTAGTAGGCTGTATGATATAGCAACAAGGAACAGGGGAGGATTGCAAGACAAACCTTCATAGAAAACTTTCAAATTTCTAAGCCACCCAGATGGTTATGGGGCAGAGATAGGCATCTTGCCACTTCATCATTTTCGAAGGCACTAGAGTAAGAGATAGATAATCTCCACATCTCTCACCCCACTCATGCAATAGTTACATAATTCATTATACTGCTGAGGGCACAGAAACAACTTCAATATTAATCAGAAACTGTAAATGCTGGGTTCAAAGTACAATAGTTTATTGTGAGACCCCTGGCAAGATTGAGCAAAGAATAATATGTGTTGCCATGTGCCTGAACCGAAGAAAGGTAATGAAGACCTTTTCAACAGACAAATTTGCTGGTCTCCAGTAGTTAGTAGTCCATATAGGTATCACCTTTCACATTCAGTATGCTGGTAGTAGTATGCAAGTTACTCTTGTGATGAGATGAAGAATAATCTATTATATTTTTTGCCTTGGAAAATTGTTCTAACCTGTAAAACAGACTTTGACAGGAATGTAATTTGGGGAACTTATTCTCCCACTTATGTAATTCCCAAAAGGAAGACGCCAGGGCTACAAAGGGTACCTGTTGACCTTTTAAAGATAACATTGATCCCTGAACATCACTTTTTAATAATGTGCTCGTGGCTGTGGTAGCCTCAAGTTCCAGCGGAGGCCGCCGCATAACTCAAGACGGTGGTGCGTGGAAAGGTGGGGTGGTTGGGACGGAGACGAGGTAAAAATAAAAAATAAAAAAGCACTTACCTTGCCTCTGTTCCTGCCGCCTTGCGCTCCTCCTCTTCTAGTGTCCCAGCATTCACTGCTGGGACACCTGAATAGGCTCACAAGCAATACTGGCGCTGCTTTCATGCAAAATTATTGCATGAACGCAGTGCCAGGATTGGTCTGAGCGACAGTGACTGCCGCTCGGACACAACCCTGGGGTCTGTGTAGTTTCTCCAACCCAGCAGTGTACACAGCTGGGCTGGAGAAACCTAAGTGCGCATGTGTGTTTAGCTGGCCTCAGACGGCCGGCCAAACACACATGCGCACTTAGGTGCACTCTTCGCTCCCCCCCCACCTCCCATGGCCCAATGCCACCCCTCCCTGCACTGCTTGCTGTACCAGAAGCTGAAAAATAAAATGATAGTAAACTATTGTTTTATTTTTCTGCTTCTGGCACAGCCAGTGGGCCGATGCACCTTCGCCATAGCGAAGCAGCAGCCCCTGTCAAGTTCCCAAGGCACTTGGACTTTTTCAATAATTGTCTCTATATCTAAAAAAGGAGACAATGCAGACCTGGCATGTTATAGGCCGATCTCACCTCTAGATTCTGTAGTGATGATGGCAGGGAAGGTGCGGTTGGCAAAGCTGGAAAGTTGTGGGCAAGATAACTCCGTTCTCTATCAGGTGCAAGGTGGGTTTCGTCATGGCTTAGGCACGCTTGAGCAGTGTCTCGATCTCTATAGGCTACATCTAAATATACCGTTGCGAAGGGTGGGTGTTGCACCCGGCATTTATTGATTTATCTTGTGCCTCTGATCTGCCTCTCATCTTATTAATCGAGCTAAACAGTGGTACAAGTTGTTGGCCCGGGGCCTGGCAAGACAGTTGTCTATTTTCTGACTCAGTTACATACTAATAATACTAATAAATTCACAACTGGGGCAGAATCACGTAGATCAGCAACAAAGGCTCCCTCAGCATGTGCCGTCATAGGAACACAAAATCAAAATTTCATACACAGAACGAATTGCAAGGGGCAAAAAGAAAAAATATATTCTTAACCAACTTATTGTCCAAGCACAAATTGGCCAACACGTGTCTCATGAGAACAATTGCTTCCTCAGGGTCTATTTAGCAGCTCCAATAAATCATTCAATTCATACTTTCAAAGAAGGATTCCTTAATAACAGTGAAGGATTTTAGTACATTATACTGTACACTGTGGACCACAAGGGGAATGTGCTAATTTATTTTGGATTGGGCCCCAGGCCTTTTCCTTTTACTCTTTACATCAATGAACTAGAGGTTTAGCACAGATTGGTGGCCAGGACATGCCCCAAATAGGATCTCACCCAGTGTCCTTGCTTCTCAATGCAGGCAACACTGTTCTAATGGCTCATTCAGTGAACAGTTTACAAAATCATCTTGATTCTCCTGCAGTCTAAATGAACAACCTGGACTTAAAGAACAGGTATGAACAAATAATTTGTTGTGGTCTGTGGCTGTAGGTATACAAAACTGTAATCCCATTCTATAAATGGTACGCCTGTTCATCAAATGCCTACGTTTCAATACTTGGGGGTTCCTCTTGATTCTTATTTTAAATGAACTCATCTCAGAAGGACTGCAATTCAACAGTGTGAAAGAACAATCAAGACTATCTTTAGGTTTTCTTGTAAATTTGGTTTAAAACCCATTAAAGAGATGGTAGCATTATATATTAGTAAATGTATTCCTGTTACTAGCTGGGAGGCAGAACTCTGGGGTTGCACTGACCTAAAGGGGTTCCAACTAACAGAAAATGTCAGGCAACTGGCAGCTCCAAGAAGTACACGTTTGTTTATTTTTTTCATGCAGAGTTGGGAATTAAGTGCCCGGAATTCTCCATGACATATCACTCATTATAGCTTTGGGCATCTCTATGGTCAAAACAGGAAACGAATTTAAATTGCATTATTATTTCAGACTGCTTCTCTCTCCAAAACAGACATTGTATCCCTTGGCTAAAATTCTGTAAAGATGTTTTTGACTGGATCGGGAAACCTGAGGTTTTTCCCACTCCATCCTCGGGTAATGTCCCCACGTAACCACAGTTTAAAGTTCTTTCTGATAAAAAATATAAAGAGGCTAGGATGCTTTCATTGAAACTATCTGTAAATTCGTGTGTTGATACTGCAGCTACCCTCAACATGGAACCATACCTCAATTTTCTAACAAATGCTCAACATAGGTTTCTTTAGCAGAATTTAAAAAAAAATCGTGAATGGCTTAGGGAGTGATATCCCCTGTTGTCTTTTTGACAATAATTTATCTCAATCAACCATTGACTTTGTTTTGTTTTATCGTTTATATAAAGTTCTAAGGAATTAGTTCTTATTGCTGTTATTGCATAAACATAACTTAAATATCACAGAGAGGTTGTGCAGGAGATGAAGGGAGCTGGCTGGTTTGAACATGTTTATCAGAGCTGCTTCTGAATTAATGACTATATAAATGAATCCAGCCCGGCCCTGGATTCATTCATACATGATACTACTAATTACACATTCGGGGTATAGCCCTATACAGGGTTCAGGGGATTCTTCCCCTACTTTGGTACTACACTACAGATATTAAGACACAGGGAATGTCACCTGGGGTTGCTTCACACGGCTGCAAGAGATATATGTACCCGGGATGTAGCAGGATCCAGGTAGCCGCAACCATGAGGCACACAAACTTTGGGGTAAGGGCTGTTACTTGAGATTCTAAGCACTACACTTAACATTGACTGGATAAGACGCCACCCACAGAACATCCCTAGTATATAACTTCTACCTGTCTTCGTACCGGACCTTAAGTGCTGAGACGATCAGTACCTCTTCTACAAGGTGTACAATGGTGCAATATACTATAATTCCCAAATGTGGGATAGGGAATAATGCAACACTAACTGTCGGCTCCTAGAAGTTACAGGGCTATAGAGACAAAAAACACAAAAGGGCCAATGCCTATGTTTAGAGGAGTAACAATATGCTTTGTTGATTGCGAGTTATGTGGACTGGACCGGTTTGGACCAACCCAAAGGTGGGAGGATGAAGGGTAAGAATGTGCTACTCCTTTCAGGGGATGAAATTGATGTCTCTACAATAACAATTTCGTAAACCTGCAGTCCTGCATATTTGTGAATGAAACACTGTCTAATGTTTCAAGTGTGATTACAGCAAAAAAACGACAAATAAATACAAAAGAGAACTATGGCAACACATCCTACTTACAGCATAAAAAACAAGCCTGAAGTTGATGCAAACTTGAAAGTTTTCCAGACTTTAAAGGAGCCAAGGAAGAAAGTGAGAGGGCTGCAACTAGGAGTGACCACCCATCCTCTATGAGTTTCTGAAAGGCAGTGCCCGCATAGCTAAAGCAAATATCTAAAGACATTGGCAGGGGGAATAATGTAGCTAACCTGAACTAGGGATCCTGGTCATAAAACACACTTGTTGATGTACTTGGCAGTGAAGTGGCTTGCTTTCTGCATTTGGAGCCAGTGCAGAGATGCATGTACTCTCTTCCCCTTTCTTAGAAAAGGAGCTTGACCTCTGTGTTCAACTCTCAAGTGAATCTAGTGTAAAGGTTTCAAATTAAAACTTTGAAAAGCCAACATTTAAACAGAAAGTAAATGCATGGTTTGAAAATATATCCAGGCTATGTAGTTGTCAATTACTCTGTTGCTTTCAAGGACTCCAGTCCTGAGTCCTCTGGTTAGATATTCTTCACTCATCCTAAACCTAGCTCAATCCCCCTAACTAACCACTTACTCCATGCTTACCTCCAAAATTAATCCCAACCTCTCCCTCACAGTTGAACCCAAGTTCAATACTTAACCCTACCCCTGGACTTTGTAACCCTAATCTTCACACAGAGCTCTACAGTAACCCTCATGTTAGCCCTTTCCTAACCCTTACCCTAAACATAAACCAAACCCTTACCTTTTGGTCCAAAAATCACAAAACTGAGATTTCCTGCCTGTTTGCCTAAATAGGTAGAATGCTTCTCTATAAGCAGAGGAACTTCTGGGAATATCCTATAACATATGTTGGATTTATCATTACCAATCTTTCATTTTTCATGACACATTTAGCTTCTTTCTGGCAATATTTATGCGTATGTGAAATATTCCCATGTTATCCAATGGAGATAACTATCCACAATGAGAAAAAATGAAAGAGGCAGCTTTCCCTCACCAGGACATATAAAATATATTTTATAATGTCCCTGCTTACAGTTACTTGGCACCCCAGACCTTAGGGGTAACCTATATGTAAAAAGAAGGTTGATTATCAGTTTAGAAGCACTTTTAATTCCAAAGTCAAATTTGCACACATTTTACTTTTTAAAGACAGTCTGCAAGGCTACCTTTAAAAATGAAAGCAGGAAACACAGCACTGCACACTCAAATGCAGGAAATCTACTGGGCCTCTAAACCTCCATACCCTATTATATACAAGGGACTTACAGGAGTCTGGCATTGCCAATTGTAACTGTACCACTTTACCATATACCTTTTGTTCAGAGCACCGGTTCTGGGGCTGGTTAGCAGAGCCCAGGGCACAGTCAGGGTCAGTTACCACCAGCATCAGTCAGAAAACATGGGGGTGAACATGGTAAAATGATGACTTTCTCACACCTAGCAAATTGGAACTTCATCCAAAACCTGACTACTAAGGATCCACACTTGACAGACATCTCACCTTGTACCTGGGCCTACCCGCATACCTCACTCAGCGGGTGCAAGTGATTCAAAACACGGCAACACACTTTCTTTTCAACTTTTGAAAAGGAATTCCCACTTCACCTTCCTTTCTCAACATCAGCTTTTTCATCTTCATCTGGAGATCAGACCATTAATTCACCACCATTCACACCTTTTCCCAAGGTAGGAGGTTGATGAAGAGTTAGATATTTTCTTGAATTCAAAGGCTGCCCAGAATACTCTTTCTCCTCACCGGTATTGATCTGCTCCCCTACTGGAATTTTTTGTTTGGTACCCAGAGCTTATATCAACATTTACTTTTATAGCGAAGGTTGTGCATCTGACCATCATATCTCAGTTGAATAAGGCTGTCTCACCTTTATGGAATGGAAAGTTTCTGGATGTAAAAGAAAGGCTGAAGCTTCTAAAGATGTATGGGATCTGCAGATAATCATTCAAACTGCAAACCTGCTGATGTGGTGCAAGACTTCTAATGCAGGGACCCACAATTGTCTATTGCAATTGCCTATGCAAACGCCTTGTACCTGTGCCTACCCACATATGTCATCCAGTAACTGCAAGTGGTTCAAAACACTGCAGCCCCTTCTTTTCAACTTGTGAAAAGGCACCCCCACTTCACCCTTCCTTGCCACAGTGCACTGGCTCCCAGCTAGCAAAAGGATCACTTTAAATCATTTACCCTAGCACACCGGGCACTGCCCAGTGTTAGCCCCAGGTACCTGAATAAAAGAATCAAAGAATAACAACCTAGCAGAAATTTGTGCTCCAGCAAAGATCACCTTATAGCTATTCCCTGCTTCAAAACATCAAGACTTGGTCGGACATTTTTCCCAGTTAGCAAGGTCAAGATCTGGAACTGCTTCCCCTACATCTCGGAAGCACAGAAATTGAATCTGCCTTCTGCAAACCCTTAAAAACCTATCTGTTCAGCCAATAACTTTTCTTCCCTCGGTCTTGCCTGCCCTGTTACTTTTGTTGCCAGTGCATCTTGAGTAGATATTTTGCCTACAAGAAACCCTGTAATTCATTCATTCACTCATATTGACTATTTGTTTGCTCTCTCAAAGAAAGCAGTGGCACGATGTTGCATCAGACAGGAAAGAGGAGTGACTGACACCAAGGAGGCAGGTAGATGCAGTATTTATCTATGCAGACCAGCAAAACTGCTGGCACTGGCTCAGGTATTCTATTGGCTTCTCAGCCGAGGTGCATGCTGGGATAAGCTGTATCCCTGAAGCATATGGTTCAGAACAGTCATATTTTATAAAGTTTGCTGGTGACTGTTGGTAGTGGTGATAACCTGCAGTGGAACATTTTTCCAAAGATGTTAGTCCCTGATGCAAAAGTTTGCCTGCCAAAGGAAAAGTGGCCAATGCAAAGACACAGAATAAGGTTTTAGTTTTGCAAGTGAAAGCATTCCCCCAAAGGCTGATGGATCAGTTATTTTTCTGGCAGGAATGTCATGTGTTTTGTGTTCTTTATGCAACTACCCATCATTTTTCAAGGGCCCAAAGGCCCTTAAGGTTTATAGTTATTGCTTTTTTTCTTCCATTACAAATATTCCTATGTCATAAGCATCAGATATACGACCATTTCATTTTGCGGGTCTCTCACTGTGTTTTTTTGTGACTCGCAATTAGAGACTTGCAAAATGAAATGTTCTACTGTGTCTTAGACACATTTATTGATTCCCAGTGTGGTTGCAAATTACCTAGCTCATCAATATTCATGAGGTAGGTTGTAATTTGTGACCCTATTGGGAATGACCAGCACTCACAGGGAGGTGGCCTGCTGGGGACAGCAGACCACCATGCATTTGACAGCTTTTTAAATAAAACATGTTTTAAGGGTTGAGCGTGCAAGCGCTCTGGCCCCTGTTGTAATCTCTCTGTGCGATTTTAACCACACCCATGTCACGCCCATCAGTTAGGTTCATTCGTGGGCTTGCTTTTTAAAATTTGCTTGATTTCATTAGTGAAAGGCATGCATACGTCATGCCTTTTCGAGTGTTTAGCCCTCCTCGAGAGCACCGATAAACTACTGAAAACATACGAGGCTCGATGTTTTCCGTATCGCTTCTGGATTACTTTCTATTTTTATTTCCTATAGAGTGCGATCTCACTGGGCAGTAGTTGAGCGCTTTGCATGACACCGACCCTGTTACATGGATAATTACACTTTTGCCGATATGTTTGCCTGCAAGCAAACTTCTGTTTCCTTTTATGTGTCTCCTTCATGCTCATGACGGCTGTCGGCTCGCTTATGTGAAACTGTTTTACTTTTCATTTTCAGTTTATGTGGCAAGAAAAGTCCGGTTAGGAGTTTACAATGCTAATAGTTCTAACAATCAAATGTGAGACCCATTGCTTTGCAAATACTTGTTTTTAAATGCAGCCTGTTTCAAAGAAAAACTGGATGCATTACAAACAAACAAACAAATTAAAAGTTTCCTTTTCATTTTTTCAAAGTGGGCAATGGTCCATGGAACAGTTACCACCACAGTACCACTGCCCGCTCTGAAAAAATGTTGGAACCCCCATTCACGAAGGGGAACCTTCCTGTTTGTGAATGGGTTACCACCAACTTGAAGTTGGTGGTAACTGTGATTGTTTTGCGACCGCATTCATGGTTGCAAAACAATCTTACATACCACTGCGACTAACAATTTGGAAGGGAAGCCCTGGGCACACCCCTTCCAAATAGCAACTCACGCACCTATTTTGCGATTCTGTAAATAGATTACCAAATCACAAAATAGCATTGGTACATGCCAAAATGCTATTTTCTTGTCACAAACGGTCCAATTCTGCGAATCTGGCCATTTGCGACATTAAAACAGCTACACACATTCTGCCTATAGTGCTTTGCATTCATTATACATTTTTGATAATATGTTGTTTATATATTCATACATTTATATACATATTTTGAATAATGTTTCTTATTGGCCTAGAAAGACTATGGGGGTCATTACGACGTCCCAACAGGTAGGTTGCCGCCAGTGCTCTGCCTCCCCACTGGACCCATTACTAGTTTCCTGCCGGGTCAGTGGGCAAAAACAGAGTTTCTGCCCGTTGGCCCAGTGGGAAACAGCCTACAGCATTGTCTCCGGCTTGTAATAGAGCCTGCCGAAATCCTGTAGTGCGTAGGGTGCACCAGCA
The DNA here is from genome assembly GCF_031143425.1 of Pleurodeles waltl. NCBI lineage: Eukaryota > Metazoa > Chordata > Amphibia > Caudata > Salamandridae > Pleurodeles > Pleurodeles waltl. The sequence continues at coordinate 1,042,323,056 of NC_090449.1, forward strand.
CCCGTCGCAATGTGTTCACTGTATGCAAAGAAGACAGTGAACATTGCAATGGTGCTTGCCAGTGGGGGCCGCTGCACTGCCTATGCCAAATGCATGGGCAGAGCAGGTGCCCCGCTGGGGCACCCTGTACCCCGTCTCCGCCAGTCATTTCATGGCGGCGCAACTGCCATGAAACCGCTGGCGGAGAAGGGAGTCGTAATATCCAGGGCAGCGCTGGTTGCAGCACTGCCCTGATGGATCAGGACCGCCACCACCACCACACTGTCGTGCTGATGAAAAGTGGAAGTGCTGGCGGTCTGATCATTGCGTTATCACCGCGGTCGTAATGTGGCGGTCGGACTGCTGCATTGGCAGTGGTCCAACCGCGACCATGGCTGTCCAGGGTCGTAATAAGCAGGGGTGGCTCCTCTGTTAGAACTGAGGAGCGTCACCCCCCCCCCCCCTCGCCAGCAGCAGAAGCTGAAAAACGTTCACAACGAGGGGATAATAAACTAGGTATTATTCCTTCGTTGTGAAAAGGGCAGGGCATCTAGGGTGAGGAGCTGTCTGCCTCCCTTCCCACCCACCGCGTGCCGTACCCACCCCGCTCCTTTCAAGCAAAGCGGGCCTCAACTGGTAATAAGACCCTGTATATGTAGAATGGGGACATAATTCTCATGGACTTTCTCTTGTTACATGACGTGTGACAATAGTAGTTTCAGAGGATGCTTTTAGAAATTGGTATAAAACCAGCTTTCTCCATCCTTTAGGAGAGAGGAAACATTTATCTTCCACCGGAACCTGTTTTTGCTAAAGGCTGCAGCCTGAGAACACCCTGGCGCCACAGAAAAACAGACTGTACTTGCAGTCAGCCCCCAGCTGTCTGTCCTCAGCATTCAAGTACACAAGTGAGTAATGCTGTGCCCTCCAGTGGAAATCATTTTAGCCAGGGCAAACTAAAACTTTTTAAATGTACTATGTTGTCAGTATTCATAATAGAGAGTCTCTGCTCATATATAACCGCTACAATTATTTTAATATCTGCAATAATAGTTTTACATATACATTAGAATGGCCTCAAAGCAAAAATAATGCTTCATATTTCTTGCACATGCTCTGCTGGGGGAAAGGAAACCCATGTAAAACTCTGCGTCTGACCTGTAATATTCTTTTATCGGTATGTCCCAACCATAAACTCACGCTGGGACACTGGTGGCTGCTGGATTCTAAAAGTAGTGGTGGAAAATCCAGATCTTAGTTGAACCCAGAAGCAACCTTGGTGAACCAGTTTGAGCTGCCAAGAGTGCAAAGTGTGCACAATAACATTTTGAAACAAGCATTGGCAAAGCCAAAGGGTTTCGCCTTTGTCTTTTTTCTATGTAACTGGCTTAGAGAAATGTTATCATAATAATTGTTTTATTAAATTAAAAACAAACATCATGATAACCTTTTTCTAATATTTGTAAGCCAGTTACATAGAAAAAAAGGTGAAACGTATTGGCATGCGTGTTAGAAGAAAGACAGAAGAAGACAAAAGAAGACAGAGCGCAACAGAACACAAGAGAAGACAGAAGACAGGAGAAGGCAGAAGTTGGCAGAAGACAGAAGACAGGAGAAGGCAGAAGATGGCAGAAGACAGAAGGTGTGAGAAGACAGAAAATGGGAGAAGACGGAAGAAGACAGAAGATGGAAGAAGACACAAGGCGGAAGAAGACAGACGACAGAAGAAGACAGAAGGTGTGAGAAGACAGAAGATGGAAGAAGACAGAAGACGGAAGAAGACAGAAGAAGAAGGAAGGCATGAGAAGACATAAGGCGTGAGAAGACAAATGAAAACAGAAGATGGAAGAAGATGGAAGGTGTGAGAAGACGGAAGGCTTAAGAAGACAGAAGATGTGAGAAGACAGAAGGTGGTAGAAGACAGAAGATGCCAGAAGACAGAAGGTGTGAGAAGACAGAAAATGGGAGAAGGCGGAAGAAGACAGAAGGCGTGAGAAGACAAAATGGATGAGAAGACCTGAGAGGAGAGAAGAAGACAAAAGATGACAGAAGATAGAAGATGGCAAAGACAAAAGGTGTGAGAAGACAGAAGACGTGGGAAGAGTGTAGATGTGAGAAGACAGAAGCTGGCATGCAGTAAAGAAGACAGTGAAGACAGTGAAGACAGAAGACGGTATGCAGAAAGAAAAAAGAAGACGGATGGCAACAAAGAAAGAAGACAGAGAAGAATGCATTGAGGAAAGAAGATGTCAACGAAGTAAGAAGACGGCATGCAAGAAGAAAAAAGAAGTACCTTCAGCATCGCAGCCAGAGGAAGGACACTGGTCAGTGCCCAATAGGAAGTGACCAGAATGAGTACTTGGTCCACAGGCAACTTGATGGCAAGATCAGTGAAGAAGACTAAGACGACGACAGTAAGTGACATGAAGATGACGTGCTGGCCAATCCGAAGCCGGTAAATCAGAGAGACTTTGAAGTAAGCCAGTGGTAAGTTCAGGTAAGTAAGGAGCTGGTTCCAAGCCCCTTTTAAGTTTTTTACTAACAAAGCGTTATTGCAGGCAAAACCTACAAATAAATTAAAATATTGCATTTTACAGCATAATTTTCAACAATACTCATTTGAACTAGGTCAAAAATTACCTTCAGCATAGTACTAGATGTGGGTGAAAAATTTCATTACAGGACCGGAGGCTACCATTATGCATTAATCCTTTCAATGCTACTCGACGCAGCACTTTAAAGAACATTACATCATGAACTGAAACAATCTAGAGTAGAACATTAAAAAACATATCAGCAGTCCATGTTCAGAATGATCTTCCTTTTTTAAATGCTGCTCTTCACTCAGATAAGTAGTGCCTTGTCCTGAACATCCTTTATAACCGTGATTGTTTTTTTACTGATTTTAACTGTTTAATGTTTTGTTTTAAATGGTTTCCAAATTATGGAAAGATTTCCAATATAACTTTCACTGTTTTTATTTATTTAGCTGTTTTACCTTATTCTAGAATCCCCGCGGGGACGCGCTAAAGACTTGAGAGGGACTACATACCCCAAGCTGCATTGAGGCCCCCGGAGGCGGCCATTTTCACAAGCACCTGCACCCACTTGACACCAACGAGTGCTATAAAGTGCGTGGGGGCACTTTGCGGCGCGGGACGTGCGCAGGCTGCCCCCGCGCAAAGCCCGGGCCAAGGGCAGGCCCCTCCCCACCCGTCGGAGCCCGGAAGCGGCTGGGCTGGGCCACCCCCTAACATTGACCTTTCAAATAGGCATCACTGACCTTCGCTTTATATATTATTCTAATATTGTGCCACCCAGTAGGTTGCATCGTTATAGGAATACTTTACAGAATATTTTATCACCAACCACAGTCCCAGATGGGTAAAAGGAAAGCAATAGAGGCTGGGGCAGGGACAGCGCTAAAAACTAAGCGGAAAAGGCACAAGCGTGCAGCTAGTAACTGCGTTATGGACACTCTTCTTGGTGAATGCGAAGGAATTTTAACCGCTTCTCAGGGGAATGACTCTAACGGAACTGGGGGAGAATGCTCCCCAACCAAGAGGAGGGCAGGCCCAAACAAAATTGCTGAGATATTTGTAAAACGTGGACAAAAGGACACAGCCACTATAGGGCAGGGAGAGGGCAGGAATGTCATCACCCACGCTGTTCCATCTTCAGTGAATGAGCCACCACTGGGCTCTAACGACTCCATCCAGTGCAGCAACCGCTTTAGCCCTTTAATTAATGCCCCAGACCCACATGATGACCCCGACCCAGGTACCAGGGTGGGTGGGCTAGTAGCCGCAAACACACACTTAACTCACATAAGCACACAGCACATTCAATGCATGCAAGAACTAAAAAGGGAGGCATCAGGACTCAAGCTTATGGTTAACTCCTTAACTGCAATAGTACAGCAGCTAATTCCTCCAGATGCCACGGCCACCATGAACTACACCCAAAGCCCAATTACAACCCTATCAGGCATCTCAATGAAGTTGCCCAAATTACCAGCACCCAGTTGTGATGGCCTCCTCTCAGCCGGCGCTAAGACCAAGAACTTCTACTAGCCTCCTTCGCACAACAGGCGCAGGAAATGCATTAGATGACTATCACAAAATCCCCACACTCATGAGCGACGCTGCCCCAAAATACCCTGCTCAGCCTGCCATTGATCGGTTTCAATCAGGAAATTTAGTTCTAATGGTCAGCGTTCCCAAGTTAAACTCACCAACACAAAGGGAAGGGGCAGACTCTATCAGAAACAAGGTAATTCACTGGATCCGCCACGTAAGAGGCTGTCGCTCTGTAATACGTGAGGATATAATTAATGTAGCCAAAAGGCCTGACCTGGGGACAGATTTTGGCATCATAAAACTGACACTTAGGAACAGGACCATGGTGGACAATTTGGTGGCCCTAGATGCAAGAACAAGTCCTCCAGAACACTCGCGCATCCAGTTAAAATACCCTAGGCCACCCGCGTACCACGGGGTTTGCCCCAGCCACTGCCTAGCAAACAATTTATCTGACCTCAGTGAGAACGATTGACTTAAAGCTCCATCTGGAATCCATGCTGAAATACCGTGCTCCTCACATATATCAACCGCCTCTGGGTCGGCTGCAGTCTCCGACACTGTCATTGCAAGTACTCATGTTCCCCCTCATGACATATCCCCCCAGACCTCTGACGACTTACTGTGCAAACCCGACAACATTGCATCTCTCACCTTTCAGGAATATTATCCACCAAATCAAGAACCGATAGCTAAGCGTGCAAGCACTTCCCCCATCAGTGCCAGGCCAGCTCTACCAGAGGAACATCGCCACTTACCCCAGGTCTCACTGGGCAACAGCGGCATTGATCCCCCTCCTCCCACTCAACTTCACCTGCCAAACCTGCCAAACCAATCCCTGGTAGCCAAACCTGTAAATACTAGCCCATTGGACAGGACAGCTCCTCCAATCACTGGGATACGACTTGTCTCATGGAACGTGGCAGGTTTGAAATCTATTCTCCCTCTTCCATCCTTCCCCTCTTTTATCGAAGAACAAGACATATGCCTTCTTCAGGAGACATCGTCAATTGAGCCACTTTTCCGAACAGGCTATTCAAATTTCTATATCCCAGCCCTGCCCAGCACCAGGGGCAGGCCTTTAGGGGGCTTGACCACCTGCGTTAGAACATCACTTAACTATCGTATATCACAGTTATCCACTGATTCCTTCGACCTGTTAGGACTTCTCCTAACATCCGGGCCTGACACAGATGTGAACATTTTTAACATCTACACCCGAGGGGTGGGGGGGGGGCAAGTCTCCAAAACCCTTTGTGTCCTGGCAGCCTTTCTGCAAAACTGTCCCCGCCATCATAAAACCATTGTGGCAGGTGACCTTAATGTCACATTCGAACCTCTAGACTGGGACGATCTCAGGTCCACAGACAAGGAGGATCGAGCTTGGTCTATCCCTGCCCTGACTATCCCACCCATCAAGATGGCACGGGCCGCTGTCCAAGTAAGATCGCTGACCATGACATTTGGGCTCAGGGCATTAAATGGCAGACCCAAATCAGATGCCAAAGGCCATCACACATTCAACAAAACCAACCACACCAGTAGAATCGACTACTGTTTAGTCGACATAAGATTATGGCCCCTAGTCATCGACATGACGATCATTGAGAGAACTGAAAGTGACTACAATCCTCTCTCTGTCCATATGCTAGCTCTGGGTAGCTACCCACCCATGATTAACTCCTCAGCAACAGCACCAGAGGGCATTAGTCTGGTTAACGACAAACGTCACCTAAAGTGGGACAAGGTTGTGGCTCGGCCCGCACTCATTAATGCAGCTAATAACACCTTAAAGACTGCATTAATGGACCTAGAGGTGAGTCCCCAATCCCCAACGAGGAAATACGTTTAACCCACACCTCATGCTTCAGGGATATCGCAGCCCACTTCTCAGTATCCACAGCCCATGATGGCAAGAGACCTAAGGGTAGGCATCGCTGGTTTAATAAAATGTGCTGGTCCTCAAACAAGCATTTAATCCAAGCCATCAAATCCAAGGATGCCAACGCCATCTGCTTAGCTAGGAAGTCCTACAAGCTAGCCATACGCAAAGCCAAGCGTGACCAAGATGATAAGTGGTGGACAGCACTTAGCGACGCTGCGCGCTAGAGGAATTGTAGTCTGTTGTGGTCCCTGGCAGCGCAAGGCTTAGAAAACAGTGGATTGAACATAACAACTAACATCACCCCAAAAGACTGGGTGGACCATTTCAGTGGGCTGCACTCCTACGATCATGATAGCTCCATTCCTGATCATATGGACCCTTGCTTAAACATTACTTCAGCACCCACCACTCAAGTGCCTCAGCTGTTCTCCCAAAAAAACATAGGGGGTTATTACAAATTTGGAGGAGGTGTTAATCCGTCCCAAAAGTGACGGTAAAGTGACGGATATACCACCAGCTGTATTACGAGTCCATTATATCCTATGGAACTCGTAATACGGCTGGTGGTATATCCGTCACATTTGGGACGAATTAACACCTCCTCCAAAGTTGTAATAACCCCCATAGTATATTCCCTAGGCACTATAAAGCGTGGCAGGGCCCCTGGCTCGGATGGTGTTCCAGCAGACCTGTTCTCAACTGATATTGCAACCTGCTCAAGATACATCACCATCATAGCGAATGCAATAGCATCTTGGGCGCCAATCCCTGAGTCCTAGAAAGGGGCTATTGTTGTCCTGATCTTTAAAAAGGGCGATAGATCACTCCCCTGCAACTACAGGCCAATTAGTCTAATCGATTGTGCGCAAAAAGTGTTCTGTCACTGTCTCTTGGGGAAGATCAAAGACCGGATGACTGAATATGATATCCTTAGTCTCTCCAAGCTGGTTTCCAGAAAAAAAATATCTACCACTGAGCAAGCCCTCAGGTTTCTATTTTTATACTGGAAACAGTGCTCTTTGGCAAAGGGAGCTTATATGTAGCTTTTGTGGACCTAAAAGCTGCATTTGATCTAGTACCCCGCAACAAACTATGGGACACTCTCTCCCGAATGGGAATTCCCGAGCACATCCTAGCACTATTGATACGGCTCCACGAGTGCAACTATGCACGCGTCAGGTGGGACAACAAGGGGCAACTAACTGATAGAATACAGGTATCAAGGGGTGTGCGGCAAGGGTGTGTCCTTGCCCCCACCCTCTTCTCCTTGTATCTCAATGACATGGTCCCCTCTCTGCTTAGAGTGGAGGCTGACGCACCATCACATGGAACACAAAAAATCCCTGTCTTGCTCTTTGCAGACAACACTCTCCTGATATCCAAGACCCCTAGTGGATTAAGGAAACTCCTCACGTGCTTTGAGGAATTCTGCTCCATGCGGGACTAGAAATCAACACCTCAAAAACGAAATTAATGACCCTCAATCCCAATAGATCCTTTAGAGGGAAGTTCACACTAGAGGGCACCACGCTTGAGAAGGTGGGCACCTTCAGTTACCTGGGTATAGCATTGACTGATAACATGTCTTGGAAACCACACATAGGAAAGCAAGCTTTAAAACTAAAGCAAACAACGGGGGTACTAATAAAGGATTTTCACCTCTCACATACAAAACCAATTCACCCAGCAATCCAGATATACGAAGCCCAGGCTGTGACCTCAGCGCTTTACGGGGCTGAACTATGGGGCTATGCTAAAATCCAAGATATAACCATCCCTGAAAACTACTTCCTAAGAAACCTTGTGTCCCTCCCGCCAAGCACTCCACTGTTCCCCCTTTTTAATGATCTTGGTATGAAACACATCGGTCACAAAGCCCGCCTACGCCCTCTTCTGTACTGGCGCCGTCTCTGGACTACCCCAGAGCTCGAATCCTTTACTGCAGCCCTGCAGGTCATTTTAGAAGCTGACCATCTTCATAGCATCCCCTGGCTTTGATACATCAAGGTGTTACTCTACTCACTTGGCCTTAGAGAACTCTGGAATTCACCAACCACCTCCTCCTTTCTATCAAAAAGCGAACTTAAAAAACTGTATTGGCACATGGTAGACTCCGAAGATCTGGGGGCCGCACTTCATACTACATTATCTTGCGACTTTGTCAACCTAAAAGAGACAAGCAAGTACGAGGCTTTCTGGGACATAATCATGGTACCAAGGGAAAGGAAACTGTACTTTCAGTTCCGCATTGGCACGCTGCCACTAAGACCGTTTACCAGCCGCTGGTCACACGAAGAAACAACCACTTGCCCAGCCTGCAAAACCCCCATTGAGAACCTCCCTCATGTCCTATTTTCTTGCCCCGCGTACACTCCCTCACATAGGAAATGGCTGGCCCCGGCATGCAGACTGCTGGGAGTCCGCAGTTCTGAAATAGCCCTCCGAATCATCAGATCAGACACTCGGCCAACGTTAGTGATCCCCGTCGCCAAGTTTCTTGGAGCTAGTTGGATTGTTAGAGGAATTTTTTTCTCTGTGTAATGGTTCCAACAAGATTGTTCCATCATACCGCGTGAGTGTATTTTATCTTTATTTTATTCTTATTTTATCAGCCATACGTATCGTTATATTTATTTAAATTGTGTATTTATTTGTATTTATTGCTGCTATGTGCTTTTATGGCTTGTGTAGCCGAAATAAAGTTCTTTTGACTGACTGACTGAAATCTCCAATTAGTTGTGAGCCATGCAAATGACGTTAACTAACTACTAATTGTAGGAAAGTACCATCTTGCCTGGCATGTTACCCCCATATTTCACTGTATATATGTTGTTTTAGTCTATGTGTCACTGGGACCCTGCCAGGCACGGCCCCAGTGCTCATAAGTATGTGCCCTGTATGTGTTCCCTGTGAGATGCCTAACTGTCTCACTGAGGCTCTGCTAACCAGAACCTCAGTGGTTATGCTCTCTCTTCTTTCCAAATTTGTCACTAACAGGCTAGTGACTAAATTTACCAATTCACATTGGCATACTGGTACACCCATATAATTCCCTAGTATATGGTACTGAGGTACCCAGGGTATTGGGGTTCCAGGAGATCCCTATGGGCTACAGCATTTCTTTTGCCACCCATAGGGAGCTCTGACAATTCTTACACAGGCTTGCCAGTGCAGCCTGAGTGAAATAACGTCCACGTTATTTCACAGCCATTTACCACTGCACTTAAGTAACTTATAAGTCACCTATGTGTCTAACCTTCACCTGGTGAAGGTTGGGTGCAAAGTTACTTAGTGTGAGGGCACCCTGGCACTAGCCAAGGTGCCCCCACATCGTTCAGGGTAATTTCCCCGGACTTTGTGAGTGCGGGGACACCATTACATGCGTGCACTGTACATAGGTCACTACCTATGTACAGTGTCACAATGGTAACTCCGAACATGGCCATGTAACATGTCTAAGATCATGGAATTGTCACCCCAATGCCATTCTGGCATTGGGGTGACAATTCCATGATCCCCCGGGTTACTAGCACAGAACCCGGGTACTGCCAAACTGCCTTTCCGGGGTCTCCACTGCAGCTGCTGCTGCTGCCAACCCCTCAGACAGGTTTCTGCCCTCCTGGGGTCCAGGCAGCCCTGGCCCAGGAAGGCAGAACAAAGGACTTCCTCTGAGAGAGGGTGTAACACCCTCTCCGTTTGGAAATAGGTGTGAAGGCTGGGGAGGAGTAGCCTCCCCCAGCCTCTGGAAATGCTTTGATGGGCACAGATGGTGCCCATCTCTGCATGAGTCAGTCTACACTGGTCCAGGGATCCCCCAGCCCTGTTCTGGTGCAAAACTGGACAAAGGAAAGGGGAGTGACCACTCCCCTGACCTGCACCTCCCAGGAGAGGTCCAGTGTGTCCCAGACCTCTGCCATCTTGGAAACAGAGGTGTTTGTGGCACACTGGACTGCTCTGAGTGGCCAGTGCCAGCGGGTGACGTCAGAGGCTATTACCTCTCTTGGTAGCCAATCCTCCTTCCTAGGTAGCCAAACCTCCTTTTCTGGCTATTTAGGGTCTCTGCTTTGGGGATCTCACCAGATAACGAATGCAAGAGCTCACCAGAGTTCCTCTGCATCTCCCTCTTCACCTTCTGCCAAAGGATCGACCACTGACTGCTCAGGACGCCTGCAAAACCGCAACAAAGTAGCAAGACGACTACTAGCAACCTTGTATCGCTTCAGCCTGCCGGCTTTCTCAACTGTTTCTAGGTGGTGCATGCTCTGGGGGTAGCCTGCCTCCTCTCTGCACCAGAAGCTCTGAAGAAATCTCCTGTGGGTCGACGGAATCTTCCCCCTGCAACCGAGGGCAACAAAAGACTGCATCACCGGTCCTCTGGGTCCCCTCTCAGCACCACGAGCGTGGTCCCTGGAACTCAGCAACTCTGTCCAAGTGACTCCCACAGTCCAGTGACTCTTCAGTCCAAGTTTGGTGGAGGTAAGTCCTTGCCTTCCCACGCTAGACTGCATTGCTGGGTACCGCGTGATTTGCAGCTGCTCCGGCTCCTGTGCACTCTTCCAGGATTTCCTTTGTGCACGGCCAAGTATCTAAGCACCTTTGATTTGACTGCGGGGTATTGGCAGATCAAATTGGCTCAGGATGCTAAACCTAAAACTGCATTTTCAACTATAGGAGGGCACTACCAATTTACAGTGATGCCCTTTGGTTTGAAGAATGCACCAGCCACTTTTCAGAGGTTGGTCAACACAGTCCTGCAAGGGTTGGAGGCTTTTAGTGCAGCATATCCAGATGATATAGCTGTCTTTAGCTCCACCTGGGATGAGCACCTGGTCCACCTTTGGAAAGTTTTGGAGGCCCTGCAAAAGGCAGGCCTCACTATCAAGGCCTCAAAGTGCCAGAGAGTGCAGGCAAAGGTGGTTTATCTGGGACACCTGGTAGGTGGAGAACAGATTGCACCACTTCAGGGGAAAATCCAAACAATCATGGATTGGGTTCCCCCTACAACTCAGACCCAGGTGAGAGCCTTCCTAGGCCTCACTGGGTAATACAGGAGATTCATTAAAAACAATGGCTCCATTGCAGCCCCACTTAATGATCTCGCCAGTAAAAAGATGCGTAAAAAGGTATTGTGGACAGCTAGCTGTCAGAAAGCTTTTGAGGAGCTCAAACAGGCCATGTGCACTGCACCTGTCCTAAAAAGCCCATGTTACTCCAAGAAATTCATTGTTCAAACTGATGCATCTGAATTAGGGGTAGGGGCAGTCTTATCACAATTGAATTCTGAGGGCCAGGATCAACCAGTTGCTTTTATCAGCAGAAGGTTAACCCCTAGAGAAAAGCGTTGGTCTGCCATAGAGAGGGAGGCCTTTGCTGTGGTCTGGGCACTGAAAAAGTTGAGGCCATACCTGTTTGTCACTCACTTCATTGTTCAGACCACAGACCACAATCCTCTACTTTGGCTAAAACAAATGAAAGGTGAAAATCCTAAATTGTTGAGGTGGTCCATATCTCTACAGGGAATAGACTATACAGTGGAACATAGACCTGGGAGTACCCACTCCAATGCAGATGGACTCTCCAGATATTTCCACTTAGACAATGAAGACTCATCAGGTCATGGCTAGTCTTATTGTCCTTCATTTGGGGGGGGGGTTGTGTAGGAAAGTACCATCTTGCCTGGCATGTTACCTCCATATTTCACTGTATATATGTTGTTTTAGTCTATGTGTCACTGGGACCCTGCCAGGCAGGGCCCCAGTGCTCATAGGTATGTGCCCTGTATGTGTTCCCTGTGTGATGCCTAACTGTCTCACTGAGGCTCTGCTAACCAGAACCTCAGTGGTTATGCTCTCTCTGCTTTCCAAATTTGTCACTAACAGGCTAGTGACTAAATTTACCAATTCACATTGGCATACTGGTACACCCATATAATTCCCTAGTATATGGTACTGAGGTACCCAGGGTATTGGGGTTCCAGGAGATCCCTATAGGCTACAGCATTTCTTTTGCCACCCATAGGGAGCTCTGACAATTCTTACACAGGCCTGCCAGTGCAGCCTGAGTGAAATAACGTCCACGTTATTTCACAGCCATTTACCACTGCACTTAAGTAACTTTTAAGTCACCTATATGTCTAACCTTCACTTGGTGAAGGTTGGGTGCAAAGTTACTTAGTGTGAGGGCACCCTGGCACTAGCCAAGGTGCCCCCACATCATTCAGGGCAAATTCCCCAGACTTTGTGAGTGCAGGGACACCATTACACGTGTGCACTGTACATAGGTCACTACCTATGTACAGCGTCACAATGGTAACTCCGAACACGGCCATGTAACATGTTTAAGATCATGGAATTGTCACCCCCAATGCCATTCTGGCATTGGGGGTGACAATTCCATGATCCCCCGGGTCTCTAGCACAGAACCCGGGTACTGCCAAACTGCCTTTCCGGGGTCTCCACGGCAGCTGCTGCTGCTGCCAACCCCTCAGACAGGTTTCTGCCCTCCTGGGGTCCAGGCAGCCCTGGCCCAGGAAGGCAGAACAAAGGACTTCCTCTGAGAGAGGGTGTAACACCCTCTCCCTTTGGAAATAGGTGTGAAGGCTGGGGAGGAGTAGCCTCCCCCAGCCTCTGGAAATGCTTTGATGTGCACAGATGGTGCCCATCTCTGCATAAGCCAGTCTACACCAGTTCAGGGATCCCCCAGCCCTGCTCTGGCGTGAAACTGGACAAAGGAAAGGGGAGTGACCACTCCCCTGACCTGCACCTCCCAGGGGAGGTGCCCAGAGCTCCTCCAGTGTGTCCCAGACCTCTGCCATCTTGGAAACAGAGGTGTTTGTGGCACACTGGACTGCTCTGAGTGGCCAGTGCCAGCAGGTGACGTCAGAGGCTCCTTCTGATAGGCTCTTACCTCTCTTGGTAGCCAATCCTCCTTCCTAGGTAGCCAAACCTCCTTTTCTGGCTATTTAGGGTCTCTGCTTTGGGGATCTCACCAGATAACGAATGCAAGAGCTCACCAGAGTTCCTCTGCATCTCCCTCTTCACCTTCTGCCAAAGGATCGACCGCTGCCTGCTCAGGATGCCTGCAAAACCGCAACAAAGTAGCAAGACGACTACTAGAAACCTTGTATCGCTTCATCCTGCCGGCTTTCTCGACTGTTTCTAGGTGGTGCATGCTCTGGGGGTAGCCTGCCTCCTCTCTGCACCAGAAGCTCTGAAGAAATCTCCCGTGGGTCAAAGGAATCTTCCCCTACAACCGCAGGCAACAAAAGACTGCATCACCGGTCCTCTGGGTCCCCTCTCAGCACGACGAGCATGGTCCCTGGAACTCAGCAACTCTGTCGAAGTGACTCCCACAGTCCACTGACTCTTCAGTCCAAGTTTGGTGGAGGTAAGTCCTTGCCTCCCCACGCTAGACTGCATTGCTGGGTACCGCGTGATTTGCAACTGCTCCGGCTCCTGTGCACTCTTCCAGAATTTCCTTTGTGCATGGCCAAGCCTGTGTCCCCGACACTCTAACCTGCAGTGCACAACCTTCTGAGTTGTCCTCCGGCGTCGTGGGACTCCCTTTTGTGACTTCGCATGGACTCCGGTTCACTCTTCTTCCAAGTGCCTGTTCAGGTACTTCTGCAGGTGCTGCCTGCTTCTGTGAGGGCTCCCTGACTTGCTGGGCACCCCCTCTGTCTCCTCCTCCAAGTGGCGACATCCTGGTCCCTCCTGGGCCACAGCAGCACCCAAAAACCTCTACCGCGACCCTTGCAGCTAGCAAGGCTTGTTTGCAGTCTTTCTGCGTGGGAACACCACTGCAAGCTTCATCGCAACGTGAGACATCCGTCCTCCAAAGGAGAAGTTCCTAGTCCTCTTCTTTCTTGCAGGACTCCAAGCTTCTTCCAACAGGTGGCGGCTTCCTAGCACCCTCAGCTGGCATTTCCTGGGCTCCTGCCCACTCTCGACACTGTTGCGACTATTGGACTTGGTCCCTTTGTCTTACAGGTACTCAGGTCCGGAAATTCACTGTTGTTGCATTGCTGGTGTTTGTTCTTCCTGCAGAATCCCCCTACCACGACTTCTGTGCTCTCTGGGGGTAGTAGGTGCACTTTACACCTACCTTTCAGGGTCTTGGGTTGGGCTATTTTTCTAACCCTCACTGTTTTCTTACAGTCCCAGCGACTCTCTACAAGCTCACATAGGTTTGGGGTCCATTCGTGGTTCGCATTCCACTTTTGGAGTATATGGTTTGTGTTGCCCCTATACCTATGTGCTCCAATTGCAATCTACTGTAACTTTACATTGCTTTCATTACTTTTCTTGCTATTACCTGCATAATTTTGGTTTGTGTACATATATCTTGTGTATATATCTTATCCTCATACTGAGGGTACTCACTGAGATACTTTTTGCATATTGTTATAAAAATAAAGTACCTTTGTTTTCTTATGATATTGTGCATATGACACCTATGGTATAGTAGGAGCTTTACATGTCTCCTAGTTCAGCCTAAGCTGCTAGAAACACCTCTTCTACACTAATAAGGGATAACTGGACCTAGCACAAGGTGTAAGTACCTCTCGTACCCACTACAAGCCAGGCCAGCCTCCTACACTAATTTCTTTTGTTAAATCTTTTTAAACCAGTTACTACAGCCACTATTGCAAGATAGGTGAAATGGACCGTGCAACAAGTTGGCGTTAATTTAGAAAGGTTTCGTGCACATTCTATGAGAGGTGCTATGGCTAGTCAGGCCATTTGGCAAGGTGGAAGATTGGAAGATATTATGAAAGCAGATGACTAGTCAAATTCTTCTACTTTTCCTAAGCATTACTGTAAACAAAATGAACATATGTCTGATGTGATTTTAGAGGGCTACCAACGTGCATAATTGTAGCCTCTGGTCTTGCAATGAAATAGTGATTCTCCAAATTTAATGCCAGGAGAATCTGTATTTCTTTAATCTGAATTAATCTGAATTTCACTGAGGCTAACATTATCCCACCCTCCCATCCCAGTACTGGTAGAAGTATGGTGTATAATGTTTTCAATATTTAAAAAAAGTTAAATAAAAATGTTTCCTTTGAGTAATAAATAGAGGACATACGTTACTATATTTATCTTCTTTTACTGTGTTTATCCAGGTGTTTAATTTTTTTTTTCTTTTCAGATAACTCTCAATAATGCAGTTCCCGTTTGGAGTTTTGCAGTTACAATTTCTTTCTTCTCCGTTCATCCAAGTTTGGAGAGCTCAAGTTTTCAATTTAAAAGAGGAAGATCATTCTGAGCATGGACTACTTATGTGTTTTTAATGTTCTATTCTAGTTTTTTGGTTCATGCTGTAATGTTCATTGATTGCTGCATGGAGTGGCATTAAAAGGATTAATGCCTAGTGTTAGCCTCAGTGTCTTTAATGAAATTAAGAGTTTCCTGGCATTAAATTTGGAAAATCTCTATTCTGCTCTGCCGTCCAAGTTGTCAAAGTTTTGCCTACTCCGTTTGGAGTGCGAGTTCCGACAAAACTCTGCCAACCACTGCATGGCGGAGTTTTTTCTCACACGGGGTTCGTTAACATTAAGTTTGTGAAAGCAAATGAGAATTTGATTCCCGTAGAGTGATTTATGGGCATTAGAACGACTCACGGAGACATTTCTCAATGTGGGCAGTTGTAGCAGGTCATGACAGGTTGCATTGAGAAAGCTGTAGAAAATCTACTTCAGCTGCTGTAATGCTATCTGTATTTAACTACCGGCTCCATAGTGACCACTGTCTCCATTTTGTGCTTAGCTTAGCTTCAGATGCCGTCACATCGGCGGTGCAGGTATTTTTCCACAAAACTTGTTTTCTACACTGAACGTGTTTTTGCTTCTTCTCACCAGCACCAGGTTGCACTATGCAGGAATATAACATGGGGGATGTTGACGTAGACATGATAAGAGAGCCTCAGGCTGGAATGCTCATGGAGGCAGGGCCTGTTCCTTTGCAAGTTTTCGATGCAGTCCAAATACAGCCAGCGCTTGGATTTCATAACTTGCGCCAAGGGAGGGGGAGGTTGCCAGAACCTTCCTCTTGGGTTTGTTTAAGGTATATAAGGTGGGGAAGCTTGGCGCTGAGGTAGAAGGAACTCGTTTTGGGGGTGGACGCACTGCGCAGAACAAAATCCCATTGGGAAGGTTTCTCCTGTCTCAGCTGTCCAGGGTTTCACAGCTTGACACCTGGCACCAGGATGATGTTGGATTCGATCCCCATGGTGATATATTTTTACTCTTAATTATCTAGCTTCGCTGTGCACATATATATATATATATATATATATATATATATATATATATATATATATTCTCTACATACATATTCATTGTTGATGCATTGTACTTTTTATGTCTGACATTGTTTACCCGCTGTGAGTATTTTAGCATTTACACATGTTTTACTGCATTCAAGTTAAATGCGCATGTTCCTATTTTCATGTACTTTATTTTGATATCTATGAAGTGCCCTAATAAATTCATTACTCAAACTAGGAGGGCTGCATTCCTTGGCATTGTTGTCCTCTTAATTTGAAGCAAAGCAGAACAATCTGGGGTCCAGTTGTAGGATACGAAGCTAAAGATTTAAAAGTGAAAATGTTTGGCAAAAAGTCAAAGGCAGATTCCCAGGTGCCAAATTACATACCAGGGTGGGACAAAGCACCCTATGATGTTCCTGTGAATGAATGGTCTTGTGGAACAGGGTTATGTGAGAACTGGAGTGGATGTCTTATCGATGCTCAACCAAAAACAGTATTACTTTGCTTGTAAAATGTGCCAGTAGAATGGGGACTTGATTTATCTACTTAGGCAGACGGGGCTGTATCCTGTTATCTGCTTATAGAAAAACGCATGAGAAATGTGCTCATTTAGAACAAGAAAATCAGCAACTGGAGAAGCAGCTAGTTGAAGCAAAAAATAACGTAACCATGCTGTCTTGTCAGAATAAATTATTGCAGAATAAAGTTGAAACTTATCAGTCTGAGAAAGCAGCCGTTTGCGTTGCGTAATATAGATACCGTAAACGTAGGGGTAGCGTCAATCAAAAGAAAGTTCATTTAGCCATTGCTAAATCAGGGCTAAATTGGGACCCTGATTTTTGGGATGCCAATATTTGGAATTCTACCATTTATCCAATTCCAGTGAAATGTCAGTTAAAAAAGGTGTGGGCCAGATTGAGCCAGACAAACAGAAAGTGGTTTGTGCACAGCCTATATTTAGACAGAAAATCCAGGGCACTCCACAAAACCTGGGGCGGGGTAAGATGTACTCCTTAGAAGATTATTAGAAGGTTTCGCCTTTGACTTTTTTCTATGTAACTGGTTTACAAATATCAGAGAAATGTTATCATAATAATAATTGTTCTATTAAATTAAAAACAAACATTAATATAACAAGTTTCTAATATTTGTAAGCCAGTTACACAGAAAAAAAGACAAAGGCGAAACGTATTGGCATGCGTGTTAGAAGAAAGACAGAAGAAGACGGAAGAAGACAGAGGACGACAGAAGACGAGAGAAGACAGAAGACAAGAGAAGGCAGAAGATGGCAGAAGACAGAAGGCGGAAGAAGACAGACGACAGAAGAAGACCGAAGGTGTGAGAAGACAGAAGACGGAAGAAGACAGGCAGCATGAGAAGACAGAAGATGGAAGAAGACAGAAGACGGAAGAAGACAGAAGAAGACAGAAGTTGTGAGAAGACAGAAGGCTTAAGAAGACAGAAGACGGAAGAAGACAGAAGATGGAAGAAGACAGCAGGAGGAAGAAGACACAAGATGGAAGAAAACAGAAAGCGTGAAAAGACAGAAGATGGAAGAAGACAGAAGAAGACAAAAAGGATGAGAAGACGTGAGAGGACAGAAGAAGAGAAAAGATGACAGAAGATAGAAGATGGCAGAAGACAGAAGGTGTGAGAAGACAGAAGACGTGGGAAGACTGCAGATGTGAGAAGACAGAAGATGGCATGCAGTAAAGAAGACAGAAGACAGTATGCAGAAAGAAAAAAGAAGATGATGGCAACAAAGAAAGAAGACAGAGAAGAATGCATTGAAGAAAGAAGACGTCAGCGAAGTAAGAAGATGGCATGCTGGAAGAAAAAAGAAGAAAGGAAAGAAGAAAGAAGATAGAGAAGACAGCAGCGAAGAAAGACGACATCAGTGAAGAAAGAAGATGCCATGCAAGAAGAAAAAAGAAGTACCTTCAGCGTCACAGCCAGCGGAAGGACACTGGCCTGTGTCCAATATGAAGTGACCAGAAGGAGTACTTGGTCCACAGGCAACTTGACGGCAAGATCTGTGAAGAAGACTAAGTCGACAACAGTAAGTGACATGAAGATGACGTGCTGGCCAATCCGAAGCCGGTAAATCAGAGAGACTTTGGAGTAAGCCAATGGTAAGTTCAGGTAAGTAAGGAGCTGGTTCCAAGCCCCTTTTAAGCTTTTTTACTAACAAAGCGTTAGTGCAGGAAAAACCTACAAATTAATAAAAATATTGCATTTTACAGCATAAATTTCAACAATACTCATTTCAACTAGGTCAAAAATTACCTTTGGCATAGTACTAGATGTGGGTGAAAAATTTCATTACAGGACCGGAGGCTACCATTATGCATTCATCCTTTTAATGCCACTCCACACAGCACTTTAACCCCTTCCCCGCCACGGACGTAATGGTTACGTCCATGGCAGCGCCCATGTGGCGCCATGGACGTAACCATTACGTCCTGAATGCTGCCCTCGGGAGAAGCGCTAGCGCTCCTCCAGAGGGCCGCCCCCCCACCCCCCTAGGTCAGGGCTGACAGGGGAATCCCTTCCCCTTCAACCCCCGACCCCCCCCACCCCCCCTGTGACGTCAGCGCGCGAGCGCGCGCTGACAATCACACAACCTCCCCCTTCGCGCAGGAAGCAGAGCTTCCAGCGCGATCGAAAGAGAAATGCTCAGCATTTCTCTTTCGATCACGTGGGGGAGGCCCGGAGGGGCTTCAAAGGGAAGGAAATGTATTTCCTTCCCTTTGAAGTCTCTCCGAGGGTTTCAAAAGCCGGATTGCTTGCAATCCGGCTTTTGAAACCCCACTAGACACCAGGGATTTTTTTTTTTTTAGATGTAATTGACAGAAGGGAGCGACCCCTTGGGCAAGGGTCGCTCCCAGGGGGTCATTTTTTTTTAATGCCTTTTCTGCCCCCCCTGGGGGCAGATCGGCCTAATAATAGGCCGATCTGCCCCCAGGGGGGGCAGAAACCTCTAGACACCAGGGATACTTTATTTTTTTTATTTTTTTATTTGTTTTCTTTTGTGTTTTAGGTGTGGGATGCGACCCCTTAGGCAAGGGTCGCTCCCATAGGGGGGAAATTATATTTAGGCCATTTCTGCCCCCTTTGGGGGCAGATTGGCTTATTTTTATGAGGCCAATCTGCCAACCACTGGACACCAGGGAGTTTTTTTTGTTTGTTTGTTTTTCACGTAAGGGGAGCGACCCCTTAGGCAAGGGTCGTTCCCATGGGGGGCAAATTTATTTTAGGCCATTTCTGCCCCCCATGGGGGCAGATCAGCCTATTTTTATTAGGCCGATCTGCCCCCACAGGGGGCAGAAACCACTAGGCACCAGGGATTTTTGTTGTTGTTGTGTTTTACAGATGGGGAGCGTCCCCTTAGGCAAGGGTCGCTCCCCTGGAGGGGCAAATTGTATTTAGGCCATTTCTGCCCGCTTTGGGGGCAGATCGGCCGATTTTAGGTCAATCTGCCCCCACGGGGGGCAGAAACCACTAGGCACCAGGGATCTTTTTTTTGCGCCGTCACGCAAGGGGAGCGACCTTGTAGGCAAGGGTCGCTCCCCGGGGGGGGGGTGAGGGGGGCAAATTTATTTTAGGCCATTTCTGCCCCCCCCTGGGGGCAGATCGGCCTATTAGTATTAGGCCGATCTGCCCACAGGGGGGGCAGAAACCTCTAGGCGCCTGGGCAAATAGTTTTTTTGTGTTTTTTTTTTGTTTGTTTGTTTTTTTAGAGATGGGGAGCGACGCATTAGGCAAGGGTCACTCCCCTGGGGGGCAAATTGTATTTAGACCATTTCTGCCCCCCTTGGGGGCAGATTGGCCGATTGTAGGTCAATCTGCCCCCAAGGGGGGCAGAAACCACTAGGCACCAGGGATCTTTTTTTTGCGCCGTCACGCAAGGGGAGCGACCTTGTAGGCAAGGGTCGCTCCCCGGGGGGGGGGGTGAGGGGGGCAAATTTATTTTAGGCCATTTCTGCCCCCCCTGGGGGCAGATCGGCCTATTGGTATTAGGCCGATCTGCCCACAGGGGGGGCAGAAACCTCTAGGCGCCTGGGCAAATAGTTTTTTTGTGTTTTTTTTTTTGTTTGTTTGTTTTTTTAGAGATGGGGAGCGACGCATTAGGCAAGGGTCGCTCCCCTGGGGGGCAAATTGTATTTAGACCATTTCTGCCCCCTTTGGGGGCAGATTGGCCGATTGTAGGTCAATCTGCCCCCAATGGGGGCAGAAACCACTAGGCACCAGGGATCTTTTTTTTGCGCCGTCACGCAAGGGGAGCGACCTTGCAGGCAAGGGTCGCTCCCCGGGGGGGGGGTGGGGGGGCAAATTTATTTTAGGCCATTTCTGCCCCCCTGGGGGCAGGTCGGCCTATTGGTATTAGGCCGATCTGCCCCCGGGGGGGGCAGAAACCTTTAGGCGCCAGGGCACATTTTTTTTTGTGTGGGTTTTTTTTTTGTTTGTTTGTTTTTTTAGAGATGGGGAGCGACGCATTAGGCAAGGGTCGCTCCCCTGGGGGGCAAATTGTATTTAGACCATTTCTGCCCCCCTTGGAGGCAGATTGGCCGATTGTAGGTCAATCTGCCCCCAAGGGGGTCAGAAACCACTAGGCACCAGGGATCTTTTTTTTGCGCCGTCACGCAAGGGGAGCGACCTTGCAGGCAAGGGTCGCTCCCCGGGGGGGTTGGGGGGTCAAATTTATTTTAGGCCATTTCTGCCCCCCCTTGGGGCAGATCGGCCTATTGGTATTAGGCCGATCTGCCCCCGGGGGGGCAGAAACCTCTAGGCGCCAGGGCAAATTGTTTTTTTGTGGTTTTTTTTTGTTTGTTTGTTTGTTTTTGTAGAGATGGGGAGCGACCCATTAGGGAAGGGTCGCTCCCCTGGGGGGCAAATTGTATTTAGTCCTTTTCTGCCCCCCTTGGAGGCAGATTGGCCGATTGTAGGTCAATCTGCCCCCAAGTGGGGCAGAAACCACTAGGCACCGGGGATTTTTTTTTTGGCACCAATGTCACGCAAGGGGGGGCGACCCCATAGGCAAGGGTCGCTCCCGGGGGGACAGGGGGGTTGGGGGTGGGGGACAAATTTATTTTAGGCCATTTCTGCCCCCCCTGGGCCCGGCTGAGCTAGAGGCCAAAATCCACAGGTAGGCACTGTTTTCTATGAAAAAATGTGATGTGTCCACGTTGTGTTTTGGGCCATTTCCTGTCGCGGGCGCTAGGCCTACCCACACCAGTGAGGTATCATTTTTATCGGGAGACTTGGGGGAACGCTAGGTGGAAGGAAATTTGTGGCTCGTCTGAGATTCCAGAACTTTCTGTCACTGAAATGTGAGGAAAACATGTTTTTTTAGCCAAAATTTGAGGTTTGCAAAGGATTCTGGGTAACAGAACCTGGTCAGAGCCCCACAATTCACCCCATCTTGGATTCCCCTGGGTTTCTAGTTTTCAAAAATGCGCTAGTTTGCTAGGTTTCCCCAGGTGCCGGCTGTGCTAGAGGCCAAAATCCACAGGTAGGCCCTGTTTTCTATGAAAAAATGTGATGTGTCCAGGTTGTGTTTTGGGCCATTTCCTGTCGCGGGCACTAGGCCTACCCACACAAGTGAGGTATCATTTTTATCGGGAGACTTGGGGGAACGCTGGGTAGAAGGAAATTTGTGGCTCCTCTTAGATTCCAGAACTTTCTGTCAACGAAATGTGAGGAACATGTGTTTTATTAGTCAAATTTTGAGGTTTGCAAAGGATTCTGGGTAACAGAACCTGGTCCGAGCCCCGCAAGTCACCCCTCCTTGGATTCCCCTAGGTCTCTAGTTTTCAGAAATGCACAGGTTTGGTAGGTTTCCCTAGGTGCCGGCTGAGCTAGAGGCCAAAATCTACAGGTAGGCACTTCGCAAAAAACACCTCTGTTTTTTTCCAAAATTTAGGATGTGTCCACATTGCGCTTTGGGGCGTTTCCTGTCGCGGGCGCTAGGCCTACCCACACAAGTGAGGTATCATTTTTATCGGGAGACTTGGGGGAACGCTGGGTGGAAGGAAATTTGTAGCTCCTCTCAGATTCCAGAACTTTCTGCCACAGAAATGTGAGGAACATGTGTTTTTTAGCCAAATTTTGAGGTTTGCAAAGGATTCTGGGTAACAGAACCTGGTCTGTGCCCCGCAAGTCACCCCTCCTTGGATTCCCCTAGGTCTCTAGTTTTCAGAAATGCACAGGTTTGGTAGGTTTCCCTAGGTGCCGGCTGAGCTAGAGGCCAAAATCTACAGGTAGGCACTTCGCAAAAATCACCTCTGTTGTCTTCCAAGAATTTGGATGTGTCCACGTTGCGCTTTGGGGCGTTTCCTGTCGCGGGCGCTAGGCCTACCCACACAAGTGAGGTATCATTTTTATCGGGAGACTTGGGGGAACGCTGGGTAAAAGGAAATTGTTGGCTCCTCTCAGATTCCAGATCTTTCTGCCACAGAAATGTGAGGAACATGTGTTTTTTTAGCCACATTTTGAGGTTTGCAAAGGATTCTGGGTAACAGAACCTGGTCCGAGCCCCGCAAGTCACCCCTCCTTGGATTCCCCTAGGTCTCTAGTTTTCAGAAATGCACAGGTTTGGTAGGTTTCCCTAGGTGCCGGCTGAGCTAGAGGCCAAAATCTACAGTTAGGCACTTCGCAAAAAACACCTCTGTCCACGTTGCGCTTTGGGGTGTTTCCTGTCGCCGGCGCTAGGCCTACCCACGCAAGTGAGGTATCATTTTTATCGGGAGACTTGGGAGAACGCTGGGTGGAAGGAAATTTGTAGCTCCTCTCAGATTCCAGAACTTTCTGCCACAGAAATGTGAGGAACATGTGTATTTTTAGCCAAATTTTGAGGTTTGCAAAGGATTCTGGGTAACAGAACCTGGTCCGAGCCCCGCAAGTCACCCCTCCTTGGATTCCTCTAGGTCTCTAGTTTTCAGAAATGCACAGGTTCGGTAGGTTTCCCTAGGTGCCGGCTGAGCTAGAGGCCAAAATCTACAGGTAGGCACTTCGCAAAAAACACCTCTGTTTTTTTCCAAAATTTAGGATGTGTCCACGTTGCGCTTTGGGGTGTTTCCTGTCGCCGGCACTAGGCCTACCCACACAAGTGAGGTATAATTTTTATCGGGAGACTTGGGGGAACGCTGGGTGGAAGGAAATTTGTGGCTCCTCTCAGATTCCAGAACTTTCGGGCACAGAAATGTGAGGAACATGTGTTTTTTTAGCCAAATTTTGAGGTTTGCAAAGGATTCTGGGTAACAGAACCTGGTCCGAGCCCCGCAAGTCACCCCTCCTTGGATTCCCCTAGGTCTCTAGTTTTCAGAAATGCACAGGTTTGGTAGGTTTCCCTAGGTGCCGGCTGAGCTAGAGGCCAAAATCTACAGGTAGGCACTTCGCAAAAATCACCTCTGTTGTCTTCCAAAAATGTGGATGTGTTCACGTTGCGCTTTGGGGCGTTTCCTGTCGCGGGCGCTAGGCCTACCCATGCAAGTAAGGTATCATTTTTATCGGGAGACTTGGGGGAACGCTGGGTGGAAGGAAATTTGTAGCTCCTCTCAGATTCCAGAACTTTCTGCCACAGAAATGTGGGGAACATGTGTTTTTTTAGCCAAATTTTGAGGTTTGCAAAGGATTCTGGGTAACAGAACCTGGTCTGAGCCCCGCAAGTCACCCCTCCTTGGATTCCCCTAGGTCTCTAGTTTTCTGAAATGCACAGGTTTGGTAGGTTTCCCTAGGTGCCGGCTGAGCTAGAGGCCAAAATCTACAGGTAGGCACTTCGCAAAAATCACCTCTGTTGTCTTCCAAAAATTTGGATGTGTCCACGTTGCGCTTTGGGGCGTTTCCTGTCGCGGGCGCTAGGCCTACCCACACAAGTGAGGTATCATTTTTATCGGGAGACTTGGGGGAACGCTGGGTAAAAGGAAATTGTTGGCTCCTCTCAGATTCCAGATCTTTCTGCCACAGAAATGTGAGGAACATGTGTTTTTTTAGCCAAATTTTGAGGTTTGCAAAGGATTCTGGGTAACAGAACCTGGTCCGAGCCCCGCAAGTCACCCCTCCTTGGATTCCCCTAGGTCTCTAGTTTTCAGAAATGCACAGGTTTGGTAGGTTTCCCTAGGTGCCGGCTGAGCTAGAGGCCAAAATCTACAGGTAGGCACTTCGCAAAAATCACCTCTGTTGTCTTCCAAAAATTTGGATGTGTCCACGTTGCGCTTTGGGGCGTTTCCTGTCGCGGGCGCTAGGCCTACCCACACAAGTGAGGTATCATTTTTATCGGGAGACTTGGGGGAACGCTGGGTGAAAGGAAATTTGTGGCTCCTCTCAGATTCCAGATCTTTCTGCCACAGAAATGTGAGGAACATGTGTTTTTTTAGCCAAATTTTGAGGTTTGCAAAGGATTCTGGGTAACAGAACCTGGTCCGAGCCCCGCAAGTCACCCCTCCTTGGATTCCCCTAGGTCTCTAGTTTTCAGAAATGCACAGGTTTGGTAGGTTTCCCTAGCTGCCGGCTGAGCTAGAGGCCAAAATCTACAGGTAGGCACTTCGCAAAAAACACCTCTGTTGTCTTCCAAAAATTTGGATGTGTCCACGTTGCGCTTTGGGGCGTTTCCTGTCGCGGGCGCTAGGCCTACCCACACAAGTGAGGTATCATTTTTATCGGGAGACTTGGGGGAACATAGATTAGCAAAACAAGTGTTATTGCCCCTTGTCTTTCTCTACATTTTTTCCTTCCAAATATAGGAGAGTGTGTAAAAAAGACATCTATTTGAGAAAAGCCCTGTAATTCACATGCTAGTATGGTCACCCCGGAATTCAGAGATGTGCAAATAACCACTGCTCCTCAACACCTTATCTTGTGCCCTTTTTGGAAATACAAAGGTTTTCTTGATAGCAATTTTTTACTCTTTATATTTCAGCAAATGAATTGCTGTATACCCGATATAGAATGAAAACGCACGTCAGGGTGCAGCTCATTTATTGGCTCTGGGTTCCTCGGGTTCTTGATGAACCTACAAGCCCTATATATCCCCGCAACCAGAGGAGTCCAGCAGACGTAACGGTATATTGCTTTCGATAATCTGACATTGCAGGGAAAAGTTACAGAGTAAAACGTAGAGAAACATTTATGTTTTTTTCACCTAAATTTCAATATTTTTCTTTTTCAGTTGTTATTTTCTGTAGGAAACCCTTGTAGGATCTACACAAATGACCCCTTGCTGAATTCAGAATTTTCTCTACGTTTCAGAAATGTTTAGGTTTCTGGGATCCAGCATTGGTTTCATGCCCATTTCTGTCATTGACTGGAAGGAGGCTGAAAGCACAAAAAATAGCAAAAATGGGGTATGTCCCAGAAAAATGCCAAAATTGTGTTGAAAAATTGGGTTTTCTGATTCAAGTCTGCCTGTTCCTGAAAGCTGGGAAGCTGCTGAGTTTAGCACCGCAAACCTTTTGTTGATGCCATTTTCAGGGGAAAAACCACAAGCCTTCTTCTGCAGCCACTTTTTCCAATTTTTTTGAAAAAAACAAAATTTTCCCAATATTTTGGCAAATTTCTTGGCCTCTTTCAGGGGAACCCACAAAGTCTGGGTACCTCCAGAATCCCTAGGATGTTGGAAAAAAAGGACGCAAATTTGGCTTGGTTAGCTTATGTGGACAAAAAGTTATGCGGGCCTAAGCGCGAACCTCCCCAAATAGGCAAAAAAAGGCCTGGCACAGGAGGGGGAAAAGGCCTGGCAGCGAAGGGGTTAAAGAATATTACATCATGAACTGAAACATTCTAGAGTAGAACATTAAAAAACAAATCAGCAGTCCATGCTCAGCATGATCTTCCTTTTTTAAATGCTGCTCTTCACTCAGATAAGTAGTGCCTTGTCCTGAACACCCTTTATAACCGTGATTGTTTTTTTACTGATTTTAACTGTTTAATGTTTTGTTTTAAATGGTTTCCAAATTATGGAAAGATTTCCAATATAACTTTCACTGTTTTTATTTATTTAATTGTTTTACCTTATTCAAAATCCCCAATTAGTTGTGAGCCTGCTCGCACATATACTTCTGGGCCACGGGAACATTTATATCCCGCTTAAGGCCACCGTAGCAACTCGTGTTATAGTTCTCCCGGCCACTTCAATACTCCCAGCCACTTCGGCCTGTGCGGGATCATGGTCCTAGCTTCAGGCGTCATGATCGGGCCACTCCATAGAAGCGAGGAATTTTTTCACCCTTACAGGATCTTCATTCAAGCTTCCTGCATCGTAGTCGGGCCCTGTAGCAGAAACAAGGCTTTTTTTCACAACTGCCTCAAACCCGCCGGATTCGTCTCAAGGTGTCACCCTTGACGCATTCAGCCGGGTATTAGATAAAAACATTGAGCAACGACTCCAGACTGGCCCAATGCAAGATTAGCCACCATTTTAGAATGGGTTCAGTCCCATTATATAGGATGATTTTATGCATTTGCATCGAAGATTCTGTAACACATCACACTGACAGTT
The DNA here is from genome assembly GCF_031143425.1 of Pleurodeles waltl. Lineage (NCBI taxonomy): Eukaryota > Metazoa > Chordata > Amphibia > Caudata > Salamandridae > Pleurodeles > Pleurodeles waltl. Next base: position 1,042,349,766 of record NC_090449.1, read on the forward strand.
GACAATTACAGTATCTTGGCGATCAGTAGTGTATTTTTTCATCCATTGCAACCAGAATTTTTACTTCTACTCATCTGTATTGGAGGACTGTTAAAATGCATCCTCATATTCCTGCCGTTATAGGTTGGATCTAATTTTTACCATATTCCTGAATTCCTGTCTTTTATTGACTCTGATGTTAATACTTTTAGTTTGATTCAGAAGTATCTGTCAATCCTTTAAAAAAATAAAAAATGACTGCTAATGGCAGGGAGTCCCCCAAACTCCCAGAAGGAAAGATTAATGAAGAAATTACTAGAAAACTGATCAAGCTTTAAATGTGGAACTGTGTTCACGAAACTATTGACAAAGTCATGCAAAAGAAAAAAAGTAAAAGAGATTCAGAAAACAAATATAGTTCAATTTCACAGGGAGAATAGGATAATGGTGATAAAGGAGTTAAAAAAAGAAAACAAAGCATATAGAGAAAGGGCAAGTGCCCTCAAAGAGAGGTTCTAGCACCTCAAAAAAAAAGGTGTCCTATGCGGCTCAATTAAGAGAGGTGTCTAATGCAGTACAATGGAAATTGGTGCCCTGAGCGGCACACAACAGATGGAATCTCAAGAAACTGAGTTTATGATGAGTATGTATTAGACCTCAAACAGGAGGATGATGACATGGATGACCTCTTAAGTGAGAACAGAATTCCTCCTACCTTTCCACCCCCACAATATCAAACACCCAATAAGTGCAGAGTGGTGGCACCTTGAGCACATGGGCAATTTTATCAAGAGGTGGATCAAGAACCCTCCAGAGAAAGAGGCGCGGAATGTCCTCAAGACAGAATGCTCTGTGAAAAAGTCTGTCTTGCACTGAACTTAGACCCTGAATTAATTACATTTCTTTTCAAGATGGGCAGGGACTCCAGGGAGGGAATCGAGAGATCCCTTAAACAATGTCTCCTCGATGTTGTTGGCCCTCTAGCAAGGATTATGGATATGGCCAAAGAGGCATATTTAAAAGAACTTCCTCTGGACCTTGACCACCTAAGAGGATGGATTCAGCGTGATATGGTCATTCTAGGTAACACTAATGTGGGGCTAAACGCCGAGAGTCGCAAAGCGGTCCTCATAAAAATTAATAACAAATTCATTGATTTGTCAGACAGGGAAACCTCAGAGAACCCTAAGGGTCTCCTATTCAGAGAAGTCATGGTAAAATTGTTGGGGAAATATGTGGCAACCTTTATGGCTCTCGACAAAGCACAGAGCATATGTGCAGGGTCTTCAGCTGAAGTGTTTTTGGACGGGTCAGTAGAAGGTGACTTTCAGCCAGCCATTGCTTCTCAAAGTCCCTATTTAGATAAAGGCATTATGGTAAAGGCTATCATGCTGGTGCGGCACCTTCATTCTAACACTTATGAGTCAATTTTCATTGGACAAGACGAAGGAAACCCCATGGTCAAAAGAACTTCTGGATACCAGAGTGAGTGCACTGATTTCCCTTCCTTCTTCTTCCCTGCAAAGAGTACCGGGTCGCCTCAAACATTTTATCCATATGTGGGAAACCACTACTCGGGATCCTTGTGTTTTAGAAACAGAGGTCTCAGAATAGACTTTACACATCCCCCCTTTCAGCTTACCCCTCAAAGGGGGTTGGTTTTGAATGTAGATCGGGAAAAAGTAGTAGAAGAAGAGGGAACATCTATGTTGTTCATTGAAGCCTTTATAGAGGTGAGAAAAGAAAACAAAGATTTTGTCAGCACTCTCTTCCTGATAGAGAAGAAAGATAAAGGGTGGAGACCTGTTATAAACTTAAGGGATTTAAAAAAATTCCTGGTGTACAGACACTTCAAGATGGAAGGGATCCATCTTTTATGAGACATGTTACTGAAAGACAATTGGCTGGTAAAGTTGGATCTGAAGGATGCTTACTTTACAACTCCTATGGCGCTTCACCAAGGTGATAAGGGCGGTTGCATCGTATCTGAGAGAGAGGGGTGTTCATATGATCATTGATCTGGGTGACATCCTGATTATGTCCCAATATCAAAAACAAATATTGAAAGATCGTGCTCCAGACACCTCACTTGTCAGAATGGCTCTCGTGCTCCAGATGCCTCATGCGTCAGTATGGCCCATATGCTCCCGACGTTTCTCCAGATTTTAAAATGTAACCAATGAGACAGATAACGGTATGTTATATAGTTCAAAATAAAAAGTAGGTCTGTGAATTGGGGCGGCAGAACTTCAAGATGAGAAAATTGAGTCCATCTACTCCATCAGAAACTGCAGACCCGATTCCTAGCTAGCTCACAGAGCTTCACCTGAACCCCCAACATACCCAGGGTAACAGTTGATTACAGCAACCTCAAACATGACACTCTGACGCCCAAGGAAGTTGTGGAAATAGATTTTACCCCTTTCATTGTTTACTCATGCATGTCCATGGTAAACACAAGAAATATATGAATAAAGGTTTTCAAACATTTATTGAAATATCCATATTCTTTCATAGAAATAATGAGATGCAATAATTAGACAGAGGAAACAAAACATTGTAACCAGTGGTACTAACATGGTGAAAAGAATGAGCAGTTCAACCATGGCAATCTTAGAGCGGTGTCTTCCTACCTAGCACTGTCTATAGTTTGATAATGGGAAAGCCTGAGATCCCCATACCTGGAGGGCTGAGCCACGGTGCTGCTCTAATATGAAGATGGAAATCCTTCTCTGAAAGGTGAGAGATCAGTGTCAGCAGAGCTCCATTTCAAACACAGCATTCGTTCCAGGACAGTAGTGGCCGGATTGCTCCTCTAACCCATCTGGGCCAATGCCAGGCGCAGCCCTTCCAAGAGAGCGAAGGAGCGTCGCCCTGCTAAAAAAATACCCCCAGAAATGAGAAATAAAATGGTAATAAAGCTTATTTATTACCAATTTATTTTTCAGCACCCCGTCATGAACCGAGTGTCAGGACGGGGCGGGTCACTGCTGCCAAGTGACAGCATCAGGGAGCTGTGTACTTTAATTTAAAGTGCGCATGTCCCTTTGGCCGTCCGTCTTGCGATTGCCAGCCTGACATGCGCACTTCACACTTCCCTAACCCAGCTGTCTTCAGACAGCTAGGTTAGAGAAAGCACAGACCTCCAGCGCTCTTATGAGCGCTGAGAGAGGCCGCTCCAACCAATCCTGAGGCTGCTTTCATGCTGGTTACCAGCATGAAAGCAGCGTCAGGATTTGTTAGTGCTGTTTCAGGTCCCCGCAGCAGCATTGGCGCCACGAAGAGAGGAGGACACCGTGAGGAGAGGAAGATGCGTAGTCGTTAGGTAAGTGCCTTTTCTTTTTTTTTTTTATATATTATTATTGTGTCCCGCCCACCTTAAATACAAGCCAGCCGCCACTGGCCTGTGCACAGTTTATTTAATCAAAACCACCCTCTCGGATGCAATGATATGTCTAGATGTTAGAAATGGTCTCCGAGCCGTCAATGCAAGCACTAGGATACATATTTTGTTTAAAACAGAGATTATTAGACGTTTTATGCTTAATACAACCCAGCTTCATTTTGAATTCAAGCTCTGGTGACATTTGACATATGCCAGGCATTTGCATTTCAACAAGAATCAATGACATATACAGTAACTTGGTGCTACATCCCTCCCCACTCCATCCCTCCCCAGTCCCTGTGAGTCATTCCCACAATGTATTCAAATGAGCTTTTCCCCCGTCTGCTTGCTGTGTCTATTCATGAACAGTGGTGCGGGAGTGTTGAACGTGTAAAGGTGGGCAGAGCAGAGTGCCAGGAAGAGCACAGGCAGGTTGCCCAAAGCCACAATCAAACCCCACGGATCCCGTTCCTTAGTGCAGTTAGGAGGTTGAGGCAGGTGATGGCCCTGTGGAGGACCCTCAGGAGTGTACCACTGGTTCTTCTAAGCAGTCCACCAGGGCTTCTCAGGCCTGCTCTACCTCCACCGGGACGGCTCCCTTCTGGCTTCCCTGAGTAGTACTTCACCTTCATAGGTAGCCTATCTCTCAAGTTCCCTATGCCAAGTTACAATGCAAGGTCCCCCTGGCAGCTTCCAGTGTCATGTAATTTCACTTTTTGCCAGAAGAAATGCCAGGTTCTGTAATCTGCTGATAACCTTTGTCCAAGTAGTGTTGTGAAACCATCCCAATATACAATGCCCCAGCATCTCTGGCAATAACATCAGCTACTATTGTTGTGACCTCCTTCCAGTAACACCCCCAGATAATGTCAGTCCCATAGCATACATTTAAGCTCAGCTCCTACCTCCCCATAGTGCGAGCAGGTTGCATCCCTCGTGTCGAAGTATCTGTTGATATGTCCTGGGGTGAGAAAGGCCCTATGTAGAATAAAATAGTTAATCAGTTTAAAGTGGGCATCACAGGATACCTTCAGGATTCTGTCTAGGATATTCATCCAGTCTTTAACAGGAATGGGTACATCTAAATTCCCCTCCCATCTTGGCTTCAAGGCCTCCAGGGGTTGAAGTATATCCTCGTGTATTGCCCTGCATAGGCATGTAGTTTCTGTGCCTGCCAAGAGAGCCAAATATTGGCCGGTGGCATGAGACCATGATTCAGTTAGGCTGGTCTTCCAATGCTTAACAAATGCTGCCATAAATTCCCTCTGAAGTAAAAAGTGTCCCTGGGGCAGGACAAACTCTGCGCAGAACTCCTCAAATGGTAAGAGCTCATCCGCCCTGAACAAGTCTCCCAATTTTGTCACCCCTGCCGTCAGCCTGTCTGCAACCCCATCCCAACCACCATGGTGGGGTAGTACTTGCAACATAATCACGGATAGTTCGGATGAGTACGGAACACGTGTCTGCATTTTCTGCAAACATCGGACCCAGCAGCAATAGACAACTCCAAATTCTTGTGTGTCTCCCTCTGAGGATTGGACCACCCCCAGCACTACTCCTATCAATCTCGTTAGCGTTGAGGTAAAGGGTCTCACAGTCCTGTCTGGGGTTTGTCTGCTTGCCAGCCATTGTGTGTACCATTGGTGCTGTGTGGCTAGATAGTAGGATTCAAACTCTGACACAGCCAGGCCACTGTCAGTTGCCGAGTGTTGCAATTTAGAAAGGAGAACCCCCCCTCCGGCCTGATCCCAATACAAATGCCATGGACAAGGGGTCCAGCTCTTTGAACATAACCCTAGGAATCCAAATTGGCTGTACAGAGAAAAAATGTAATAGTCTTGGCAGAACTATCATCTTAAGTAGGGCCATAGGGCCACTCTACCCGCCATTGAGAGTGGAAGCATTAGCCAAAAATCAATACAGGACCTGATTGATCTAATGGCTTGGCCCACCATGTTCCCGTCTAGCATGTCTTGCCTTTTGTGATACATTTTTGTCCCAAGAATGATAAACAGCGGGGTCCCACTGTAGGTCACCCAGGTCCTCCAGCAGATGGCTGTTGGCACTCATGGGGAATAGATGGTATTTTTGCCAGTTTACTTGCAGGTACGACAATGCGCCATACTCTGCCAGCATTCTCCTGGCTCCTTCCAAGTCCGAGGATATGCTCCGGAGGAAGATCACAAGATTATCTGCGTACAACGCAATGCAGTCTTGCAAAATGCCTATTTGGCGCCCCTAATACCTGTTCCCCTCCTAGCCAGACAGGCCAGTTGTTCCATAGCCAGGTCAAATAGCAGGGGGGACAGTGGACAGCCCTGTTGCATCCCTCTCTCAAACCTGTAGCTCTCCAAGATGGTCTATCCTCTATGTACCCTGGCCGTTGAGTTGGTGTATAACAGCCTGACCCACACCAGGGACCCCCCAATCCCATTCAGGACCTTGATGGAGCAGATATGTTACTTAAAGAAATTGCTAATGATGAATGTGTGTTTTATTAATGAGAAAAATGCATAGAGAAATTAATTTTAGAAACTAATGTGCGCATTTGAAAATGTGCCCTCGGAGAATGGTCACCATGTGTATTAACAGATGCAAAATAATAGAAAAAAATCTATAAGAAAATGTATTAATATGTCATAACGAAGTGTATAACCTATGTTTTGTATTGATATTCTTAAATTAGCCGGTCTAAGGGCCTGGTTTCACTGGGCCTTGCTTGCTCTGAACATGAAGAATTCAAGTGCCTTGCACAGGACTGGTAACCGGGGATGGCAACCCTGAACCGCTCAGATTTCAAGCCGCTCAGCTAGAACATTCTGCAAATGTACCAACGAACAGGAAATGATGAAGACAATTTGATACAATTATGTGTAGTGTAGGCTAAATGTCCTTTCCCAGGACTTGATCAATAGAGGCACTTACTAGAGACTCGTATGCAACAATTTCATTACCTGAAGAGCCGGATGATGTTCTCATCACAAGAAGAACCAATCAGTTTTATGGGACATAAGACATATGCAAAATTGAAGATTTGGTAAACAAAAACTACAGGTTAGAGTCATAACTTCCGACGGACTGACCAATTAGCAATTAGTGGGATGGACTGGGAGACCCTAATAAAAAGTCATGACAAGGGGTGAGAAATCAGAAGTGCGAGGAGAAAGTTGATGACTTCAGGAGACGCTGTCTGAGGTGCTGACAATTGGGCTTATACTTTGTGAGCCTGATCCGTAGCTGACTATTGATGACCTGGGGGACGAAGACTGACTTGTTGCTGATCCATCCTGGATAGGTAGCTATGAAAATGTGACTGACACATTTTTTGCCTTTTCTTCTAGGTACCAACTGCGCTGTTTTTATAGAAATTCTCTTTCAGGTAGATTTTTCAAAATTAATGTTTTCACTAAATTGTTTTCGCATGAAGACCCACATGCTAATGCTAATCTTGGTTAGGTAGGCTGACAGGGGAGACGTTGACAGTGACATCAATGACTGACAAATTAATTTGCTGAATTGCATCATTAATGCTGATACTCACTGACTTATGATTTGCATTACTGCTCATGTTTTCCTTTAAGGAAAGTGTTTTCTTTGGATGCACTAATATAAATTGCTTAATAAAGATATAAATGACAATTGATTAGAGTTGTAATCAATAGGGAATAAAAGTTGTCAACCTTTTCCATGAGTGATGGTTATTTCTGATTAATATGGTTTTCTTTTGTGGTTTCTTAGGTGTTTGATATTGATCTATTGATGTTGATTATTGGTTCAGTGATCACTGCATGACTAGGATACTCCATGAGATTCAAAAGGTTCATTGACCTATACGCATCCCCTTGTAAGTTTACCTACTAAGGACCGGGCCGCTAGAAGTATTTGGTAGCAGCTTGATGGTTAGTTTCCTTGGGGAACTAGTTATGTGGTGATTACTGGTTATGGAGTTAGTTTAAGTTAGGGTTAGTTGTTGTATTTCATGAGGTTTGAATTTTGTTTTTCTGAAATGGCAATTGCACCAAAGATGATGTCCCCTTAAGCCCAGAAATGACTTTCCCACATCCTGGATCCTGCTAGTAAAGTTGGGTATGTTTTCGGCGTATTTTGTGGTAGTGTGAAAATGGTAGGTTGCGCTTCCACAGGCTTAAGCAAATTGCAGGTGAATTGTGAGGTATGTGAGGTAAAGTAGGGAGTCTGCGTACTCCAGTTGAGGTTAATAGGAGTGTGCGTACTCCGTAGTATGAGAGTAGGGAAATCGTCGAACTTCACATGTGTGTGGTGCTTTGTGCTAAAATATTATCCACGTGGTTGTTGGTGATGTGCGGACTCTGCGTGGTCTAACACTCCGGAGGACATTGACAAGTGTAGGAGACACTTGGTTATATGTTGTAATCTGTCTGGTTTAATAGGTTGATCGGGCGTGGTCAACAAGTCGGTGTGTGTGATAATTGGGTAAAAGAGATTTCGACTGAGATTTGGTGAGTTCTATGTGCACCAGAACAGACTCATTGATCAGTTGAGAGTAAAATTTGCGGGTCGAATTTTGCTTGCGAATGTGGGAGACTGAGAAAGAGGAATAGCTATATGAGCCAAAAGAGCCATTGGTGAAAATCCGTAAGGTCTCTAAAGCAATTGTATCCCTTCCTGTAGTAAACCAGCAGGTTTGTTTTAGTTATTGGGTTTTAGTAAGTGCTCGCAATAATTTGCATTAGTTGTGTGAATCGAGTCAAGGAGGACGAGCCGCAAGACTTTGTCAGTCGCTGTGTGTGAGTGTGACGTCAGAGTGTGCCGCGCTGGGATAGGTTGGTTAGTGAGAAGAGCAGCGAGCGGATTGGCAGACATCCGCAAGAGGCAATTGGATGAGTAAGCGGGTGAAGGGAATCTTGGGAGTAAAAGTAATTTCATATAATTGAATCAAAGGTAAACAAAGCAGGTAAAATGAAGTTTTTCAAGGCATTTAAAAGTGCGATGAAGGGTGATACTTACATTAAGGCATCAGTGGGGGAGCCGACCCTACCAGAGGATTCTCCGGCCTATATTGTGACGGCGGAGCAAGGTGTGGCACCATGTTTATGGTTAAAGCAATGGTGCAAGTTAACAAAAAACTAAGGGTCTTTAGCGTTTCCAGAGCATGGAACGTTTAATTTGAGAATTTTGGATCAATTGTGAATGTCATTGTACGAAATGAAGTCATTACCGAACCAGCACAGTTTGAAGCTTTAGCAATTTGGGAGCTAGTGGCCAGACAGCAACAAGAGATGAAGTTCAAGAGGAGGATAAAGCGTGTAGAAAAATCAGTAGCTGAAGCTAGATGGGATTGGGAGCAAAAGAGATGGAGAATGGCGACATTACAGGAGGTCAAATTGTTTCTTGCAATTGCAGAGGGAGATGAGGCAGGGAAGGAAGATAGTGCCAAAGAGGACGAGAGTGGAGGGAGAAAGAAAAAGAGAAAGTCCTATGTGGATGATGATGCTTCTGATGTTGAGGATCTCATTACGCAGCTGTTAAGAGATCAACCTCCACCTTTAACATCCTATGCGGGGGTGCAGGCACTAATGCTACTGCCCCCACAGCTGCTCCGGTACAATCCCAGGGAGCTGAGTGAGCTGTACAGGCAGAAGGCGGACCAATACCAGGGGTAGTACAGAGTACATCTAATGCAGGAACTACTACTGTAGTTCAAGTGCAGATACATCCACCTTCAGTGCAGAGAATTTATCCAGATGTGCCAGTTCTTGAGAGAGTCTCGAACATAATGGTGCCGAGAGAGCAGGTGCTTCCGAAGCCAATGCTGATTCAGACAGATCCAACACCAATGTTATTGCCTTCAGCTCAAGCACAGGGTCTACCGAAGTTTACACCACCGACAGGAACACAATCAGACATCACACCAGTTATGAATCAGGCAATGGTGGTAACATTCCCGCAAGGTGCAGGTGTTAAGGCAACTCCAGATGCAATATCGCTACCAATTACTGTTGGTCCAGCGGTACCCTTATTTGCACAGAAAAAGTCAGATGTAGGGGAGCAGAATGAAATGTCACAGAGTCTTGTTAGGAGGGGAGTGAGTGATCCTGCGCTGCTAATGTTGTCTGCGGGACAAACTTTCAATGGACCTAGACCTTTAATGGATCTTAGTCCACTTGTAGCACTTCCAGGTGCAGTAAATGGCCCGAATGCGAGTCAGAGTTTGAGACTTTTGACACCGCAAACGTCAGCTGCAGTGGTGCAACAGCTACCAGTGTCAAATGCAAGTAACATTTCATTACAGGGACTGTCAGCTCAGCACTTAAGTGAGTGGTCAGAATGCATCCAAGGGCGAGGATCAGATGAATCAAGTAAGGTTGAATATAGAGGCTACCGAATTAGTTGAAGGAACAATGGGTGTGAATAGATTAGAATCCTACACAGAAGAAGAGCTGAGGTACTTATGACCAAAGATTACAAGAGAAGTGAGTAAAATACATCATAAATTGGCAAATCTAGCAGAAAAACATGACATTGAGAAAACAAAGCATTTGAAACGCAGCTATAGATCAGATTTTGAGGAGAAGGATTTTGAACACATGAGATCAGCGGGAATGAGGGGCACAGATTTAGGGAGCATTAGAGAAGTGGGAAGGTAGATAGACAAAGAAAAAAGATAAACAAAAACGGGATTCACAAGAAGGGTCTGAAGGTGTTGACAAGGGAGAATCGGTCAAGATGCTTCCAATGAGAGAAATCCCAGGAGGGCAGTTTGTTCATGTTCCATGGCACAGGAGTGATATATTGTCATTTACAAATGACTATCCAAAATTGAGGGAGAAGCCAGTTGAGTGGTATCAACAGACAGAGAGATTTGTGAAACTTTCCAAATGTTTGTGGGAGGACTTGAACACGCTATTGGAGATAGTGGTGCCGGCAGATTTGTGGGTCGAGTGTAGGAGGGCTGTAGATTGGCCAACAAGTGAACCGGAAAGGGATAAAGTAACAGGTGCACCTTCACCCGAGGTAATGAAAAATTATTATAAAGTGATTGAGTTCCTGAAGACAAGGATTTCTCAAAAAAACATTGATTGGCAGCGGATTGATAGAACGGTCCAAGAGTCTAAAGAATCAATACATACCTAATATGAAAGATTGTTAAATGCATTCAAAGAGTACAGTGGTAAGGAAGCAATTGAGCCGAAAGATATGTTGCATTTCGTGTTCAGGTTTGTCGAAGGTCTGAGGCCAGAAGTAGGGCAGATGATTAAGAGTCATTTAATTTGCTGGCAAGCAAAGCCGATTGATGAGGTGTTGTAATATGCGAAGTACTGTAGTGAAGAGATTGAATTGAAACAGAAAAAGTTGAAAGAGAAAGTGATGGTGATGCAAATGAAGGCAGCTCAAACAGGAGTGCAGGGAGCTATAGTACTGCCTATGCCGCCGCAGCAGAGAGCTATTATGTTCCAGCCTCAAGTGAAAGGTAGAGGGCGTGGAATGGACATGATGCATGGTCCAGATTTAGTGACTGTGGTTGTTCAGAATGACATGTAAGGTATGAAAAAGATGTTACCGAGTCAGTTGTGCGGAAACGTGGGACACTGGAAGCGGGAGTGTCCGTTGATGGCGCAGGATGGTGTGGTTCAACGAGGTGATGTCAGTATATTTCAAACTGTGAAAGTCCCAAAAATGAAAGGATTCATTCCTAATGCTCAGAATCGATGACAGAATTTCCTACCGGTGCAGCAAATGCAGGTGCCGCGCGCACAATTTGCTCCACTACAGCCAGTACAGCAGCAGGTCCCCATGGTACCTAGACAGCAAATGCGAATACCTTAAGCCCAGATGGAGCGGCAACAGGTGATGCTTACTCAGGAGGTCAAAGGTCAAAGATAAGACAGTAGTAATAACACAGTACATCAGTTTCCATTGTACAGTGAGTATGAAATAAACGAAGAATGGATGAGTGACAGTTTGGATGAAGGAGCCTGCATGCTTGCTGCTTCCCTAGAAGTAGATCAGATAGGGCCATTTGTGAAGGGGAAGTGATGGGTTACAAGGTCTCATTCTTGGTTGATTCAGGAGCTACGCACTCTCCAGTAAGAAGCATAGAAGTCCCAAATTTACCTCTTTCAGGCAGAACAGTACAAGCTGTGGGAGTGGAGAACAGATAGTTGACAAATACAATCACAGAACCAGTGCAGGTCGAAATTGGAAATTACCAGGAAATGCATAGATTTGTGGTATGTGATTCGAGTCCCGTATCCCTATTGGGTAGAGACTTACTGTGCAAGACCAAATGTTCCATCAATTGTTCAAACACAGGGATAGAAGTCCAGACAAATAGTGATGATGAAGAAAAGCTGGCAACTGCATTGATAGATAACAATGCCTACGAAGAATACCCATTGATTGAATCTTTCCCAATGTTCACTGTGAAAGAATTTCATGCGGATTTACAGGGAACAGTGAAGGAAGAAGTGTGGGATCTGACAGGAAAGGTAGTAGGTCTTATTAATGGAGTGAAGCCGATTAAAATCACTTTGAAGCCAAATGCAGTATTCCCGCAACTTCCACAGTATAACATGCCACAAGATGTTTTAATGAAAGTGGCACAAATAATTGGAGACTTTTAAAAACAAGGAGTTTTGAAAGAAGTGCTGAGTAGCCCATGTAATTCACCAATAATTGGTTTGAAATAGCCATGTGGGAAAGTACGAGTTGTGCAGGACTTGCAAAAAGTGAATGACATGGTGGTTAAGTGTTGTCCGATAGTGCCCAATCCAGCAGTGATACTGTTTCAGATTCCTTGCGATGCAGAGTGTTTCACAGTGGTAGATCTGTCACAAGCTTTCTTTTCTGCGCCTCTTCATGAGGATAGCCAGTTTCTTTTTAGTTTCAAATTCCTAGACTGAGTCTACAGCTGGTGCAGGCTTCCACAAGGATATATGGAGTCACCATCACTGTTTAATCAGATTCTGAAAAAGAACCTGGAGTCGTTGGAATTGCCATGCCAATCGACTCTGGTGCAGTACATTGATGACTTGCTAATCACATCCAGAACAAGGGGCGAGAGTAAACATGACTCGATTGCCCTTTTGATTCATTTGGGAGAGTTTGGACATAAAGTCTCACCTGTGAAATTACAGTATTGCCAAAAGTCAGTGAAATATTTGGGACACCAGAGTGAGAAGGGATTGAGGAGAATTTCCAGGGAGAGAATTACCACGATTCTGCAGTTAAAGCCCCCGACTTCACAGAAAGATGTCAGAATGTTTCTGGGAATGGTGGGGTACTGTAGACAGTGGATTCCAAATTTTGCTGAAATTGCCAAACCCTTACAGCAATTGACACCTACGGGAGTTACAGATCCCATTACCCTAGATGAAGACCAGATGAAAGCATTCACCGAATTGAGAGAGAGTTTGTGCAGAGCTCCAGCGTTGGGAATGCCTGATTACACAAAGCCTTTCACATTGTTTTGTCATGAACGTGATGCTTGTTCTTTTTCTGTCTTGACACAGGTCCATGGAGGTGCTTATCACCCAGTAGCTTATTTTTCAGCTACCTTAGACCCGGTTGCAGCAGCTTTACCAGGTTGTCTGCGCGTAGTAGCCGCAGTTGGTCAAAGCCTTTCCCAATGTGAGGGTGTAGTAATGGGTTACCCTTTGATGGTAATGGTACCACATTCTGTTGAGATTTTACTGACAAGGACGAAAACTCAATATTTGAAGGGCGCAAGACTGACAAGGTATGAGACGAGTATCTTGGGTGCTCCAAATGTAACATTGAAAAGATGTACGGTGCTAAACCCAGCAACATTACCTCCAAGTGATACTGTTGAAATTGAAAAAGAGGAAGATATTGAGCATGATTGTCTTGAGGTAACTGAGCTATGTACAAAACCAAGGCCTGACATTAGAGAAACGCGTTTAGAAGAAAATTACCAAATTGTCCTTGTTGATGGTTTGTGTCTCAGGGATGGAACAGGCACACTGAGAGCAGGATATGCTGTGTGCACAATTACAGACACATTAGAAGCTTCATGGCTTCCAGGTGTATACTCTGCACAAGTGGCAGAATTAGTAGCTCTTACTAGGGCCTGCTATGTTTCTGCAAGGTAAAGAGTCACAATTTATACCGATAGTCAATATGGATTTGGAATTGTTCATGATTTTGGCCAGCTGTGGTCGCAGCGAGGTTTTATGACCTCGACTGGAACTCCAGTGAGAAATGGCGACCGGATAAAAGAGTTGTTGTACGCAATTCAGTTACCTGAAGAAATTGCTGTGGTAAAATGCAGTGCACATCAAAAGACACAGGATTACATTTCCTTGGGAAATGGATATGCAAATCAATTTGCAAGGTTTTGCGCATTGAACTGTATATCATTTAAGGACAAGTGGAAACTAATGCCTGAAGAAGAAAATAATTGTGCAAGTTTTGCTTTGAAAATAATTGACACACTAGAGGAATTGAAAACGATGCAGGAAAATGCTGACAAGGAAGAGAAAAAGCTTCGGGTGAAACTTAAATGTATTCAAAGACAAGATGAGATTTGGGTTTCTGAGGAGGGTCAGATGGTACTACCAAACAGTTTGTTGACTCAGATGACCCGTTATTATCATGGCCAAGCACATATTGGAAGAGATGCCATGGTTAGATTGTTCAAGGTTGATTGGTTTATTCCAAAGTTCAGACAAGCAGCAGAGGCAGTATGTCATCGGTGTGTAATCTGTCAACAATTAAATGTGGGAAAAGGGAAAGTGGTGAATTTGAGCCACATTGGAAGAGCAGGAGGACCATTCAGCAGAATGCAGTTGGACTTCATTGAGATACCTGCCTGTGGTGGATTGAAGTACGTGTTGGTGATTGTGTGTGTGTTCAGCAATTGGAATGGAGCATACCCCATACGTAGGAATGAAAGTCTCACAGTAGCTAAGCTGTTGCTTAGAGAGTTAATACCAAGGTTCGGATTTCCGATCTCTTTAGAATCAGATAGGGGAACACACTTCAATAACGAAGTGATCAAACTCTTATGTGCAGCATTAAACATTGAGCAGAAGCTGCATTGTAGTTTTCACCCAGAAGCATCAGGACTTGTAGAGCAAATGAATGGTACACTGAAATCAAGAATTGCCAAAATGTGTGCCGCAAAAAATCTGAAATGGCCAGATGCATTACCTTTGGTGTTGATGTCAATGTGAAATGTACCTGATAGAAAGACAGGACTGTCACCCCACGAGATTCTCATGGGCAGAGCAATGAGGTTGCCAGCAATTCCGGCAAATGCTCTTGTCAATATTACAGATGATATGGTGTTGGATTACTGCAAAGGTCTGGCTGATGTGGTTTGATTTTTCTCTCAGCAGGTGCAGGCTGCTACCCTGCCACCTATCCATGACCCAGGTCATAATCTGAGAGCTGGAGATTGGGTCGTCATCAAAAAGCATGTTTGAAAGACTTGCCTAGAGCTGCGTTGGAAGGGCCCATATCAGGTGGTGCTAACAACTACGACAGCTGTGAAGTGTGCTGGACTACCGAACTGGATACATGCGAGCCATGCCAAGAGAGTGATGAGTCCGCAAGATCATGAAGAAGTGTTGAGAGCACCAACAGCAGCGAAACAAGTGGCTCTTCCTGAGCCAGAACCGGAGCAAGCTGAACCTGAAATTGACCCAGAGCTGGTGGAAGAAGGGGCAATCACACCAGTAAGAGACGAAGGTGTGGAAATACAAGAGGGTGAGTAAGAGTCTAACTCAACAGAGATAACTGGAGAACCAAGCACAGGAAGGGTTCTCCCAGAAGTAGATGGTGCTGAAGCACAAGCAGAGCAAGTGCCAGATCAAGATGGGGAAAGAGTTGAGACGGATCAAAGCCAAAGTGGTCTGACTCCTCCTGAACCAGTTGCAGGTCCATCAAGAGAAAGCATCATAGAAAGAGGAAAAGAGAAGAGTCCAATTTTGAAAAGAATATTGACAGAAGGATGAAGGAAAGGAGACAATTGGCCTGAATCGCAAATTGGAAAGAAGAAAGAATTGGGCATAAATGAGCCAATGGAGGAAGAAGTAGACACTACAAGAAAAAACAAACTAAGTGAAGGATAATTAGCTGGAGAACGAAAGTTGAAAAGGAAAAGAGTAGCAAGTCGAAGATACGCAGGTCGTGAGTGGGCATATGCAGCAACAAGTGAGTGGCAAAACGAGTTTCTGTCCTTCTGTTTTGACAGACAAGTTCCGAATCAGTACTTTGATGCAACCCAAAGGGAATCAATAGACTGAGTTGTTGAGCTAATCTCAAGAAGAATAAATAGAGACTGTTGAAATAAACCTGGAAAAGACATTGATAACCTGATATGACATTTAAAAACCTGGATGTGACAAGCTGCTAACCGATTTTGACAAAGGAGAAAAGGGTTCTTGGGTGTGAAGTTGAATTGCAAGAAAGAATTATTTGTGATTTTTTATTTTTTTATTTTTTCCTGTTGCACTTTAATTAGGAGTTATTTTCTACTTTACAGATCATGGCTGAATTAAATAATTGCGTTAGAAATATTAGATATTGCAGATATTTGAGTGTTGGAGTGGTAATTATGTGTGGAATAATGTTTATAATAATGATTGTGGGAATTTTATTCATGAGATGAAAGAAGCTGCTAGTGCTCCTGTTCTTGAGACTACTACACAAACAGCTTTAGAGAGGTTCAAGTTAGATGAAAAATATTTGCATGACTATACTAATGCACAAGGAGAGCTTTCTTCTAATGTTTTCTATTGGTTATTGAGTGAGAATGTGGAGACAATGGATGCAAGTAATTGTCTTGCGTGTACGCAAATTCCTTCCTCTGTGGAAGAAGGTGTTACGTACCATAGCTTGCCATTAACATATGGCATAACTTGTAGTTTGCTATTAACCAGATTCTATAACCAAGAATATATTCAATATTTCTACTCCAATCACGATTTAGTGTTTTCTTTTGTACCCATCATTAGATATTTGAGTAAAATAGCTAAGGGGCATGATATAGTATTAGTTAGGGGATTCTTTGAACCAACACTAACATTTGGAACTGCTTATGCTCACCGTAACAATTT
Organism: Pleurodeles waltl; assembly: GCF_031143425.1. NCBI lineage: Eukaryota > Metazoa > Chordata > Amphibia > Caudata > Salamandridae > Pleurodeles > Pleurodeles waltl. Next base: position 1,042,366,191 of record NC_090449.1, read on the forward strand.
AACCTGTTTATTAACTCTGTTAGAAAAGAGCTTTATAGGGCATACTGATGATAGAAGGAAGGCATTGAAGGAGAAATTAGAGAAAGGGCTGTAGAAAAGAACTTATAACAATGACTATGCTTACACTGCTATTAAAACACAAGGGAGATTAGCCTTAGATGCATTACACTCAAGCAAGCTTTGTATATTTAGGCCAAAATCGTACACTGACACTCTGTTTGTGGGAACGAGTGAATGTAGGCATGTGTTTTTGTTTCAGAGTAAATGGACTTTTATGTTGAATGGTGCGGACCCTGTGATTCCTTGAATTTATTATATCTGTGGACTTAATGCCTGTTACCGTCTTCCTAGAGGATGGTATGGGACATGCTATTTAGGGATAGTTTTCCCTAAGATATATCAGGTAGATGACCTAATGAAGATACCGAAAGTGACTGAATTACATCATAAACGACAGAGGAGGAAAACCTCTTCTGCAATTGTAGGGGATATTTTTGGTGCAATAATTCCTTCTGTAGGAGTTATTTTGAATGCAAACAAGGTACGAAACAAATTGTCTATTATTGTGGATAATATGCTGACAAACTTTACAGGGGCAATACTCCTGGTAAATACTGAATTGGCTGCGGATAGAGCTATGATGCTTTAAAATAGGCTTGCTTTAGACATAATTTTGGCGAAAGACGGTGGAGTCTGTAAAATGATTAATGCTAGGCATTGTTATTCGTTTATACCTGAGAATGATAAGGAGATAAGAGACTTATTTACTAATTTAACTAATTCAAGCAAGGATTTAAAAGAATTGAACGAACCAGGGGTTTGGGAAAAGGTTGCAAATGGATTTGCCTCTGTGGGAAATTGGTTTAGTCAAATTTGGAATGGGGTATAATGGAAAATCGTCCAGGGAATATTAATTGTGATTGTTTCCATATTAGGATTATGGGGTACATGCAAATTATGGCAGAAAATAAGATTAAGAAAATCTAAGAATGATCAGAGGAGGGAAGAACCACCTAGGAGACAAATTTATAGGGAAAATTCAAGAAGGCAAAATACATCTGAGACAAATTTTGTCAAGTATTGACAAGAAAGGTGTGATGACATATTTAATCATCAGAGGAGGGATTGATGGAGGAGATATGTTACTTAAAGAAATTTCTATTGATTAATGTGTGTTTTATTAATGAGAAAAATGCATAGAGAAATTAATTTTAGAAAATAACGTGCACATTTGAAAATGTGCCCTCGCAGAATGGTCACCATGTGTATTATCAGATGCAAAATAATAGAAAAAAATCTATAAGAAAATGTATTAATATGTCATAACAAAGTGCATAACCTATGTTTTGTATTAATTCATATTCTTAAATTAGCCGGACTAAGGGTCTGGTTTCACTGGGCCTTGCTCGCTCTGAACATGAAGAACTTGAGTGCCTTGCACAGGACTGGTAACCGGGGATGGCAAACTTGAACCGCTCAGTGTTCAAGCCGCTCAGCTAGAACATTCTGCAAATGTACCAAAAACAGGAGATGATGAAGACAATTTTGATACAATTATGTGTAGTGTAGGCTAAATGTCCTTTCCTAGGACTTGAGCAATAGAGGCACTGACTAGAGACTCGTATGCAACAATTTTGTTACCTGAAGAGCCGGATGATGTTCTCATCACAAGAAGAACCAATCAGTTTTATGGGACATAAGACATATGCAAAATTGAAGATTTGGTAAACAAAAACTATAGGTTAAAGTCAAAACTTCCAACGGACTGACCAATTAGCAATTAGTGGGATGGACTGGGAGACCCTAATAAAAAGTCCTGACAAGGGGTGAGAAATCAGAAGTGCAAGGAGAAAGTTGATGACGTCAGGAGACGCTGTCCGAGGTGCTGACATTTGGGCTTATACTTTGTGAGCCTGATCCGTAGCTGACCATTGAAGACCTGGGGGACGAAGACTGACTTGTTGCTGATCCATCCTGGATAGGTAGCTATGAAAATGTGACTGACAAATTTTGTGCCTTTTCTTCTAGGTACCAACTGCACTGTTTTTATAGAAATTCTCTTTTAGGTAGATTTTTCAAAATTAATGTTTTCACTAAATTGTTTTCACATGAAGACCCACATGCTAATGCTAATCTTGGGTAGGTAGGCTGACAGGGGAGACGTTGACAATGACAAATGACTGACAAATTAATTTGCTGAATTGCATCATTAATGCTGATATTCACTGACTTTTGATTTGCATTACTGCTCATATTTTCCTTCAAGAAAAGTGTTTTCTTTGGATGTACTAATAAAAATTGCTTAATAAAGATATACATGACAATTGATTAGAATTGTAATCAATAGGGAATAAAAGTTGTCAACCTTTTCCATGAGCGATGGTTATTTCTGATTAATAAGGTTTTCTTTTGTGGTTTCTTAAGTGTTTGATATTGATCTATTGATGTTGATTATTGGTTCAGTGATCACTGCATGACTAGGATACTCCATGTGATTCAAAAGGTTCATCGACATATTCATGTCCCCTTGTAAGTTTACTTACTAAGGACCGGGCGCGCTAGCAACCTCAAACAGGAATTCTCATTCTAGGCTATCAAAGCCTTTTCGATGTCTACAGTGAAGACCGCTGCTTCTGTCCTGTCATAGGCATTGCCTTCCAGTATTGCTAGAAGTCAACAGGTGTTAAGTGCAGTGTTTTGGCTAGGGATCAACCCCATTTGATCAGGGCGCACTATTTGCGGAGGAACCTGGTGGCCAGGATCATACCAGCATGCCACCCAGGGGTCACCAAAGCAACATTCGAGTCCCCAGAGGTCCTGGAACCATGGTCGGAGTCCATTGTGCTGTCACCTTCCAGCAGGGACAATAAACTTACGTCATTGCTACTCATTGACGGCACCAACACTTTTTGATATTCTTGTTGGGTCTCCTGCCTGGAGGGGGCAGTCACACTGACAATGGAGGGCCCTTTTGTGACTGGGCCCTGCATTGACGGCCTCCTCGAGATCTCTGACTTAGACTGGACGGTTGGTTGTGGTCAATCCACTTCCAGACCTCCTCTGGGGTCTGGAAGAACTGCGTTTCCTCTGCGGCCACCACTGAGAGGCGGGACAGGAACAGTATTGCATACTGAATCCCCAGCTGCCTAAGTTTTGCTTTGGCCTCTCGAAATGTGGACCGCTGCCTCGGAACTTCTCAAGAGAAATCCTGGAAGATTTGGATTGTGCTGTTTTCAATGTCTCCTTTCCTCCTCACTTGACTGAAAATGTAGTATCTCTCTTTCTAGTGGAGTAATCTCGCCACCACTGGGCGCAGTGGGGCTTCTGGGGGTGAGGGTAATGTCGGCACTCTGTGTACCCTTTGCAACATGAAAAATTGGGAGAGCTCCTCGTCTGACACCTCGTCGGGGAGCCAGAGCTCTAGGTAGCTTACCATGTTTCTCCCCTCCACTCGCTCTGGGGGTCCAATCACATGTATGTTATTGTGGCGTGATCTGTTCTCTGCATCCTTAGCTTTCTTTTCCAAGATGTGGGCCTTCGTTTCCATGGCAGTTAGTCTACTGGCCACTTCAGCCAGAGACGGAGTTATGTCCTTCATGTCTTTCTCAGACGTGGTGTCTCTGTCTGCCAAACAGCGATGGTTGTCTCGTAGCATCCCCATATCTGTTGCCAGTAAGTCTTTCTTAGCCTCCAACACCTCCCGGGTGGTAGTGATAGACTGCAATATGTTATGGAGAGTGGGGCCCCTAGGGGCCTTTGGGCAGTAGTTTGACTATCTCCATCTTGTAGTGGGTCCAATGACCCCTCCAGCTAGCCCCCTCGCTACCTGGTCTTTCTTCTGAACAGTTTTCCCCATGATTTGAGAGGGGAGGTGGCACACTCTAACAAGAAGTAGCGATGTGGGCCATAGTCCCAGGTCTCCGATACAGTGTAGTTTCCGGTATCTACGCAGCTGGGCACAGGAATGACGGGCAGCAGGCTTGAATGGGGCCCACTTGTGGCAAATCTCGCTTCCATTCCTGCACTGGGGAAGCACCAGGTGCTCTTCAGTCCAAGGCTGTCTACAAGCACCCACGGTGTCCCGAGCCAAGACCCCCACAGTGTCCCGAGCAGGCCCCTACAGCGCCTCTCCAGCAACGGCGGCCTTTGCGAATGTTGGTGTCCCTTGGATTCCCATGCTGTACTGGTTCTGGCCCCAGAGGGTTCAGTGGCTCCTCAAGCCCAAGTCGGCAGGCAATCGTCTTTCACTTTTGCCCCTCCAGACAGCGCACTGCACATGAATATGCAGGCTAGTCAGCCCTAGAGCAAATACAAGGGGTGGTGGGCTCTGCCCTCTACAGTGTCCCCGCCATGAGCTTTCAGCCAGGTGAGTGCATTCCTGGCATCAATGTCAGGAGGTCCACCATGGGCCCTATACCTCCCAGTGCTGTCCGCCAGTGCAGTTAGGGTGATCTTTATATTAGCGCTGCTAGCAGGGTTACATGGGGCCCCGGATGCACCTACAACCGCCTCTCCACCTCTAAAACACAGGTGCATGGTGCCCCAGTCCCTCTGGAGAATCCCTGGCAGGAACGCACAGCAACTCTAGTCTCTGATTGCCTCTTCTTCCTTCTGTCACTGCCGATCATGGCCCGATCCTCCCCCAGTGAGTTCTAACGGCAGCAGTGGGAGTGCAGGGGGTGCTGTGAAGAAGGTAATGTTGCATGGCACCACCCACCGCCACCAATATGTGATGGCCTCTCCTTTCGTCAGTGCTGGCGGGACCCGTGGGACGGATGCTGCAGTGGCATATCGTTGGGCGCCCGATCCACATCAGCCACCGGCCAGTAGCTCTTCAAGCCTGTGACGCAGAGTCAGGCAGTGTCCCCACTCACCCCTGCACAGCTGTGCCTGGCACTGCCTTTTGGGCTGCTCTTCTTCCCACCTGTAGCTGGAGTCCCTCCTAAGAGCGGCCCTAGGTGGGCTCAGTGGCTCCTGACCGCCATTTTGACACGACCTTCGTGACTTAGCCTGTTCTTCCGTGGGGTTTCGCTACCATATCAGTTTTGAAGGACTGCTGCCGGCACCAGCAGTGCAAGGGGTCTTCTCTCCCTGATTTGAGGGAACCCTCTGCTAGGCATAGCGTGCAGGATGGCGCTAAATGGGGGTCACTGGAAGGAGCTCCGCACGAGGCTTCCTATTCAATTGGCGACAGTCCATGCCCGCTCCGTAAGCACAAGGATATCTTGTAGTGCGTTCCTGGCCTTGGACATACTGTACAGATTACACGTTGAGAAAAGCTAATTAAAAACAAGCAACATGTACAATGTGTTCTTGGAATAATATTGTGTAAGCATAAAGAGCGTAAAATGTCATTGCTAAAATGCGATGGTAGCTAAAACATGTAAAATATAAAATATAAAAATAAGCTAAAATGGAGGACCAACGGAGGCCCAAGATGGTCTCAAGATGTTCCTCACCACAAACGCCGCTGAGCCACCAGAACACACTGCAGTGTCCAGAACACGGCACTCTGCAATAAATGTCTCCTTTTCTTTGGTGCACAAACACCACATCTCTTCAATAGCATTGTCTGTGGGTTGCAGGTATCTTCGTGGTGTCACAGGATCCCAAAGAAAAACGTGCCCCACTCCAGGTACCAAATATGTAGCAGGGTACAAATGTGATGAGACAAATTCCAGTTGTACATATCAGGTTTAATCCATAAGTAAACAACCTACGACAGAGGAGTGGAGAAACAACTTTGGTCACCTTCGCAGCCCCACACTGAATGCTTCCAGGGGAGACCAGAGAATCTCACCCCTTTCCACCTTCTAGAATACAATGATGATTATGTGCAATGAACATAAAAGAAACATGAAACATGCAAGGAACAAAATACACTAATTACGTAAATTATACAATATGACAGATTATGTAATAACCTGCGCATTCTATAGACAACTCGTTGATGGTTTGTACAAAAAGGACACTTTGACAAGTTTATTATTGTGCGCCCTGGAGTTTAGCTTGAGCAGCGGGAGGTGCTATACAAATGAACTAAATCTTTAAACCTCCAATTATAGGCGCTATACAATTAAGCACTCAGTCATAAGTAGCGCATTTGTTGACGCAGGTCTGGAATACTAAGCCAGTTATTGTACTGTCTGTCTCGCGTGCTCCTTCTCACGCCGGAAGTGCCTGCTTCTACCAGATTCACCGGTCTCTTAAATACGTTCTTTCTCGGCTGCTGAAAATCTTTATTCCAATCACGAGACGTGGGAGCCCGAGGCAGCCAAAAACAGCGGCAGCCTCTCAGCGAGCGGAGCCCTCCCTAATGATCCGCGTAATCAATCAAGTAATTGCCTTCTGGCTTTGGAACTCGCATCGATCCGGCCTTGAACTTGCAGTTTTGTCAGGCAGCGTGATTTATCCACTGATCAATTCCTGATCTGAGTAGTCACTGGGAGCCGGCAAGCACACGGTGCGGCGAGGCAGCGCCGGGAGTTAAGGCCTAGATTCTGGTCCTCTCCGTTCCAAGATGCAGCTGTACGACTGTGACGTCACAAACATCGGGATGTCCAGGATGGACTCATAGCTCAGATGCGTTTGCTGCTTCCATGTGGGGGTCCTTTCATGGTTTCTGCCGGCAGCGATAAGCATGCTGGGATTTTAAGTTTTACCTTCGCACATCACAAAGTTTAGGCTGGGAAATCAGGCGATGCTGAAAGTCGCCCACCTGAACAGTGCACGAACGAAATAGTTCCATGTTCAAGGGGGAAAACATCACGAGGAAGGTGCAGGATACAGTCCTCGGCACTGCTAAATTGCAAAATCGAATTCATTAGAGTTAGGGTGACCAGAATTTTAAAGCCAAAATCTGAGACATTTCACGAAAATAGAAGAAGGGGTACAATTTTATTTCAACCCAGCGCACAGAATGACAGCGTTCACCAGCATAGAATTACGAAAGAGGCACGAACAACTTAAATAAAACGATGTTTTTTAAAGCCAGTGTAATGCAAGTTAATTAAATTGCTTTCTGATAACAATTGCTATCTCTGCTTTGGAAAACCTCCGACCATTTTCAGGCGACCCTCTTCAAAAACCGAACCATGAGCTTATTTCCTCAAATCTGCCAGGACAGCGGGTGAACAACCGAGGCTGTCCCGGCAAATCCGGGACGCCTGGTCACAGTAATTAGAAAACCTGTTTGTACCTGAAGAGCGCAGATACCAACCCTTTCTCTTGAAAAAAGTGGAGGTATACAGCCCCTGCCCATGTAAAGCACTACTCCTCTGTGATAAATTTAGACTCTCATAGCAGTAAATTGACTCCTCCCTTGTCATGTGTGACCACGTCTGTCAGTCTCAGTTTTTACCTAACAAAAATGTTGAACGTGAATATGCAGTTTTGGCTTTGACATTTTTATTCATGTCAACATTTTCAATCTGGGACTTCGGATATTTGAGAAAAAAAAATCGAAGGAATGTATTTTCCCCATTGGCTTATTTTGCAAAAAAGGCAATCTTAGGCAGGATCCAGACGGCTAAAAAGCTGGAACTGGGTGACAGTGTTTAACACTACACATGGCTACTTGGGGGCTAAGGTCTTTTAGAATGAGGTGCAAAGAGGTCAGTCCGGTCAATTAGGGATGCAGTTGCCATGGTGATTACGCCCACCCAATCAGGGCTGCAACATTCGCGTTACAAACTCTAGAACAGTGGTCTTCAAACTTTTTATTGCCCCCCTCCTCCCGTGAAATAAAAAAATCATCACCCCCCTTCAGAATTTTTCACAATTATCCTATTAAATAAGAAATGTTTAAATATGGCCAGACTTATTTAAACATTGCAGTTGAGTCCTGTTACCGTTTTAAAAATGCAATCAAATACATGGTTGCCAAACATACTGTTGGAGTGAGGCAGGTCTTATGTGTAAAAGTATCCACAGAGTGGTAATTGGAAATGGGGGTGAGGGTTTTGAAAAATATTTGGAGCCCCTTTCCTTTGACACCTTCTCCCAGCCAGGATATAAATGACAAAAGATGAAAGTGATGGCACATTACTGAGTGGTTTACCGCTGCTCATTTTTTCAACTTAAACAAAGCACTGTTAACGCATAATATTTCTCTTGGCCACAGCCTGGTGAACCCTCCCTCCCCCAGATCACTTGGGGTTCCCTAGGGGGGGTCCGCTCCCCCAGTTTGAAGACCCCTGCTCTATAGTGAGTGTGACAGCCCCCTCCTTGCCTATACGTTCTTCATGGATGGCCAGACCTCCACCTGGCACCACTGAACTGCACCAAAGTGGGGGCCACGCCCGAGTCCAGCCTCTTCGATAGTCCCTAAGATTGCCTTCAATGGCCATGGATCTCCATCTGCAGAATGACGGTGATACCATTGGATCCACTCTGGATGAGCGCTAGAGAGTAATTCGTTACCCACAAAACCCAGGGCGGTAAGAACTCTTGAAACACATCAACTGAATGCACGTTTGACTCAAGGGGTACCGAACAACCGCAGCTGATTCGTGCTTTTGCCATAATTGCTGAGTGGACAAGTTTATCAAGGGTCTCCCGCGACAGATTAGGGCAGGGAAATCAGCGGGTGTAGCACAACAAGGAAGAATTGTAGTCATGATCACTTAAATGGCGTAACAAAATGTGGGCCACCCCCCTGCAAAATAGGCTGAAAGGCCCCCCCATACTAACGTCAGTAGGGGCTGAGGAGGCCCCCTCCAGTATGGGTAAGCCTGGGAGCCCCCTCACCGCGGGAGCTGCGGGAGACTCTGTTAGGCCCCTGATCACTTGTCTATATACTGGATTGAATTGTGCAGTATTTATCAGTGCTCTGAGATTAAAATGCATTTTCTTTTCTAAAAAGGCAAACACTCACCTGGATATTTAAATTATTATGTGTGCTGGTTGATTGTTGATTTCTGAGCTTGTACACTCCACTCTACCTCCCTGAGACGTCTGAGGCTGCTTGCCCCCGCTACCTTGAGAGTCAAGTGTGGGAAAGTTTGTACTTGGCTCTGTTTGCAAAGCCCTAGAAGTATGACTCAGGACACTAATGGCAAAATACCTCAACCACCACTGTTGGGGCCCTGTAGCCCCTGTTTCTCCTTTGGCCTTCCAAACAGAGACTGACAAGTACTTAGAACTATGGGCTAGATGTACAAAGCATTTTTCCGGTCGCAAACAGTCCGATTCGGAAAATCCAACCATTTGCGACCGAAAAAATTATTTTTCAAAGGTACAAAATGCAAAATGCAATTTGGTAACTTGTTACTGAATCACATTTTGCATTTGTGAACGGTAGTTTGAAAGGACGTATTTAGGGCATCCCTTCCGAATATCGAATCTGTATGGTATGAAATACTGTTTTGCAACCAAATTTCAGTTGCAAAACAGTAATAATTTAACGGCAGTTTAAAATTGGTAGTAACCCATTCGCAAAGGGGAAAGGGCCTCATAGGGACCCCTTCCCCTTTAGGAATGTAAATCATAATATTTTTTAAGCGTAGGCAGTGGTCCTATGGACCACTGCCTACTCTTAAAAATTAAACTTCAAGATTTCATTTTTTTCTTTTTAAATGTGTCAAGATTTCCTTTAAGCAAAAGATTGCTGTATTAAAAAGCAATTAAAGTCTGCTGACCTCAGCAGGCCACCGTCCTTGTGATTCCTAATGGGTCGCAAACTGCAACATGTCTCATTAATATTCATGAGGTAGGTCAATTTGCAACCCACAAGGAATCCATAAAATGGAACTCAACGAATTTAATAAATTAGGAATACCGATTTCTTTATTGCGATTCAGAGAGAATCACAATTAGGAAATCGGTATTCCTAAGGTTTGTACATCTGGCCCTGAGATTTGCCATGGAGTCCACATTTCTTTATTCAAGGTACAATATTTTAACAAAATTATTATTATTTTCTATTATTTTCGATCAAACTAGATCTCTTTTAGCTTATTTTTTAACTGGTTTTCGACTATTAGCTTTCTCAGAAATAGGTTTCTATTATTTTGTTTTAAAAAAAATGATTTTACATACTATATACTTAATGGTGCTGAATATAAAAGTAGGAAAGAAACTACAGGTTCCAGAATGCAAATTGTTTTTTTTTACTTGGAGGTTCAGTAGTAAAATATGTGCGATCCAAAGGTGTGATTTAAATAAAAAACTGAATTCCAATAATTCCCACAGTGGGGATACAATTGTAAATAGTTTTGATCTTTACAATTAAATATGAGAACAAATAAACAAATTTCACCTTGAACCCACATTGAAGAAAATGCCAAATCAGAGACAAAAAAGCAAATCCTAGGGTGTAGTTCTACTGGCAGGGAAGTGGTGCTTGGGAGAGTTTGTCCCCTTCACTAGTCTTACAATTTGTACATTATGGCATGCTTGTGCGAGTAGCTGACATGATGCTGGTCGAACATATTTGTATGGGATACCAGAGGCCTAGTTTTTGTGAACATGTGAGGTGCAATAAAAATCCACCCTCACCCCTAGATGAGCATTAGGTGGGATACTAGAGTCGTTTGTAACAACTAGAGGGTTTAGGTGAGATTAGCTTGCCATTTGTTAGTATATGTTTGAAGATGGCAACTGCCCGCGTCATTCCCAAATGATGAACTACACCTCATGCAGACAGGGAGGAACCAGTAGTATCTGGAAAGCAATGTCTCACATTTTGGTTGTGATTGTGATATTCTCTTCAATTTTAACAACCAAAATATATGTGTTCGTGTGTCTGTGCTTCTCTAATGACATCCTATAATACTTTCAACACTTTGGTGTGATTTGCATAAATAATTTTAAATTAATATGTAAAAATATCAAATTGATTTGCATATGATTTAATACTATCATGAGTTTCTAGTGGTTAAGATTAAACTGAAATGTGTTATATTTAGAGCTCATGTCTGCTTCCAGGTGAGACGATTTGTTTCATTTTACTAATGTTTTGTTGCGTTCCTCTGTTTTTTTCTATTTGTGAACTTTGTGCATTTTCACAGTTCAAGTTCACCTGCAGAAATGAGAACATTTCTGTGCATTGTGGGATCTCAGGCTGTTGTGCCGAAGGCGAAACAAGGATAATTGGGATCATACTAGCTTATAGTGGATTTTCTGCACTACTAGTTAAGTGTGTTAACAAATTGAAGCCATTTGAGTCCATTATGTTTATTGTATGCTGCAGGATATTGTAAATAGCAGCCAGTTAATGATTTGCCGAGACGGTGGAATAGAGGTGGAATCTTATTATTTAATACCGATTCCAAAGTGGATCAGGAACTAATTATTTGTTATACTGTGATGTTTGCAATGAGTAATGCTATTATTCAACACAGATTGCAAAGTGCACCAGGAACTATACTCCAGTACATTTAATGAAGTGGAATTTCCTGAGGAAGGCACCCATTAAGTATAGATGTGCCGAAACGTTGGAGAGAATGAATATCTTTTTAAATTATTCAAATAGTATCTAAAAGCAATAATATAATTTATATATAAAGTACATAAACACTCTTGTTTGAATATATGATATCTCCTCCAAATGTGGGTTGTCTAGATATCTGTGATGCCCTCAGCTATCAAACTTCAAACGTCTATTGATCATGTCAGTTATTTCTCTAGGACATGTTTGTGTAATAGTCTTACTATATATTTTAATATATGACACATCTGCTTTACCATGATCCTTCCTGCCCGGCCTGCCTCCTTTTGTTTCTTCCTGTCACAGTGATGTTCACAGCTGCAGTTTATATTACCCCTCCCAGACTATGCCTGCATCTATGATAATTTACCAGCCCTGCCTGCACTGATTTGTCCCCGGGTTACATCTTATAGTGCGGTGTCAAGTAATGAGTGTCATGCATTACTTTTAATGGATTATACCAATAGTGTTGACATGTGAGGTGGGGTAAAGACGAGCATAATGGGTGTAGGCTAGGCTCAATGGAAGGGCTGGGTTAGGCTAGAGTAATGGTAACCATTAGGGGCATGTTTAGGGTTTAGGTCAGGTTTGAAATTTGGAGTCAGGGTGAGAGATATCGTCAAATTCAAGGTTAGGAGCAATTTTGGGGTAGGATGGGTTAGTGTTGAAATTTGGGCTAAGGTAAAAGTCGCATGTAAGGGTCAGGTTTGTGAACAGAGTTAGCGTTCATGGTATTTGTAATAAAATATACACAAAATCATATTATCACCGTAAAGGTTAAGATTTCATTGAAAATCAGTGACTTTTTCATCGAACAAAAGCTCAGTTTTCAATGTAACGTTCATCTAAAAGCAACATGATGCATAACCTCATATTTTGATTAGAACAATTTCACTGAATAATTTTCAATGAAACGGAATTTCTACAAAATATACTGTGAGGACGCTGTAGTTCAAAACTGACATGGAAACTGAAACGAAAGCATTCTGAAGGTAGATCATCATCATTAAAGAAAGCACCTCCATGTCTGTAGTTTGTAGTAGACTGTAGTAGAGTGTAAAAGCAAGACTGGGATGACATGTCTCTGCCTTGCAAAGCAGTCTTTGGCTGCTAATAACTTGGGCCTTCTTTGGTCCAGGGGATGCTTCCTAAATTTCATGCACAGAATTCCAATTGTATGTCAGAATAGTCTAGCTCAGTGGTTCCCAACGTGTTGACTTCTGTGGACCCCCACTTTGTCATTACTGGAACCTGGGGACCCTCCACTAAGTCATTCCTGAAAGCTGGGGACTTAATCTATTAATATTATTTAATTTTCTAAGCAGTCGCGGACACCCTGAGGAGACTTTGCGGACCCCCATGGGTCCCCGGACCACAGGTTGGGATCCACTGGTCTAGCTGAATCATCGACTTATGGATGGATCGTGACTGTAATATAAATACAAAGCTATCTTAAAAATTCATATTCCAATGCTTAATTTGAGCTGGTAGTTGCAGGTGGGGGCCACTGGCACTCATTTCTGATGACTGGTACTTCTTTTTCCTAAACAGACTTTGATCCGAAGCAACAGAGAGAAAAACACAAAAAGGGACTGAAGGAGTTAGAAAAATTGGAAAAAAAACAACAAAAGAGAAGGGTGGGATGAAAAAAAAACATACAAGAGGGAGATAAAGAGGCAGGGAGAGTCTGGTAGTGGATTCATGAAAAATGAGGTGGAATCAAGATTATACAGCCTTAGCACTTAATTTTTCCTCAACAGACTTTGATATAGAGCACGAGCGAGAGAAACACAAAAGGGGAATGGAGGCAGTGATGTAACAAAGCCCCCCGCAGCCCCCAAGGTGAGGGGGCATGAACTCCAGGGGGCCCCCTTAGGCAGCACCTGGCCTCAGTGATTCCGGATGGGGGGGCCCCCTCAACGTTCTTTGCAGGGGAGCCCACTCCAGTTTAGTTACGCCACTGAAGGAACAAATTCAAAAAAGATGGAAAACAATGAGAAAAGAAGAAGGGTGGGATGAAAAAGAACATGTAAGAGAGGGGTACAGAGGCCGGGAATGCCTGATGGTGGATTAAGAAGAATGAGGTGGAATCAAGATGATATAGCCTTGGTAATTGCCACCCCCAGCTTCAATGGCGCCAGCTGAGGGCTTCTGAGAAAACTTTGGGCTCCGGCACATATTCTTTTACAAATTATTCACAGAGATTTGTTACAGTTAAATCCACTTTGACAATATTTTGGGAGATAATATTGTGGTCATGCTTTCGTTGCATAGCAATATTTTGCCACTGATATTGTGGTAAAACACCCCGAATTCCCACTCCTTAGTAAAAGCTTTAATTAGGAAATCCACTACTCAAAGATCTTCATGATTTGGAATTTAATTCTCCTTAACTTAGGAACATTTCAGAGACTTCTTCTGCCTGACAGCTGCCGGTCATTTGGATCCGTTAACTTGTATCTAGCTTGACTGAAAATCTGTAGGACATATAGGCATCTGGGCCTGATTATGAATTTGGAGGGTGGAAAACTCTACCTGTCAAACTCCCAACAGGGTGGCCGCCGCCTACGCGGTGATAATAGGTCAGTTCAGAAAATAATGATTTGGGGGGCAGAGGGGAGTGGCAGAATGCACTGTCTAATAAATATTCAATTTGCAACTCCCGCAGATTAACAGCAAAGACAGGCACAGCAGTTTGCCAAGGACAGCAGACCACCATATCTGACTTTGCATTTCAAAGCTGTAAACTTCAATGACAGTTGGCAATGGTCCTATGAACCCAAAGGAACCCCCTCCCTTTTGTGGATGAGCTACCACTCCAACATGGGAGGCTGTAACTTATCAGTGGTTTGTACAGTGCTTAATTTGTAAATAAAAACGTGCCAGTGCCCAAAGCCCTCCTCTTAAATACGCAGCTTCTGCAATTAAATGTGCAAACATGGAATACTGAGGCAGCCTAATCTTGAAGCCATCTTGGGCCTCTTCAAACCAATCACAGCCACTCCCTGCCCCTTCAGCTCACTCATGCAGCTTTCTGCTTTCTCCCATTGTGACGATCTTTCCTTTTTCTCTTCCTCCATCTTTCCCATATGTGTCTTTTGCTCGCAGTAAACGCTTGAGGCTGAAAAATAAGTGCCGGCCCTCAAAAATAAGTGCTGGTGCTCCACACCGGAAACAACAAGCACTGGCTTTTGTGACATGCTTAATTTGCAACCACAGCAAGTTAATTTACCTTGATTTGAAGCTTCTGACATTTGTTTCGATGGCACATCTTTTTTCCAGTTATTTGTACCCTGACGGTGTCATAGGTTTGTATAAATCTAAGCAAGTAACAGACATTGCCTGTTGATACACATAGGTGCATAAAATAAAATTATGTGTTTATTGATAATTTAGGATACGTATACGTTAAGCTCTTTTTAATATTTTTGGTGCCATGCACTCTTTCGTGCAAATCCAATCTTGTCATCTTCTGAGTCTTCAGGTGGGTGGTAGGATGGGCTACGCTAAAAATAGCACCCAGTGTTTCTATAAGATGCATTGCAGGATGGGTAAAGAGATGCAAACACTGGTGTTCCACTGGTGATGTGGCGATATCTGAACCCAGGAGTAGATATATCTGCTGCATTCTATTTTGTGTGTGTATTCATTCAGCTCAGTAAAAGTGATTTAGGGCCATATGTACGAACACATTTTCCCATAGACACAGAATGGGTAAAACCCTTTGCTACATCTGTCCCGTAGAGTGCACTGTTAATACAACAACGTGATCAACACTGGCTTTGGTTGGTATTTTGAATCATTTATTTATTTATTTATGTATTTATTTATATATATAAGTAATTGTTTTGTAGAGTGCTGCTGTGCCAAATTGGCATCCGTTTCTGATTGGTTATTTATAAATCATAATATTGTATACCCTTTCACATCAGTCATTTAGTCAGGCTTGACAGGCAGTTGTCCTCAAAACCTATTGTTACCAACTCTTTAAAATATTCCTAGAGTGCAGTTTCGCTCTCCCACCTTATAATATTGGATATTCAGGATATCATTCTGTCCTCTGTCGAATGCTTGCATTGTAATGGGTGAGGGATTGTTTTACATCTGAAAAAACTCTGAATCATCACACAAAAAGTCTTAATCTCATTGATGCATTATACAAAGAAAGCAATTGTTTTTGTTTTATATTTTTTTGCTGCTGCAAGCTTTTTCTAAGTTTTAGTCAGGACTCAAAATGCAAGACAGACCTGTTGGCTTTGCCAATGCTTGCTGTTATCCGTCTGTTGGTATTTCCCTGTTGCAAAGTATTTTGAAATGTCACGGTGTCAATCAAACATCGTGCCTGTGAAAATGGCACCGGAATGTCTGAAAATGAAATTGGTTTCAGAGGTTGTTTGCATGCCTACACAATAGTAAACTTCTAAATGTGTGTTCCCTCGATGACATGAACATCTCATAGATGCAGTCAGTAGCGCCGACTGTATTTAGAAAGGCAGTGGTGGAATGAAATACTGTTTCATAGCTCACATGTTAATAGAAAACTGATGCATGGGCTGACATATCTGCACAATGGCACCTACTCCATAACATGACAAAAGCTCACCTGGGTGTACATAGGTCTATTTCACTATGCCTCAGAAGAATCCATATGCACAAAAGTGGAATATTGCAAACAATAAACACTGGAGGAAATACAGTTCCAATAATGGGGGGTCCTGAGAAATATGTGATTATGTGATTGTTCAGTCAGGCGATAACTCCTGTGGTGACAGCTTTAGTTCCCAATTGTGTTCCCTATGTGTGTGCTTGTCCTACTGCTGTGAATGTTTACATTTCACAAAGATAACATATTTTTAAGGGTTGAATCCATTTTCATATCTATATATCTATCATTTATTCTAATTACTTCCCTTGGGCTTCTAAAACTTTATACCTTTATAGCAAGAGATGCTCGGTTGCGATTTGATGAATTTGGATATGGCCCTTGCAGCGGCACACAGCAACTATTCGAGAATAACACCCTTATTATATAAACCGGTTTGATTTGTGTGTTGACCCTGCTGCTTTCCACAATCCCACAAGGACCACAATCTCATCCTGAGCCTTGTTACTTATTCTCTGTGCAATCTGACCTTGGCAAAGATACCTACATTTTTGTCCTCGCTGGTTTCCCTCCCATCCCAAGAAAAATATGGACCCCATTTTATCTGTCTCCTTCAGCTATCTCTTAATATTACCTCAACCTTGGCCCCTTTCAGACAAAACTTAGCTTTCTCTTTTTGTGGCAAATAGACAGTAATGGTTACACTGTTTCATGATGTGCCTGACTAAACTTATTCAGGTAACTGCATCCTCTTGATTCTGTTTGCAACTGGAGGCTTTGTCCCTGTATCCCACATTTCTCCTCCATCGCCAACAGTCATTGGTAACAATGTCATCTCCCGCTCTTTGCTCTTTCATTACTTAACACTGGTAACAAACACATCTCCATCTGCTAATTTAATGTCTTTTTACAGCACCACAAAGCTTGGCTTTCCACTGAAGACATCATAGCTCTATGTCTTCACTTCCAATCAAAATCGAGGAGAGTCCAAAGTGGGCCTCCTTACCTCTTCCAAAAACCCATTTTTCTGTATTCAACCCTTGGCGGTGGCTCATTCAACTCTTGTCCACTCAAGCCCAATCTGGACCAGGTGAACAGGACAATGCTGTCTTTAAAAGATGGATGTCCTGACCCTGATCTGCCCTACAGGCCTTCTCCAGTCCTCCTTGTCTCATCCAGACCTTTTAATGTTGAGAGTAACATCTTCCCAATACAAAGGGTTGACTCTTATCCTTATCTTTGACCCACTTACCTTGGTTGTGTCATCTCTGGAAACTTTACTATAAGTTTCTTCATACCTGCAGCACCTGCTGTTAAAAGAAGGCACTGAAAACGATGAAACTGGTTTTTAGCAGCTCACGTCTTGAAGGCATGCCTTGGAAGGACTTTAAGACTGTTCAGGTACTACACAATGCCACAAGACCAATTTTAACATTCTGTTCCACATCCGTATCTTTTGAATCCTAAAGGTCTTCCATTCAGCTCAAAAGTATAGGTTTGATCCACAAATTGTTGTACAATAGGGCTGCAAAGAGAATCTATACAATTAATGCACGTGATCCGGTTGGAGGAACTTAAGCAGGGCAAGATCCAGTAAACTGATAGAAAAATTTAAACACTCAAAGTACAATATCGTATCACGAGAAAGTAAATAAAAAATTGCACAGAATCCTTTTGGGAAATTATACAACACAAATCACCCCGTTGTGAGGCTGTAAATACCGCAAAGCATAGTGTCCTGTTAGGGCAGTGGAAATAGATACAATATTCTGCATGGAATGTGCGATTAGCTGAACACACTGCGTCCTGCGGGAATACATAACTAACACTGGACACATCATTCTACTGGGAGATGGTCAACAATCCGCCCTGCGTGGCGTGCACACAATTTCATTGTTTACCACCTCGTCCAAAGGGGATTCCTCTCTCAAGAGACAAGAATTCACTTGCTCCAACTGAAACAAGAAGCATTAGCAAAGCCAGCAGGTCTCGCCTATTTAAGAGCTATTGGTTTTCCCCAATGTCTATTATCCATTTTGTTGAGGAGCCATGCATGCCTAAATGTTAGAAAAAAAAGCTTTATGACCTGAGAAGGAACGAAGAAGCCACACAGACAATGCGGGATGAGAAGGAAGAAGCCACACAGACAATGGGGGATGAGAAGGAAGAAAGAAGCCACACAGACAATGGTGGATGAGAAGGAAGAAGCCACACAGACAAAGCGGGATAAGAAGGAAGAAGCCACACAGACAATGCGGGATGAGAAGGAAGAAGCCACACAGACAATGGGGGATGAGAAGGAATGAAGAAGCCACACAGACAATGGGGCATGAGAAGGAAGGAAGATGCCACACAGACAATGGTAGATGAGAAGGAAGAAGCCACACAGACAGAGCGGGATGAGAAGGAAGAAGTCACACAAACACTACGGGATGAGAAGGAAGAAGTCACACCGACAATGGGAGATGAAAAGGAAGAAGTCACACAGACAATGGGGGATGAGAAGGAAGGAAGAAGCTACACAGACAATGGGGGATGGGAAGGAACGAAGAAGCAGCACAGACAATGGGGGATGACAAGGAAGAAGCCACACAGACAATGGAGGATGAAAAGGAATGAAGAAGCCACACAGACAATGGGGGATGAGAAGAAAGGAAGAAGCCACACAGACAATGGGGGATGAAAAGGAATGAAGAAGCCACACAGACAATGAGGGATGAGAAGAAAGAAGCCACATAGACAATGGGGGATGAGAAGAAAGAAGCCACACAGACAATGGGGGATGAGAAGGAATGAAGAAGCCACACAGACAATGAGAGATGAGAAGGAAGAAGTCACACAGACAATGGGAGATGAAAAGGAAGAAGCCACACAGACAATGGGGAATGAGAAGGAAGAAGCCGCACAGACAATGGGAGATGAAAAAGAAGAAGCCACACAGACAATCGGGAATGAGAAGGAAGAAGCAATGCAGACAACGGTGGGTGCAGGATGGGAGGGAAAAAGCAACAAGGTCAAGGATGACAGGGAAAGAAGAAAAAAATATTACCTCAATCACAGCAGGATTAGCGGAAAGACACTAATCAAGATGAAGTCATCAGTAGTTGGTTCATGCTCCACATGAAAGAAGCCATCACACGGTGGTCAATTAAGAGCCAGCAAATAAGAGTAGCCATGAAACCCATAAATGGTAAGCAACAGGCGGGCTCCAAGCCTCTTGAAGTGTACAATATCTCTCACAAGTAACAGTGCATGTGTGCTGTCTTATGTGAGACCTAACAATGTTTTTTCATTTTATCCTTATAAAGTTCCCGCCACCCCCCATCACCCCACTCCCCCCTCCATCAAGCAAGGCTTCTACTCTGCCCACAGAGTACCATGTAGGTTCTAAGTAAGAAACACTGGGACCAAGAACTGCAATGCTGCTTTCGTACATAATCAATAGAATGAAAAAAGTAAGAAACTTTGTAGCGATATTAGTAACTGTATTTAAAAGTGCTGTCTTGCAGGGGATGTAATAAGCTTGTGGGAGCAAAGACAGAGCTAGTGACTGAGCAGAGTGATAATTAGTGCAACAGGTAAATACTCGGGTTGACTGCGTGGCCTGGTGGTGCTGGTCTGCTGTGAAAAGCTCATTCCTTATTTTCTATCCAATGCCATCAACTTGCCTGACTCCATTCACATCTACGAAGACCTCCTAGACACCTGAGGTGCACACAGTGTAGGGCTGATACCCAGCTCATGGTGGATGAGGGTCTCCTAGCAGGGAGCGTACAGTTTGCCACCCTCCAACCTGCCTACATCTCACTTATGCATCTGCTGACCCAGGCATTTCTCTCCATTCTGCTGCTGGGTAACCTCTTCAAGCAATGTGCGGTTGTTTTGGGGGTATAATTTATTTAATTTTACATGGGCCATATGTATCATGCATTTTTGTGGTGGCAAATGGCCTGATCGGGCCATTTGCGACTGCAAAAATGCATTTTGGTATGTATGAATTCCAATTAAGATTCGGTAACATGTTACCAATCACAATTTGGAATTGCGCATACATACCGATTTGGTATTCGGAATAGGCATGTTCAGGACATCCCTTCCCAATACCGAATCGCAAGAGTATGTAGGTATGTTTTGTGAGCAAAACGCGGTCGCAAAACATTCGTATTTTACCACCTACTTCATGGAGGTGGTCACCCATTCACAAACGTAAAGGGGTCCCCAAGGAACCCCTTTGTGAATGGTAGAAAAATTGCTTTTTAAGAGAAAGCAGTGGTCCTTGGGACCACTGCCTACTGTTAAAAAAATGAAAAGAAAACTTTTCATTTTTCTTTTTTGTTTTCCTTTAAGGAATACAGGCTGCATTTTTTAAAAAAGATTGCTTTATTTAAAAGCAATCACAGACATGGTGGTCTGCTGAGCCCAGCAGGCTACCATTCCTGTGATTTTAGATTTTCCTAATGGGTCGCGAATTGCGACCTGCCTCATTAATAAGTTTGGTCAATTTGCGATCCATTACAAAATGCTAAATTAAATTGATGGAGTTTCATACATTCAAATAGTGATTGCCTAATTGTGATTTTCAGAGAATTGCAATTAGGTAATCACTATTTAACTAATTATATAACTGGCCATATATGTTTCATGGATGTACAGTTTCCCACCAAATCATTTCAGGTTGGATTGACTGCTGCCAAGGCTGCCGCTAACCATGGGTACCTTCCTAGGGCCCAGTGGCACCTCGCCACATGGGCCCTGGCCCATGTTTGTGCATCTCACTAATCATGGTGTGGTAGGAGAAGGCCTCCCACCTTCCATTGGTCTTGCAGCCTTGGGCCAGTGCTGTGAGGTCAAGGAGTTACTTTGACAAAAACTGGGAGGCCCACAGAAGGGGGTCAGCAAGACTCAAGAGAGGGAGGCAGAGTCCATTGGGACTCACAGCACTGGGGCAAGGCTGTGAAGCAAGGGGAATAGGACCCTTCCAGGGGCATATCCATCAATAGGACAGCAGATGCTCTCTCACCGGGGCCCTCTGGACACAGAGCCTAATGCACCCAAATTAATTATGGCCCAGCCAGAGGACGGAAGACCAGCTTACCTTGCTTGCTTCAGGTCCCATAGTACCATTGATAGACGCATATCCCTCTGGCATAGATTTTCTGCCATTGTCCAACACTGTGAGACCAAGGAGAGAGGCTGACCTCCCCTGGGCTTTGTAGCATGGCCCAGGATTGCAAGGCGCAGGAAAAGAAGACTTTCTCAGGTGCATAGCGCACCAAAAGTGCAGAAGGTGAAGTGGCACTCGGCCATGAGATGTCAGGAGCTCGGTGCACATAAATTATGGTTGCATTTTACTGTTCAGCCAGTAGACAACAGGCTGATTTGCGTTGCTTGAAGCAAGGCACGTTGCACCATTTCTGTGACACTGAGCCCTCTCCTATGGGTATTCCAGCCATGGCCCAGCGCTGCAAGGACCTTGTGAACCAATGTACCATATTTGCACCAGGTTTCATGGCACCAGTTCTATGCCACTGGCCCCTATCCCATGAGCCTCAAAGCCATGCAGCAAGATACGCAAAAGAGGAGCCCTCTCCAATGAGCCTTATAGCCATGGTCCTGCACTGTGAGGCCCAGGGGAGGATGCCCTTGGCCCTGCTGCACTGAGCCATTACTGCGTCAAGGGTGAAAGCCCCATCCCATGAGTCTTGAGGCACCACGCTATAGCTGTGAGGCCCATGAAAAGACCCCTCTACCCTGGGCCTTGATAGCTATAGTACTGTGAGGCACAGGGGAGACAGGCCATGATCCAATGCAGCAGGGCCCAGAAGAATAGGGTGACAGGGTGCAGAACTGCCCCACATTTTACATGTTTATCCTCCATTCTGCAGTAAGCTATGGGCCACCAATTGTCCCACTATTTTGCTGATGCAGGCCAGCAGGCTATTCCGTTGCGGATGTATAACAAGCCAGTTAGAAAACCTCGAGAGGCCCAGCCCAAGTGGGATGTCCAGCATTGACAATGGGAAGAACCTCTGTACAGAGAGGAGAAGGCAGAGCTTTTTTAACATGACCAAGCACTACAAGGCACAGGGCTTCCTCCCTTGGGTCTTGCAGCCATGATCAAGTGGACACAAGGGCCTTAGAATACCTTTCATTATTTCTGCAGTTCAAATAGTAATTTCTTTGTTACTTTCCCATTAGCAAACTGATGTTGATGTCCCAGATCCCAATTCATCTGTGCTCAATCCATCCAACAGTTTGCTGCAGAATGATGTTTCAGATTATATGTGGCCGCTGCATGTTGAACAAAGATCAGCTTTGTTTGTGTGAAGAAGTAACCATTCATTGATTTTATGCTAAAACGCAAACACCACGCTTTAAACCTGTGCTATATATGACTTATTGTACCAAGCATGAGACCTGGGTTGAGTTGAATGGGAATATTGAACAGCAGAAATAGCCGTTATTCTAGTGTTCTTCCATCATGATTCTAGTTCACCTACTTAGTATTCAATTTTACCCTTGCTTTCCTACTTGTATTACACCCAGGTATTTTTAAAATATATATCTGAAGATAAAACTAAGTTATATCCCAAGAAGTTCTGTTAAGATTTTTGCTCTAGTGTGCAACTACTGTCAGGGACTAAAGATGTGCAAACCAGCTTGGTGATGATGATGATGATGACAATGATGATGAGCGTGCACAGCTGCTCAAAAGAGTATCCTGGCACGTTCCGACAGACCAGCTCAATATGCATAACCAGCCCTAACTCTGCACAGATAGCCAGGTCTTAAGCTTCTTTTTATAAATTGCAGTGTTACTGCAAGCCCGAAGCTCCAAAGGGAGCTTACTCCATGTCAGAGCTCCTTGGCAAGCCAGGGATCTGCCACCAGTCCTTGTGCGGTGAATTTGGAGGAATGGTAGCTAATAGTTTGTTCGCCGATCTCAGATTTTCCTGAGTGTTATAAAAACTGAACTGGGCTCTGAGGTAGACTGCTCCAGACTGGTACAAGGCACCATGTACCAGAACCAGAGCTTTGAACACAGTTCTTTTTAGGGTCGAGCCTGCGTTGCATGCGCTCGCGCATGCGTATCGCAGCGAGACGCTTTAGTGTTTAGAACAGGGCTCGGAGCCCTGTCGACGTCACGTCAGTGTTTTTGATTGGTTCGTGGGCTTGCCTAATAAAATCTGCTTGCTTTCATTAGTCGAAGGCATGCACACGTCATGCCTTTTCCGGTGGCTAGCCCTTCTCGTGCGCAGCGACCAAGTACAGAAAACATGCGAGGCTCGCTGTTTTCTGTCCGGCTCGTGGACTACTTTTTCTCTAATTTACTAGCACGATTTCGCTTGGCAGAAGTCGAGCGCTTTACATAGTTAATTGCACTTTTTCGGGTTACGTACATAAATGCACTTTTGCCGATAGGTGAAAAGTCGGGTTAGGAGTTTACAACGCTATCAGCTCTAACATGAGCAAACGCGAGACCCGTTGCATTGTAAATGCTTGTTTTGATAGGGAGCCAGTGCAGAACTCGTACCAGGGGGGACATCTGTGGCAGGTTCAATAACAGGCGGGCTGCGGTGTTTTGAATTACTCGGAGTATGTTAAGTTGTTGGTCTGGTAGTTCAAGACACAAGGCATTACCAGAGTCCAATCTAGCAGTAATCAAGGCCTGGATCACCAACTTTTTCTGGAAAAGATAGGAAGTGTAGAGATTTTCACAGGGAGCACAGTACCCCAATGCATCCCACAACTACCAAATTAATTTGATTTTAGAAGGTTAGCCTGTCATCAAATTTGAACACTAAGGGCCATATGTACAAACACATTTTCCCATTGACACAGAATGGGAAAAACCCTTTGCTACATCTGGCCCTAAGTTCTTTGCTGCAACTTCTTGGCAGCCAGGGAGGAGAGCATCCTCCGGCCAAAAGGTTTTCCACAGTTCTGGTGCGCTGTTACCAAAAAAACAAAATTTCAGTTTTATCCGCTTTACACTTGAGCTGGTGGTTAGCCAGCCACTGGAAAACGGTGGACAGACAGCATTTAATTCTGTCCCGTGATAGTTCTTCTCCCTTACTCCAAGAGAACAGCAGTGTGTATCATCGGCATAAGAAATAATTTTAGCACCAAGGGCTTCAGCAATCGAAACCAAAGGAATGAGATACAGGTTCAACAAGGTGAGGCTCAAGGCCGAGCCCTGGGGAACTCCAACTGTTAGTTTGCATCGTTTCGATGAATAAAGTGGGATCCAAATGTGTTGACTCCGACCTGCCAAGAAGGAGGCAAACCATTCCAAGGCTAATCCTGATGCCCCAATAGCATGGAGACGCTCCAGGAGTCTTGAATGGGGGACAGTGTCAAAGGCGCCCCACAGATCTAACATTATCAGCACTACCGTGCCCCCCCAATCAACTGAGCTTTTGATGCATTCTGCTACCTCCACTAGTGCAGTCCCTGTGCCGAAACCAGACCTAAAGCCCGATTGGCTTGGGTGCAGTAGTTTGTTAGCATCCAGATAATCTGCAAGCTGATGGTTCACATGCTTTTCCAGGATCGTAGTGAAAGCAGGGAGAAGGGAGATAGGTCTATAATTAGAGGGTCTGCAAGGATCCGCAAAAGGGTTTTTTAACAAATGCAGGACCTTAGCTTGTTTCCAAGAAGAGGGTACTATTGCAGTAGTTAAGGGCATGTTAACCTGTTCTGTGCCGCGGACGTAACGGTTACGTCCTGCGGCACAGTGCTCATGTGCCCAGGACGTAACCATTACGTCCTGGGCACAGAGCCCAGAGCCCAGAGCCCAGAGGGAGCGCTAGCACTCCCTCTATGTGTCTTCCCCCCACCCCCCCAAAGGCAGGGATGGAAGGGGAAGCCCTTCCACTTCCACCCCCGACAGCCCCTCCAACCCCCCACCCCCCTGTGACGTCAGTGCACGATCGCAAATTTATTTTAGGCCATTTCTGCCCCCCCGAGGGGGGGCCTATTGTTATTAGGCCGATCTGCCCCCAGGTGGGCAGAAGCTTCTAGGCGCCAGGGATAAACATTTTTTTTGTTTTAATTTTTTTTTTTTTTTTTTTTTTTTTTAGAGGTGGGGAGCGACCCCTTAGCCAAGGGTCGCTCCCCGGGGGGGAGGGGCAAATTTATTTTAGGCCATTTCTGACCCCCCCAGGGGGCAGAAGCCTCTAGGCGCCAGGGATAAATTTTTTTAGAGGTGGGGAAAGACCCCTTAGCCAAGGGTCGCTCCCCTGGGGGGGAAATTGTATTTCAACTATTTCTGCCCCCCTTGGGGGCAGATCGGCCGATTTTTGTTAGGTCAATCTGCCCCCAAGGGGGGCAGAAACCACTATGCACCGGGGATCTTTTTTTTTTGCGCCAATGTCACGCAAGGGGAGCGACTTCTTAGGCAAGGGTCGCTCCCCGGGGGCGGTTGAGGGGGGCGGGGGGCAAATTAATTTTATGCCATTTCCATCTGACTTTCTGTCACCGAAATGAGAGGAAAAAGTGTTTTTTGGGCCAAATTTTTAGGTTTGCAAAGGATTCTGGGTAACAGAACCTGGTCAGAGCCCCAAAAGTCACCCCATTTTGGATTCCCCTAGGTGTCTAGTTTTCAAAACTGCACAGGTTTGCTAGGTTTCCCTAGGTGCCGGCTGAGCTACAGGCCAAAATCCACAGCTAGGCACTTTGCAAAAAACAGCTCTGTTTTCTTTGTGAAAATGTGATGTGTCCATGTTGTGTTTTGGGGTAGTTCCTGTCGCCGGCGCTAATCCTACCCACGCAAGTGAGGTATCATTTTTATCAGGAGATATGGAGGAACACAGAATAGCAAAACAAGTGTTATTGCCCCTTGTCTTTCTCCACATTTTTTCCTTCCAAATGTAAGACAGTGTGTAAAAAAGACGTCTATTTGAGAAATGCCCTTTAATTTACATGCTAGTATGGGCACCCCGAAATTCAGAGATGTGCAAATAACCACTGCTTCTCAACACCTTATCTTGTGGCCATTTTGGAAATAGAAAGGTTTTCTTGACACCTATTTTTTACTTTTTATATTTCAGCAAATGAATTGCTGCATACCCGGTCTAGAATGAAAACCCATTGCAAGGTGCAGCTCATTTATTGGCTCTGGGTACCTAGGGTTCTTGATGAACCTACAAGCCCTATATATCCCCGCAACCAGAAAAGTCCAGCTGACGTAACAGTATATTGCTTTAAAAAATCTGACATCGCAGGAAAAATTTACAGAGTAAAACGTGGAGAAAAATGGCTGTTGTTTCCACCTCAATTTCAATATTTTTTTTCAGCTGTTATTTTCTGTAGGAAACACTTGTAGGATCTACACAAATTACCCCTTGCTGAATTCAGAATTTAGTCTACCTTTCAGAAATGTTTAGCTTTCTGGGATCCAACATTGGTTTCCCACCCATTTTGGTCACTAACTGGAAGGAGGCTGAAAGCACAAAAAATAGTAAAAATGGGGTATGTCCCAGTAAAATGTCAAAATTGTGTTGAAAAATTGGGTTTTCTAATTCAAGTCTGACTGTTCCTGAAAGCTGGGAAGATGGTGATCTTACCACCGCAAACCCTTTGTTGATGCCCTTTTTTCCTATTTTCTTGAAAAAAACAAACTTTTCACTGCATTTTGGCTAATTTCTTGATCTCCTCCAGGGGAACCCACAAAGTCTGGGTACCTCTAGAATCCCTAGGATGTTGGAAAAAAAAAAGGACGCAAATTTGGCGTGGGTAGCTTATGTGAACAAAAAGTTATGAGGGCCTAAGCGCAAACTGCCCCAAATAGCCAAAAAAAGGCCTGGCACAGGAGGGGAAAAGGCCTGGCAGCAAAGGGGTTAAGTACCTTATTGACCAGTGGATTCATTATGTTCGCCCCTTCCACTAGTAATTTGGGGGTACCGAGGTCTGCAGGTGACCCAGATTTTGAAGCGCGTAGAGCTTGCAGCAAGCTCTCCGTAGCTAACGGCTCAAGATTGGATAGAGTAGCCGAAGCTAAATGACTGCAATTAGTCTGCAATTTGTCACCAAATTCAGCGTCTGCCCTGGAACCACTTGGCAGACTGGTTTGAATATTCGTACTTTTTGTCAGGAAATATGTGGCCAGTTGTTCACACCACTCTGCAGAAGCATGGTGGGTTCTAGCACTTGCTGATGGAGATGTGAACTTTTTGACAATAGCAAAGACTTCCTTAGACTTATTCCTAGCATTCTCGATTTCATTTTCCCAGAAAGCCTTTTTTTCTGCTCGAATATCGTCATGGTAATTCTTTAGGGCTCATTAATACCTTTCCTTAGCATCCATCTTATTCTCTGCTCTCCAGTTTCTTTCTAGAATCTTAAATTTTTTCCTTCAGCCTTCAGAATATCTGAAAACCAAGGGCAGGATGGCCTACTCCTGATAGTTCTGCAGTAGAGTGGCAATGGCACACTTAATCCAATTGTCCATTAGCTCTATGCCCTTCTCTAGCTCACCCAACAGAGAAGGCGAGCTAGCTTCTAAGGTACAAATACATTCCTGAGGATGAAATTCATGCAATTCTCCACAAGTTCCTGCACCCTTAGAAACAGGACTAAAGGTTTTGGTTAACATCTGCCATGAAAATCTGATCAAATAATGATCAGCCCATATCATAGGTATAGGATCCTCAACTAGTAATGATCAGTTGTAGAATACTTGATCAAGTCCCCTCTGGTTTGTAGGTTTGAAAATAGATTGGCTGAGATCCAAACGAACCACAGCATCTCTAAGCTCTTTTGACACACTATCTTCTATTTTGTCCATATGTATATTTAGTCTCCAAGGACTAGGAAATGGGAATATCTCACTACTAAGTGAGTTAGTGCTGTCTCTAGTGATTTAATGAAAGGCTAGGCTAGTCCCGGTGGTCTATAATTTAGCAAACCTGCGACTGATTGTTGACGGGACAAAGTAATGAACAAACCCATTGCCTCTGCATCGACCAGGCCCTCAATATAAAAAGTCTGGCATTCCCAAACTTCCTTTAAGACCAGAGCTAATCCTCCTGCTTTCCCAGAGAGACGGTCTTTTTTGTAGATCTTGGATCCCTTAGGGATAGCCGTGGCAATGGCTGGGTATGAAGTACTGGTAAGCCACATTTCAGTCAAGAAAAGTGAGTCCAGAGACTCTCCTTCTAACAGGTCGTAAACGTGATCAGCATTTTTTGGCAGCGAGCATGTGTTATATAGGGCTGCCGAAAGCCGTGTCCTACCCTCTTTGTGTATTTTGATAGGCTCATCTTCTTTCAATAATTGAGAAGTAGACAAGCGCAGATTACACAGGAGACAAGAATAATAAGGCATGTCAGAAATGATAAACGATGGAGCCAGACATTTAGCAGCTGGAGCAAGGCTACATAAGGCTTCTTTGCTGTAGTGAAAGGGCTTATTGCCTGCTTGGTCCTATGTAGATAGGACCACTCCAGCCATGTCATGTCCCCTCTCAATGGAAAGGCGGGAACGCATACACTGGTTTACACCTTGTCTGGCTTCCTCAGTGAGGTGTACATTGCATCCTATAACCCAGTAAGTTATGTGGCCCACATCTGGACTGCCCACTTATGGAAGGATTACGTGTGGAACACTTGATTTAATTTCAGCACCTAGTAATTATTGTGGTAAACATTCTAGTAAAACAACTTTTTGTCAGTGTGCTACAGATTAGGACCACCAATATGCAAATTATCCTTTGCCCTCCTGCAGTCAACATAAAAACATAGTGGTGTTTGCTCATTCTTCCAATTTTGTTCTGATTTATACATGAAGATGCTGACAATGTTGGTAACATATAGGCAAAGCGGCAACCCTATAGGGCCTGCCTCTCACCCCTGGGCCTTGCAACAGTGGTCCAACACTATGCGCCCAAGGGAAGGGACCTGTGAGACGGCTTGCAGCATCATATAACTGCGATTTCCAGGATTGCTTCTAAATTGGGAAAATCATTGTATATTGATGAAAAGGAGTTACATCTCAAAGCTGTTAATTGAATCAGCATGGTACTAAGTGGCCAAAGGAAATGCTCACTGAATACTAATAATTAGTATTAGGCCTTGGAGCGGCTACAGAGGGGTTATATAGTGGTCTTGAGGCCATGGGCTGAGGGGGAGCCAATGGAGCCCTTTTAGCTCACAAAACACTAGCCTTCTGGTGGTTTCACAGTGATCAATGCAGGTTTGGGCTGGAAAATCCCAGAATGCTAATTATTACTAACAGAGAAAATTTTAAATATTAGCGCTTTGTTTGTACAGCACTTTGCACCCTTTTCCTAAACTTGGACTGTGCTTCATAACTCTCAAATAAAAAGGTAACTATGTCATAACTCTTTAATAAATGTCTACCTATTTTCAGTTGTATTGTTTGCTTTCATATCTTTCTGGCTGAAAAATTGTTCTGTGCTAAATAGTGTACCTTGCTTTGGGATATCTGGGAAACCATCTTGGAATTTGAATCCTCACTGCCCCCTTACGGGCATCTTATAAGCTGCAGCTTACCTGGCCATGTTGGATCACTAGATTGAACTTACCTCAAGTTTGATGGCATTTTTGCTAGGCAATCATCCTCCAGTGATGTTGTAGCCTTGCTCTCGCTACTTGGAGTCGGAATTTCATTTTGCAAAAAAATAATAGCGTCCTTTGGAGTTCGTTGGACTACAGCTGTTCCTTTAAAAAATTACTATTTTTTTAATCGTTTTATTATAAGTGCAAATTTTTAAATTTAAAATTGGGATTTATTTATTTGAGGAGTTTTATATACCGCGTACGTGAACCATCAGGGTATCAGAGTGCTGTACAAAAAGCAGACAAGTTATACATACAGAGAGAAATGCAATAAGGAATAAGCAACCAGCAATACGGATAACATAAAACAGGCTGGCAGATTCAAAGGAGGTGCCCACAAAAAAATAATCAAGCTGAGTGGCTTCAGGGCTACTATTGAAGGAATCTACTAAACAGAAGCATTTCTACTTCTTTTTTGAAGGAGGTAGTCGAGGGGTTTGACCTGATTTCAGGAGGCAGTGCATTCCATATTCTTGGGGCTAGACCTGAAAAGAACTGCTTGTAAGTTTTTTTTTTTAAACTTCTGTAGTTTCAACAGTAGGGAGTTGGTACTTCTTAAGAAAAGACTCCTGGATAGTTTGAGTTTATTGGTCAGGTAGACAGAAGGGTTGTGGTGAAGGGCCTTGTGTGTCATGCAAGCTATCTTCAACTAGGGCCTTGCTTCAAACAGGAGCCACTTTAGATGTTTTAGGTCTGGTGTAATGCGATCGAGTATTCTGTCTCCCGTGATGAGCTTCACAGATGAATTTAATGTTGCCCTTTGGGTAAGCCTGCAAGAGTAGCTCTCCCGTTGTCTAATTGGGAGATGACCAGGGGTTGGGCTGCTAACCGGAAGTCATCGGGGCAAAAAGAGTTTGAGTTTCCTTAGTATGTTCAGTTGGTATTTGGCTCCTCTGGTGGTTACACTATGTTCTTGCATATTAAAGTATTTCTCCAATGATGTACCTAACTATCTAGTACCGTCCATAACATGAGGGGTGCAGTTGGGAGCTGTAAGATGTTTGAGCCATTCATTTATAAGGCAGAGTGGTTGTGGGGGGCGATCAGGAGGAATTCCGTTTTGAGTATTTTGAGCACAAGGTGATTGCATGTTAACCACTGTTAGGTTTTTAGTAGGGTGCAGTTGAGAGTTTTGATATCTTCGGGCGAGGAGATTTTCAAGTACAGTTGTGTATCACACACATACATGAGGTAATGGATATTTGAATGCTTCAGAATTTCGATAAAAGGTTACATGAACAAGTTGAATGACGTGGGTGAGAGCGTGGATCTTTAAGGCACTCCAGCCAAGAGAAGGGTAAATAATGTCAGAAAGGGTTTGATTGACTTTTATTCTCTTACCTCTGCCATGTAGGAATGAGGCAAACCAGTTTAAAAAAGGCCCAGATAACCCCATTCTTCCTTGATACATATATCTGTTTACGGAAAGATGTAAGGTACTAATAGTTCTTCGCAAGTGATAGTGAGAGGAACCACAGAAGTATTAATTACTTTTCAAGTGGCACAAGACTCAAGTAGAAACTAAGCTTACCTTTGCCAGAGAGTGCTTAGTTATGAAGCTAGAGGTAGTTGTACCAATAGGGAAAAGCGTTGATGGACATGTGTGAAGCTATTCATCCCTTGGTATGCTTCAGTTTTAGGAGTAGCAAGTTTCATGCCATAACACAGAGAGTTGATTGCACGGAGATAGAATTAAGCTATATCTTTTTCTCCGTGACGGATAGATGCTGGACTTTCATAGCAGATTAATTAAGATATTCCTGTTGCCATTAAATAAGCACTTTGACCCACAGATATCAGCGCCTAGTAGTGTGATGAGTCAGAGTGGGGTTGTCCTGTGTCTACAAGTTGGTTCCTTCATTCCTTGTTCTCTGTTTCTACTACTGCCCTTGTTTTTCTTGTAGTGTGTGGTCCTTGGTGGAGGTGTGAGAGACAGGAGACTTCATCACTCCCACTGCATCCAGAGTACAAGGTTTGTGCTTTCTGACAGGGTCCACCTGCAAATGTTTGCGAGCGGACACAATCAAAAGTCGTGTGCATCCATGAAAGGCATCTTTGAATGCATTTCTAAGGATTTGACAGAACCCTTTAGAGATAGCCATCATGAATGCTCATGCATTTAGGGTCGTCTCTGTCCCAAAAGGCTTTGGCAGAGCCAATAGGATTCACTGTCTCAACCTGTTGGAATTGCCAAGGCTTGTTTTAGGTGAGTTTTTGTGTGAACTTTCCACTTATAGAATGTATGCACCTGTTTCCACTCTCCATGCAGAAGTACTTATGGATTTAATTACTCATGGATATCTACGACTAGTATAGCTATATACAGGAGAACTCATGAAGGTCTTTCAGAATTCCAAAACTTTGGCAATTCGCCACAAACGTAACAGTAATATTAAAGCATTACATTTCTGAATTTCACCCGGAAGCTTTTGTAACCAAGGCCATGACTAAGATGTTTTAATTCTTGCACTTCACACACTCAGGGCCTGATTACGACCTTGGCAGAGAGGATTACTCCATCACAAACGTGACGGATATCCTGTCTGCCGTATTACAAGTGTCATAGGATATAATGGAACTTGTAATATGGCGGGCAGGATATCCATCACATATCCCGTCTGCCCTATTACAAGTTCCATAGGATATAATGGAACTGGTAATATGCCGGGCAGGATATCCATGACATATCCCATCTGCTGTATTACAAGTTTCATAGGATATAATGGAACTTGTAATATGGCGGGCAGGATATCCGTCACGTTTGTGACAGAGTAATACGCCCCACCAAGGTCGTAATCAGGCCCTCAGTCTGTTGAAATTGACTCACTACATTGTTTTGTACCATGCAAATCACCAAATAAAGAGTGTTCCTAACATTACTGATACTCTCCAACTGAAAACAAGCATTGGCAATAGGTTTGACTTTTGTTTGGCATGGCTTTCCCAGTGCTTGAGTGTACTGGGAAGCAAGTGCAGATAGAAGCATTTGAAAAATTTATATTAGAATCAATTAGAATGTTTATGAGAATCAATTCTCCCATACTTTTGCCAGCGCCCCCTCCATAGAGCTTTTGGGCCATTTGCAGACTGATTTCAGTAATAGAAATAGTTCCTCAAGCAGTCCAGTAGAGGTGTATGGGCATACCCAGATCACCAATGGACAAAAAAAGAAACTAAAATAATCCTCTGGGCAGATCCAAGGTGTGATTGACAATGTCTCAAGCCAATGGCAAAAGAATCTAATGGCTCTAGAAGGTTGACCCGTAGTACCCTCAAGTAAATGTAGAGCGCAGTATGATCGCCATCAGTGGTGCATGCACCACATACGCCATACCTAAAAATGGTTTTGTACTGTTGTTCCCTGCAACACATCTGTGGTCACCTAGTGGTATTTAAAAACTTGTTTTTCTATTTACACATTTCCATTGGGAACTGTCAAAGCTGGTATTTTAAAAAAGAGAATCACTATATTTGACAATCACGAATAAAGAGAGTTTTAGAAGACGGCAATGGTGCCCTAAGCTAGATGGAAAGAGGAGAGATTTCCAGAACATCTAGGTGCTTTTAAGAGCAGCTGATCAAATGTCATGCAAACTTGCCATGTGACGAACTATGTCTGACATTAGTCTATTCGGCTTTTATGGGTACCCTCCCAAATAAACATCTCCCAATTTCTCTAGCTGTCAAACCACCTTTGTGTGAGTGTCTTGTGTGTGGAACCCCCTGTTAATCACACTGACTACAAAAACAATGTCACACAACCGACATGCATTTGAGAAAATTGACGACTTACCAAACCTTCAAAGTTAAGCTTTTATTTGTTTTTTAAATTAAAAAAATAAAAATTTCCTTATTAAATCGTGAAATACATCCTAACTAATGGTTACACAGGCGTTGACTCGGTACAGAAGAACTTCAAAGAAATGAGAACAGTGTACCACTCAACAAGGGTTTTTTTTCTCCTAAGAGTTGGGCGGAAGTGGCAAGGGTCAGCTGAGCTGAAATAAAAGGCTATTTTTTACTTTTACAGTGAGTATTGGAACTAACGACCTCTGGTCAGGGTGCCTCCAAAATTATAGTCCATTTCTCATCCGCAGTAGCTGGTTCTAAGAATACTATACCACAGTGCTAATGTCGTCAGCCTCTTCTGGCTTCTTCGGCCTGCTCGGCAGGGATTTCAAGTACTCCAGATGCCTTCTCGCATCCTCTTGATTTTGTCGAACATAATATACCACATAGGATATCACCATGGTGAACCAGCCAAACATGGTGACCAGCATGGCATAGTCTGTAGTCTTTTTGAGAAGGTTACAGAGGTCGGCATCATTGGCATTGGTGAGGAAGGCCCTGCCTGCGTGCTCAGCAAGCACTGAGGTTTTGCAGATGACTTTGCTGGGCGTCTCATGGTTGGAGGCCATGCTTCTCAGCGCCTGCTGCAGGGTACAGTCGCAGTGCCAGGGGTTGTTCGCGATTCGAGCGCGAGCCTTCAGGCCACTGAATGCATGTTTGTGCACGCTTGAAATCTGATTGTCTGACAAGTCCAGAGTCTGCAAAGTTTCTACCACCCCCTTGAAGGAATGTTCATCAATGAACTCAATCCCATTTTTGGATAAGTTGAGGACTTTCAGTTGATGGAGGTCTTTGAAAATTTCATTCGGGATAGTCGTGATCTGATTTGAGTCTAGATTGAGCAGGACAGTTTCAGGTGGGATGTCTCTGGGTATCTCTTTGAGGTTTGCATTGCTACAGGTGACATTGAGACCCCCGGAGTGAGAGCAAAGGCAGCCTTTTGGGCACATACTGGCAGAATGAAAGCACAGTATCATAAGGACAAAGCTTTGTAAGAGCAGACACATGGAGAGAGACCGAGTTAACCACAGGTCTACCAGATGCATGCTGGGATCTCAGCACAATCATGGGGCCGCTCCTCGTTTATCCAGATGCGGTAACGAAGAGTGCTGTGAAGCAATTGTCGCCAAAGTTCATTGCGAGCATGAATCATCATGGGCACCTCCTCTCTGCCAGCATCCTGCTCAGCCATACGCCTACAAGAGAAAGGAAAAAATAATTAAGTTTGGAAACAAAAATTGATTGATCTTTTTTACATCAGACTTACTAGTGCTGAGGAACAATATAATGATGTACATTTTCTAATGAAAAATATCCCTACAAAGACCTGTAAGTTCCAACAAAAAAAACATTACTTACAAACACTGACAAGCTCCAAGCAAGGCACAATGTGGTTGGGATTATTGAACAACTCTAAAAATATACCTGTTATAGGCTTAAAAATACCAGATCAAAGATTCACTGACTTGGTGTCTTTAAATTAACTTTGGTTTGCAGTGATTTCTTGAAAGCACTGAAGTTGCCGGTGGTTGCTGTGTACATCTTTCTTCTCCTTGTCCCTAGTTCTGAGATGTAGTTCGGATTTGGGTTTCTTTTTAACTGCTCATTACTGTAGGAAGAGACTCCTTATTGGATAACCATTGGAGCATGAATTTGAAATTGGAGGATACAAATTAAATTAGTATCCTTAGATTGATTAGTGGGAGCTGCTTATTTGTTTGCACATTAAATATTGTGTAGTCATTTGTGTATGTGTTTAACCTCTTAGGTGTGGGCGTCGGCCACTGGCCGACGCCCACACACCCTCCCTGGTGCGGGTCACGACCAGTGGCCGACACCAGGAAGGGTATTAATAAATCCTCGGGTGCGTCGCACCCGAGGATTTTTTATTTTTTTTAATCTCCCCCCGGGAGACACGGAAGCTTCCGTGTCTCCCCCCGGCCCCCCACCCGCCCCTTTGCGGCGCGCTGACGTTTCAAAGGTGTTTTCCCCATCAAAGCAGGAAGCAGCCTTGCGGCCGCTTCCTGCTTTGATGGGGAAAACGGCCTTTCCCACGTTCGGGAAGGCCTCGTAAGAAAGGGGAGACACTCCCCTTTCTTACGAGGCCTTCCTGAAAGTGTTTCCTGGCCCCCGGTCGCAGCTGTGCTGCGATCGGGGGCCAGGAAACACCTTCAGGTTTCCTGGCCCCCTGATCGCAGCACAGCTGCGATCGGGGGGCCAGGAAACACTTTGAAAAGGCCTTGTAAGAAAGGGGAGACTCTCCCCTTTCTTACGAGGCCTTCTGAAACTGTTTCTGGCCCCCGATCGCAGCTGTGCTGCGATCGGGGGCCAGGAAACACCACTAGACACCAGGGATTTCACTTTGGGGGGGCGGTCCCCCCGGAAAACGGGCCGCCCCCCCCCCCCCGGCATAATTTTTCTAAAAAAAAAAAGGTACACCCCCCCCCCCCCCCACCAGTTTTTTTTTTTTTTTTTTTTTTAAATAAATACAAATAAAACAAAATGACAGGGGGTCGCCCGTGGGCAGGGTGACCCCCTGTGGGGGCAATATTTTTTTTTAGATGTTGTAGGGTTTCCCTGGGGGCCATTTTGGCCCCCAAGGAAACCATACAACAACTAAAAAAAAATAGATGTAGATATAGATCTATATATATCTATGTAGATAGATATATCTAGGTACATGGATATATCTATAGATATATCTATGTAGATAGATATATATATATAGAGGTAGATCTATATCAATCAAAGAGATTTATAAAGCGCGCTACTCACCCGTGAGGGTCTCAAGGCGCTGGGGGGGGTGACGGGGAGGGAAAGGGGCTGGGAGGTTCACTGTTCGAAAAGCCAGGTTTTGAGGCCCTTCCTGAAAAGAAGTAGGTTTTGGGTCTTGCGAAGGTGGGTTGTGAGGGCGTTCCAGGTTTTGGGTGCAAGGTAGGAGAAGGATCTGCCCCCGGTGGTGGTGTGTTTGATGCGGGGGACAGAGGCGAGAGAGAGGTCAGCTGAGCGGACGTATCGTGTGGGGGTGTGGAAGGTGACTCTCGTTGAGGTAGGCAGGGCCTGTGTTGTGGAGTGATTTGTGTGCGAGGATGAGGATCTTGAAGATGATCCTTTTGTCAATGGGGAGCCAGTGGAGGGATTTGAGGTGTGGAGAGATGTGTTCGTGTCGGCGGAGGTTGAGGATGAGTCGTGCTGCTGAGTTCTGGATGCGTGTAGTTTGCGCTTGAGTTTTAGAGTGGTGCCGGCGTAGAGGGCGTTTCTGTAATCAAGCCTGCTGCTGATGAGTGCGTGAGTGACAGTTTTTCTGGTCTCTGTGGGGATCCATTTGAATGTTTTTCAGTATACGGAGTGTGTTGAAGCATGAGGAGGTAAGAGCGTTGATTTGTTGGGTCATCGAGAGGGAGGAGTCTAGGATGATGCTGAGGTTGCGTGCGTTGTTGGCGGGGGTGGGTGCAGGGCCTAGCGTGGTGGGCCACCATGAGGGGTCCCAGGTGTTTTTGTGTGGGCCAAAGAGGATTATTTCGGTTTTGCTTGAGTTGAGTTTCAGGTGGTTGGCTGTCATATATATATCACTTTTGCCAATATGTGTGTGGTTTCCCTGGGGGGAAAAGGCTCCGACTTGTCTAGTGCCAGTTTTAGTGCCATAAAGAAGCGCAGATGGTTTATATGCCTACTGCAAAGAGCAAATCTGTATTTTATGTAAATAGCTGAGTACATTAGTAAAGTCTATGGAGAGATGAAGGGCACTTTTGCTGGGTGGTAATGAGGGAATCCGAGGAGGAGGGAGTGGGAGCACCAATAATGATTGTTGGACTGGGCGCAGGAGGTGCTAAAGACTGTGACGAATGGTATGTGACAAGGTGTTTTTTGAGTGTCTTGAAAGTACGTGCTGATTGAGGGAAGAAGCGCAGGTAAGGTGGCCTCTACTGTTGCACGTATCTCACACACACCATCGATTTTGTGACTGTCTACGTAGGCTAGTGTTTTAGAGCAACAGTTTAGCCAATAGCAGAGATGGCATCTTGATGGATGACTGCTGCCTGCACTCGGGTTATAGAGGACCGCTCTGACATAGGATCAGAGACTGAGACATCAGATACTGAGACAGCATCTGAGGGATAGGACAATGGCGCAGACTCTGGGAGTGATTTTTCAGTCGGAGGAGTCCCATTCGATAACTCCTCTTCCAGTACATTATGAGGGAGGTGATGAGGACAGTCCTGCTGTCCCTTCGCAAGCTGTTCGTGCAACTGGGTAATAGTGGGTTAGCCCAACCCAGAGAGCAGGTGAATGCGGCGGCAAGCAGAGAGAGAGAGAGAGAGAGTGCTCTCTTGGGAGCTCCCCAATTTAGTTCAGCCCCAAATTCCACCACCCAAATCATATTGTGTAGACATCAAAATTGTCTATGGCAAAACAAACTGGTTTTGTAAGGCAGGCACCTGTGTTTTTGGTCCTGGATTCGGCGGCCATATAGAGAAACACACTAAACCCAAACATTTCTGGAAACTAGACATTCGGGGGAGTCCACAGAGGTGTGACTTGTGTGGATGCCCCAAAGTTTTCATACCCAGAATACCCTGCAAAGCTGAAATGTTGAAAAAAACTCAATTTTTCTGGCATTTCTGTCACACAAACTACAGGAATATGCTGGGATCCACAACATTCCTACCACCCAGTGACTCCTCACCTGTCCTGATAAAAACACTACCCCACTTGAGTGCCTACACCTAGTGCCTGTGTCAGGAATGGATCACCCCAGGGTCAACAGCTGCCTCACGTAAGGACCAACATTGACCGTTGTGTGATCTATTCCTGTCGCAGGCACCAGGCCTAACCACACAAGTGAGGTATCATATTTATCGGGAGACTTGGGGGAACGCTGGGTGGAAGGAAATTTGTGGCTCCTCTCAGATTCCAGAACTTTCTGTCACCGAAATGTGAGGAAAACGTGTTATTTTAGCCACATTTTGAGGTTTGCAAAGGATTCTGGGTAACAGAACCTGGTCCGAGCCCCACAAGTCACCTCATCTTGGATTCCCCTGGGTTTCTAGTTTTCAAAAATGTGCTGGTTTGCTAGGTTTCCCCAGGTGCCGGCTGAGCTAGAGGCCAAAATCCACAGGTAGGCACTGTTTTCTATGAAAAAATGTGATGTGTCCACGTTGTGTTTTGGGGCATTTCCTGTCACGGGCGCTAGGCCTACCCACACAAGTGAGGTATCACTTTTATCAGGAGACTTGGGGGAACGCTGGGTGGAAGGAAATGTGTGGCTCCTCTCAGATTCCAGAACTTTCTGTCACCGAAATGTGAGGAAAACTTGTTTTTTTAGCCACTTTTTGAGGTTTGCAAAGGATTCTGGGTAACAGAACCTGGTCCGAGCCCCGCAAGTCACCCCTCCTTGGATTTCCCTAGGTCTCTAGTTTTCAGAAATGCAAAGGTTTGGTAGGTTTCCCTAGGTGCCGGCTGAGCTAGAGGCCAAAATCTACAGGTAGGCACTTTGCAAAAAACACCTCTGTTTTCTTCCAAAAATGTGTATGTGTCCATGTTGTGTTTTGGGGCATTTCCTGTCGCGGGCACTAGGCCTACCCACACAAGTGAGGTATCATTTTTATCGGGAGACTTGGGGGAACATAGAATAGCAAAACAAGTGTTATTGCCCCTTATCTTTCTCTACATTTTTTCCTTCCAAATATAAGAGAGTGTGTAAAAAAGACGTCTATTTGAGAAATGCCCTGCAATTCACATGCTAGTACGGGCACCTCGGAATTCAGCGATGTGCAAATAACCACTGCTCCTCAAAACCTTATCTTGATCCCATTTTGGAAATGCAAAGGTTTTCTTGATACCTCTTTTTCACTCTTCATATTTCAGCAAATGAATTGCTGTATACCCAGGATAGAATGAAAACCAACTGCAGGGTGCAGCTCATTTATTGGCTCTGGGTACATAGGGTTCTTGATGAACCTACAAGCCCTTTATATCCCCGCAACCAGAAGAGTCCAGCAGACAAAACGGTATATTGCTTTCAGAAATCTGACATCGCAGTAAAAAGTTACAGAGTAAAACATAAAGAAAAATGGCTGTTGTTTTCAGCTCAATTTCAATATTTTTTTATTTCAGCTGTTATTTTCTGTAGGAAAACCTTGTAGGATCTACACAAATGACCCCTTGCTGAATTCAGAATTTTGTCTAGTTTTCAGAAATGTTTAGCATTCCGGGATCCAGCATTGGTTTCACACCCATTCCTGTCACTAACTGGAAGGAGGCTGAAAGCACCAAATATAGTAAAAATGGGGTATGTCCCAGTAAAATGCCAAATTTGTGTTGAAAAATGTGGTTTTCTGATTCAAGTCTGCCCGTTCCTGAAAGGTGGGAAGATAGTGATTTCAGCACCAGAAACCCTTTGTTGATGGCATTTTCAGGGAAAAAACCACAAGCCTTCTTCGGCAGCCCTTTTTTCCCATTTTTTTGGAAAAAACAAAATTTTCACTGTATTTTGGCTATTTTCTTAGTCTCCTCCAGGGGAAACCACAAACTCTGGGTACCATTAGAATCCCTAGGATGTTGGAAAAAAAGGACGCAAATTTGGCGTGGTTAGCTTATGTGGACAAAAAGTTATGAAGCCCTAAGCGCGAACTACCCCAAATAGCCAAAAAAGGGCTCAGCACTGGGGGGGAAAAGGCCCAGCAGCTAAGGGGTTAATTAATGCTTGTTGCTGTATTTTCTGTGTATTGTCTTGTAGTTCACATCATCGCCAGTGTTTAGGCCTGTGTCCCTGGCATCCAGGAATGACTCAGTGGCGGGGGAGGGGGCAGATTTCAATAATGATTCATTGGGGGTCCCCGGGTTCCAGTTATGATAAAGAGGGGGTCCACAGAAGTCAAAAGGTTGGGAACCACTGCTCTAGAAATTCCCTTCAAATAGGGGTTTGTAAAAGGTGTTTGACTTCGGACCGGAAACTCAGTGCACATGGAATGTAAGTGTATCTCAGATCTCATAACGTGGGGCGTATAAGGAGCAATGCCATGTATCAAGAGCGTTGTGCGAGCAACCAGCAATGCATGCCACTTCGGCACAGCAAATGTTCACACAAGTTCACTATTTGCTCCCCATACCTACACTTTAATAGCCTCCCATATAAACATTAACATGTCACACCCCCTTACATCAACACGCTCATTCTGCAAATTATTTGTGCACCATGTCAACAAATTGCCTCTACTATCAAAGGATAAAGCGCCCCTTATTTCATGCTTGCTGGCCCTCATATCAGTAGTAATGACATATCACATGACTTAACCTGTCGGTACTTTTATTGAATATCATTAGTACATTTATTTCTTCCAATGACATTTTTATTTACTTCCAAATCTGAAAATAAAGTGTTCCTATTGTTAGCTCTTGCCCTGTTTGCAGGGTCAGGTCTTGTTTCTGAAAAATAAATAACAAATGTTCCTGACACTTTGGTGTTTTCTCCAAACGCATATGGGACATCGCTTCATTTTTCGTGTTCAATGCTCCCATGTCTGTGATTCTGGTCAAGTGGGTGAAAACAGCACTGGAAGAGCTCCCTTACATAGGAGTGGCCTTCCATCGCTGTTGAGTCAACAGATCTTTGATGGGTTAAATGCAGTCAAGAAGTGTCTGACGATGGAGTGGAGGGAAGCTCCATTGTTGGAAACCGACCTGTAACCCGCCTCTAAATGTGGCATCTGAACCAGGAGGTGCGCAGAATGAGACATCTGCCAGTTTACATTGAGTACCCCATTGTCATGTAGATGACCATCAATACTACTTAGAGTATCTGGCTATACTTGGTACTAATCTTTGTCTCATGCTGCAGTTGATGAACATTAACTCAACCAAGGTCTTGTTCCACCCACCTCTGGGTTTGCTGCCTCATTTTTGGTGGGGAACCAACAAACTGCTGATGCTCAAACTGCAGTAGGCTCAACCATTGGAAAGTGCTTGCTGGCAGCCCATTAGTCAAAGCTGTTGAGCCACTGTTGCTGTGAGGCAAATGCATTGACATGACTGTTAATAGCATATTATAGCAACTGGGTACCTTTGAAAAAGATGATGTGAAGACAAGATTTGCTTTCTATTAGTACCAAACTAAGAAAAACATCAGGAAATGTTACAGAGGCTAAACGTCTCAACGGAAGAATGACATAGACAGCTTAACCAATGGCAAAGCCAGAAATTCCAAATGCTGCACAAATGTCTTTTATTCTTACTATATCTTTAAAATAAATTGCAATATGAATGCTGCAGGAGACATTCATAAAGACAGGTCTAAAAGGCTTTCTTCATCAGATTGGAATCACTTACAGAAGTGTAAAAAATGAGTGGTAATAATGACACTTGGGGCCTGATGTAGATTTCAGCAGATGGGCTACTCTGCCACAATGATGACAGATATCCCGTACGCCGAAATATAAATTCCATTATTTCCTATGCATGATAAAGAAGAAATCAACAGAAAAGAGCAATAAAGTGTAAGGAATCTAACAGGTTCCTGGCCCAGTGTTCGAAGAGTTGTTATAAGTCTGCATTATGCATCGCCTGCATGAGACTGAAGTATGCTCTCCAGGGCTGCCTGTGTGTTAGGTGATGGAAGATTTAATATGGATTAAAGGGATGCTAGTTTGGAGGAGAACACGTGGGCTCAGTTTAGGAAGATGGAGTCAGAGATCCTAAAAAGGGGACACTGAAAGAGTTCAATGAGTGTCATGCCCACAAATTCAAAGGAAGCCTAGGCTGGATCTGGCAAGTTCTGGTAGAAAAACATTGAAAAGTTACCGACTCCCAAGTTGCAGTGGCAACACCATTTGCAAAATGAAAGAAGTCCCCTCGGGTCACCTTCCCCTTCGTTAATGTAAAAACAGTCTTGTTGTGGAGTAGGCAGTGGTCCAAGGTAAACAAAACTTTAAATAAAAAAATTAACTTTTCTTGTTAAATACAGTCCTGTTTCCTTTAAGGGAAACGGGCTGCGTTTGAACCAAAGTCTTTATTTAAAAGCAGTCGCAGACATGTTGTTCTGCAGACTGTAGCAGGCCACCATCTCTGTGATGAACATCTATCGGAGCAAGTTGCAAATTGCGACCTACCAGAATAATGTGGTTCTCTGAGTCTTGGGGAAAATGTGCATATGTTTTCAGCAGAATATCAGCTACTGTCTGCCACTCTGGTCCCCTCAGGCCCATTTACTTTGTGCTACTGAAGACGTATGGAGGACTGACTCTCCAGTACTCTCATAATCACTCGGCTGAAAGTTTCTGAGGAAGAAAGCTTGGGAAGTTTTATCTGCATTGCCTGTTGTTCTCTTAAGAGACTGGGGCACATTACAGCTGGGATTTGCTGTCAGTGCCTTAGGTATTTCTCATGTGTAATGATGTTTCACTACTGCGTTGTTTTATTATAGACTTGAGGGTAATTTGCCAGCGTAATTTGCGTAATTTGGGGAATTTCACTTTACGCTTGTTAAGTAAACTTTCCAAAATTATGCCAGTACGCCACTTCCCATAATTACGTGCTATTTGTGCTAAAGACTTACAATGACTGTGCAATTTGTGAAGTACGTGAGTGGCTGCTGTTCGCGGCGCTTATGCTTACAAACAAGCTCATGACACAAAATGACACAAGGACGTTAAAATATAGCATGACATAACAGATTCTCATTTTGCATAACTACATATTATTTTGCTGTAAAGTCACATAATTATGTGAAAGTAAAGTACACAGATTTTACCCCCCCCCCCCCCACACACACACACACACACTTAATGTTCAGGAATATCTCTGCTCTGATGACGATCCAGCACATACTTAACACCAGAAATCAGATTCCTTAGTTTGGAATGGTATTAATGCCAATTTAACTTTTCATCCTTCCGGAGATGATAACATTGCATCACTGTGTTTACTGATAGTATGTCTATTTGCACCACTATACCCTGGTAAAGTCCCTGGATCAAACTTTGTGTAAAAAGCAATTAACTGTTAATACGCCATGAAAGATTTGGCTGGGCAAATAATTTGTTTTTTTACTCTGTGAAGTTTTTTCCCTAGATTCTGATGTGTGAGTCCCAGATTGGGGCTTTCTATTGTGAACTGATGTATTTCTGGCTTTGAATGACTACCTTTTTACGCAGTTTTCTTTTTTCGGAATCGATTTTGTAAGTACTGGTGGATTCAATGTTGCCAAGTTTTAATTCGCTTTTCTCTCTAATGTATTTGGTCGTCGTGAATCCATTTGTTTTTGTAAACAAAAATTATTTTTGTTTTTGTGCATTGGCTCAGATTGTTCAAGATTCCATTTTTTTACTCGTCTTGGGCAAAACGATTTTGAGTCAACCGTGGTGTTTCACGCTTTGGCTCACGTGTGAAATACGTCAAAAGGTGTTGGTTTGACAGGGTTGGATGGTCCGTGAAATACGGCGAAAATGGACGACTTTGTATTTTCTGGCGTTAATATCTTATTCCGTGGGTCATTTAGTGTGTGCAAGAGGTTTCTGTTCAGCACCCAGCTGGTGTGGTAAATGCCACATTGCAGCTCATATATTCGTGTGCCAACCACCCCCTGCTTTTGAATGTAGTTATTGTAGGGCAATGTTTAAGGGTAGTAAGGGCTTGCCACAGAACGCTCTTCCCATAATTGGTTATTGGTGTGAGGGCCGGCATTAGGGTGGTGCGACCGGTGCAGCTGCACCTGGCGCTGACTTTGGTGGGAGGGGGGGGAGGGGGGCGCTGTGTTTAACAATAAC
Source organism: Pleurodeles waltl (assembly GCF_031143425.1). Lineage (NCBI taxonomy): Eukaryota > Metazoa > Chordata > Amphibia > Caudata > Salamandridae > Pleurodeles > Pleurodeles waltl. The sequence continues at coordinate 1,042,410,414 of NC_090449.1, forward strand.
TTATGGGTTTAAAAGCACGTGAGATTCCCTGTGCATCCAGCAGTTTCAGGCACCAATAAAAATGTCAAGATAACTCTGATCTTTAATGTTAGTGCTGGTGAGAGATCTGAATTTTGTCCAGTGGCAGTTTTGAGTCATCATAAAGTAGTCCAGAGGGATAATGTGCCGGCTGCAAAGAACTTGTACCATGCAGATCACAGAGCTGAGTGTGAGTGAACTGTGAGTAGGTCTTTAAAAACAAGCATTTGAAATGCAATAGGTCTCGCATTTGTGAAAGTTTGAGCTATCGACCGTGTAAACGGCAAAGTCTTTTACCCATGGGTTTTAGTTCGGAGTTTGGAGCAATGGTCATGTGCTCAAGTTGCAATTGTGATTCTGTGGAAGTGGGTGTCAAGGAGGTATATAGTTGTCAAAATAGTGACTTGGCAAAAGTACAAAATGCAGAGATTACAGGTCACAGGGTATGTTGTATGTTGTGGGGTGTTAAAGTGAAAGCGATACAAGGAAGTGCAGAGAGGAGGGAGTAAAAAAGTGGGTGCGGAAAAGTAAAGAGAAAACGTGTAGGATGTAGATGGAGGATATGTGGAGAGGAAAGGGCAATACATGTCTAACATAGAATATACATGACAGGAGTGGTGAAGACGATCGAAGACCGGTACCCTTTTCACAGGCCTTGGTAATGTTCAAGTCACAGACTCACGATTTCGGATTGAAAACTGTTTCAATATTATTTGCAACATCATAATGGTTGGTATATATTTTAAACAGCTAACTCAGCCACTGACAAAACCACCAGTCCTGGCTGGTGTTAGCTGTTGTGTTCTATGCGGATGCAATAAAAACAAGCATTTGCAATGGGTCTCACGCTTGCTCGAGTTAGAGCTGTTAACGTGGTTAATTCCTAAGTGAACTTTTCTTGCCACTTAAATTGAAAATGAAAAATAACACAGTTGACCTAAGTGCGTTTGCTCGAGCTAGAGCTGTTAACGTTGTAAATTCCTAACTGGACTCTTCTGTCCACTTAAATTGAAAATGAAAAGTAAAACAGTTTACATAAGCAAGCTGATTCAAAGCGCTGCGGCCGCCATGATCATGAGCGCAAAGGAGAGACACAAAAGGAAAAAGAAGTTCGCTCGCTGTCAAAGGTATCAGCAAAAGTGCAATTTTCCATGTAACAGAGTCGGTGTCCGAGGCAGTAACCAAACCACCCCAGGGAGGGACAAATGTAAAGAATTTACTAATCATAACAAAGGATTTTTGAAAGACAAGCCCACGAACAAGTGACAGTGATGGGCATGCGGTGGGTGTGGTTAAAAGCCCGCAGATTGATTACAAAGGGTCGACCTAAAAAGCTGAGAGAGGCACTAAAATACCAGTTGTGTGATACACTATGGAAATTACAAAAAATTTAGCTGATGCGTTTATGCAACATCCTTAATATGCCACGCCCCTTTATAGACTACCCACCTCACCTTTTTATCCCACTTAAAGCCCTGCACACTCCAATGATCACAACGTGAGCAGTGGTGGGTCCGTATGGCCTAGGTGCACAGGCTCCGTGAAATGGCTCCACGAATGTCAAATGGTGCCATGGCAAACGTGATATATTTACTACATCCTGGCTTACCTGTATAACACTTTTTGTAGTGGGATTTTAATCGCGCTTTCATCATTAGAAATAGTGTCTTAAATGACCCGTCATGCAAGGGGTAGTTGGCTTAAAAATCAACCTCTGGTTAAAGGGGTCACACGTGACAGAGAACATTTGGCAACTATGGATGTAGGTGCTAATTATATGGTATGGCCTGGTGTATACAAAGCAAGCTAATCTGTGCACTTCACACTGTGGAACGGCTGTCTGTATGGTGATTACCGAGGTAAGATATACCCCGCACTGCAAATGAACGTACATAATGTGCCATCAGCATTGGCAAGGTGTAATGAGTATGTGCACAGACACATTGAACACCTCATGCAGCTGCTGCAATTGCAAAGCAAAAAGTCCCCAACCCTGTGCCGCCCCGTTTCTCCAAAGGGTGTGATCTCCTCAGTACTCACCAGTGTAGGAGGTAGTCACTGCACATGGACCCACACAACAGAACCCCCCAATATGGTGCTGAACTAGCTCCCATTAGAGGAATGACCCCCAGCAACAAAGCAAACATCATGTGACATGCGCATCACGTCCTACTTCTCTGCGTCATTGCATGAAAATACTGAATGAATACGTAGTTCCGACAATCAGGAAAACTTCTATGATTTTGAAAACTAACGTGACATCATTTGCCAGATGCAACTTTAAGGTATATTACTAATTGAAGTCGAAGAAAAAAAAAAGAGAGAGGTTACCATTCTTCTTTCTGCAGCGCTTTATAATTTAACATCGAGGCTGCTAACTCTGTTTTCACACAGGCTATTACAATATAAAATGCAAGTAAACATCAAGGGCCGTATTTATACTCCGTTTGCGCCAAATTTGCGTCGTTTTTTTAGACGCAAATTCGACGCTAAACTAACGCCAACTAACGCCATATTTATACTATGGCGTTAGAGGCGAATAGCGCCAAAGTTCCCGGAATGTGCGTCATTTTTTAGCGTGAACCCCTTCCTTGCGTTAATGATATGCAAGGGAGGCGTTCCCGTCTAAAAAATGACTCCCAGGCCTTTACGTGGTATTTATACTCCTGGGCAAAAGAGACGCCCGGGAGTGGGCGTGGCTAAAAACGGCGCATTTGCGCCGCTTTTTAACGCCTGGGTCAGGCATGGCGTTAAGGGACAAGTGGGCTCAAAATGAGCCCAGAGTGCCCTCCCCTGCCCCCAGGGACCCCCCCTGCCACCCTTGCCCACCCCAGGAGGACACCCAAGGCTGGAGGGACCCACCCCAGGGACATTCAGGTAAGTATTTTTTTATTTTTTTTAAATAATTTTTTTTGGCATAGGGGGGCCTGATTTGTGCCCCCCTACATGCCACTATGCCCAATGACCATGCCCAGGGGACAGAAGTCCCCTGGGCATGGCCATTGGGCAAGGGGGCATGACTCCTATCTTTACAATGATAGGAGTCATGTTGATGGGGGATGGGCGTCGAAAATAAATGGCGCAAGTCGGGTTACGACGATTTTTTCGACGTAACCTGACTTGCCCCATTTTAAGACGCCCATGCGCCATTTTCCCCCTACGCCGGCGCTGCCTGGTGTACGTGGTTTTTCTCGCGCACACCAGGCAGCGCCGGTCTGCTTGCGCCGGCTAACGCCATTCAATAAATACGGCGCCCGCATGGCGCTTCAGAATGGCGTTAGCCGGCGCAAAACTTTTTGACGCTAAACTGCGTTAGCGCAGTTTAGCGTCAAAAAGTATAAATATGGGCCCAAGTTACCCACGGCAAACACAACAAAGAGGTCCCAAAACTATATTCTGCCATTTGCACACACAGGATCGCCTCGCAACGCCCCGCCGCTTCCTGACACGATGAGCTGTCACATTGGCTGTTTTTTTACATTAATCAGCTAGATATAGCAAGACTTTAGTTTATCTGTGCAGTGCTCAAATTAACGAGTACGCATTTTTCTTTAGGGGATTATGGAAGCCTTAATTTGTAAAAGCAGTAAAGGTGTTGTTATAATACTTACAACATAATACTTACCCTGTGTCTGTTTGCACACTGGTACAAATATGTGGTTAGCACAATCGGCTTCAAAAATACAAAAAAATACAAAAACTAAATTCTAGTTAAAATAAAACTTCAAAGCACCATGGCCGCCATGCGCGAAGGGGAGAGACAAAAGAATAAAGTAGTTCACCCACAATAAAGCATATCAGCAATCATGCAATAATCCATGTAACAGGGTCAGTATGCAAGGCACAATAAAACAGCCTCAAGGTGGGACAAACGTTAAGCATTTACCAATTACATCAAGAGATTTTTGTAAGGCAAGCACAGGAATGAATGAAAGGGATGGGCATGAGGTGGGCGTGGTTAAAGCCCACGGAATAGATTACAACAGGCCGAGAAGCGCTTGCACGCTTGACCTAAAAAAATGAAATGTATGTCAGAGAGAGGGTATTGAGAGATGAGGGGCACTGTTGGACAGTGGTAATGAGTGAATTTGTGGGTAAGGAGGTCATGGGGTGCCAAAAAACAACTGTTGCCCCAAGTGCCTCCATAGCTAAACCTGGCCCCGATTGGTGAGTTAGCTTCTCCCACAGTCAAATATTTTTGATTTACTCATGTAAGTTTTCTCCACTCCAGGCACACAACCCCTCCAACAAGGCCTGCACTTTTTCCAGGCCTGGATGTCCAGTCCATTACTGAAGCTCACCCCAAGACAGAATTCCTGCTATTTGCTAACAGCAATAAGCAAGAAGTAGTAGAAACCTGGCTCAAGCTGCATGGTGCCAGCTCTCCCTACTGAGGAAGGTGAAATGGTTCCTCCCGGAAAGTGACTACAGAGCTGCTGTTAAAACTGTGCGTACTATCACATCTGGATGGTGGAAATGCCATGCTTCATAGCCTCCCAGAGTACACATTGGCCCCCCTTAAAGGGCATTCTGCATGCCTCCGCACCCAGGGCGCGAAAAAATGATTACATTCCCTCCAACCAAATTGAAGTCCGCTTCCCCCTCCTACTGGCCGCACTATCTTCGAAACCAGCTGCATTACTTACAAAGCCATCACTATCTGCGTCACGTCGCTCTGGCTGACAAGCTCACCATTTCCACAGATGCTTGGCATGCCTGCAGCCAGGACAACATCAAACTGGAGGCAAGCAAAAGTAAGAAAGAAAAAACAAAGCAGCAGGCCTTTCCCATCTATGCACCCAGGATCTCAAACATCCTAGCGTCCATCAGGACTGCTCCAACCCTGCTCCAAGTTTGGAAAGGGTTTAAGACAAACCTTGTTAAAGAACTCTCCATCATGTTGTAGAAACAATCCATGAACCAGCTACTTCTCCAATCACTTGCCTTTGACCATGAACAGTGCTCCGCTGGCTTTGTCTAGGTTTGCACTATACCAGTGGTTCCCAACCTTTTGATTTCTGTGAACCCCCACTTTAACATTAATGAAACCCAGGGACCCCACTGAATCATCATTAGAATCCGGGGACCCCCGCCTGAGTCATTCCTGGAAGCTAGGGACTAAATTTGTCAATATTTGTTAATATTTTTTAATTTTCTAGGCTCTCGCGGACCCCCTGAGAAGGCTTCGCGGACCCCCAGGGGTCCCCGGACCACAGGTTGGGAACCACTGCACTATACAAATACCACATACATACGTACATACCACAATTGGTTATTGGCACCCACAGTTGATAACAGGTGGTTACAAGTAGGTTGTCAGGGCATTAGCATCATACACATTTTACTACAAAGGGCTAGAACAAGTGAGCACAGGGATGTTCCTGGTTGAATTTACTGGAAGATAATTATGCCACCTCCTACTCTCTGATTGGTCGATTCTTCTCCCATATGCACCTTTTGAGATGTTTTAGCCTAGCCCGGCTACAATGAGACTGAATATTCATAAACATTCAGTAGCTCCAGTGGACAGATAATATTTAAGATATGCCCTTCAATCACTTCACACAATCTCTTTCAAGAAGGCTTTTATGAGTCAAGTAATTCAATTTAATTATTTAGCATTGAAATTTCACATTTGCATGCGCAAGATAATTACTTCAGTTGCCCCCACATCCTGCCTATTAAGCAGGAAGGAATTTTGATCTGATTTTTTTGCAGTCAAAATATTTACTTTTTCAACAAAATAATTAGAACTGTTTGGTCAGATAATTTCCATTTCCCTTCTAAATCGTTTTAAATATTTGACTCTCGGCCGCACCAAAAAAATACATACAGACCGCCACTTATTTCTCTAGGTTTCTGAGAAATACAATATTTAGTTGAAGTTTGCTCAAAAATAGTTCCCTTGGTTTTCAGAGCAACTTTCTTAAAAAAAAGGGTTTGTAGATCATTAGGGAAAAAGGGATAAAGTGAAGCTGAAAAAAATAGCTATAGTGAAAACTACTTTAACCAAGCCATGTATATAACTTAAAAGATTACAAAGTAATGGCCACAAATTTGCAAGGAGTATTATGCTTGCTAATGTGGTTGTGCTCTCACCCTGCACTCAGGCTGACCTGCAAGGGAAGGGCGAGTGCCAGAGGTGCCACTGAAGGCTTGACCCAGGTACCTGGCTCTGGCTAAGCCCAAGGTTCTCTTCGACCGTCGAGCCCAAAACGAGCTGAGACTTAATGTGACTTCTGTCACCCACTGTCTTACCTCAGTCACTAAGCCATCAATGCTTCCAACCCCACCTGCAGCAGAGGAGGAGCTGCCCACTGCTGCGTTTACAGATCAGCTGATAGTGAAGACCCTGCTGAGTGCTCTAAAAACTCTCATAGAGAAATTGTTCTTCTCTCATCACTTTTGCAGCCAGTCTGCATGGTCAGCCCACCATATTTGGTGCACCAACCCAGGAGGGAGATAATGAAAAGTGCAAAAAAAAAAACCTGCATGGTGTGCGCTTAATGCGAAACTCTATCACAGGGGTGGCTCCTCCGTTAGGGTGGAGGAGCGTCGCACCCCCGCCAGCAGCAGAAGCTGCAAAACTTTCACAGCAAGGGGACAATAAACTATGTTTATTATCCCCTTGTGAAAGGGGCTGGGCATCTAGGATGAGGAGCAGTGAGAGGGAGTGCTCAGCACCCCCCCTCACTGCGCATGTATGTTTGGCTGGCTGTCTTGGGCCGGCCAAACACACATGCGCGGTAGGCTCTCTCCAGCCCGGCAGCACAGCTGCTGGGCTGGAGAGAGCCTGCACCGGCTCCCAGTCTGCCTGGGAGCGCCCTGGCTGGGCTCTCCCAGCTAATCCTGACGCAGCTTTGAGCAGCGTCAGGATTGGCCGCAAGGCAGACTGGGAGCCTGTGCCTGCGTGCACCCAGCAGGGAAGAGGAGCACGGCGCGAGACAGCGTAGAAAAGGTAAGTGTTCTTTTTTTAAACATTTTTTTAAATTAAATTTTAGGTCCCCCTCCCACCCCAACTCCCCTGTGCCGCACCCGCCAGCTCCTTATAAGTGAAGCGAACCGTGACTGCTCCATCAGCACCTGAACTCTGCACTTCAGAAGTGTCATGTGAATACTATGGACTCTTCTAGGCTTTTGTTTTGTTAGTACATGTAATCGCCTTCATTGAAGGTGTTTAGCTTCTCTTGTATTCTCCTGAAACTGGTTACTTTGTTAAGTCAGGGGAAGCTAGTGATGCAATAATATAGAGTACCATGTCTTCACTTAACTTTATAATTTGTCCAAGCACAATTTCATGTTTCTTTGTGATTTAATGCTTGGTCTGGTGCTGGTCTGTCGGGTGAGCAGAAGTCTTCATGGTACCGCCTTGGGCCACACGCAGTAGGGTCTCTTCAGTCTGTGAAGTTTGCCTCGGCACCGGTCTGCCTGCTGCACAGAAGCCTTGATGTACTACCTGGGGATGTACGCAGCACCGGGTTGGCCATAGGCTCTGTGCCCAACTTCCAAGGGCCAATAGCACCCAACTCCCCCACAGGCAGCCAACCCCGCGGGTGACGAACCTGCCTGTTATGCACAGCCTTCAGCCCCTGTGGGCAGCGCATCGCCCTGCAGTGCAACCCCTTGTGAGCAGCCGACATCCTTCCTGCACTGCTTTTGTCCTAGACAGTGGCGGTTGGCCTTAGAGGCTAGACTATGACCAGACCCTTCAATATTTTTTTTAAAACCCTCACTCAACCCATGTGGGTGATCTGACCAGGCCCTGCACTCAACCCCAGAGGCGGCCAATACCCCTGCGGCACACAGCCTTAGTTCGGCCGGCACAGTGGCATTTGGCTGCAGGGTCTGTTCTGTGGCCAGACCTGGCTATCTTTTTTATTTTATTATTTATTTTTGAAACTGAAGAACCAGCGGCTGAATCTGCGGTTCTGGTGACAGGAGGGGTGGGGCCTTTGGGACCTGGGCCTGGAGGTCAGGGTGTGCTCACGCGGCCCACTTATATGCCCTTTGTCACTTTTTTTCAGGACTCAGTGACTAAGTTCCCGAGCTCTGCAATGGCATTTGCAACCTCAGAGAAATTTTCTCTCAAGTTGAGGCAAGCCAGTCAGATCATTTCAATACCGTGGATCACTCTCCGTATCTGCGATACCTGCCTATCAGACATTAGCATTTTGTTATATAGGCCCGTGGAGATACCACACCACTAGATATTGTTAACTTTTAACCTGTTCATGCCCACCCTGAGCACTCTTTCAAATGATAATTTTTCAACATCTACTGAATAGATGTACACCAAATAACACCAAGCATTGGCAAAGCCAATAGGTCTCACCTATGCAAGAGGTATTGGCTTTGCCAATGTCTTTTAGCCATGTTGTAGAGCAGCACGGCTTCTGTGCTACATGGCTAAAACTTATTAGAAAAAAAGCTCTATGACCTGGCAAGCGTTGGCCGGTTCATAGCCCTTTTTTTCATATGGCGAGTACGTGTGGACAACATGGACCATGGAAATGAGGGTGACAAGGAATGGGCAAAAATGAGAACAAGAGGGAGGAAAAGGGTGATGGGATAAAAAAGTGCTATCACGCTGCCAGCGCTAACTGCATCATAGTGCTTTTTAGGTTAAGCATAGCAGCGCACAAGCGCTGCTTTTCCGACTTGTTGGTATTTATCTGTGCTTTTAACCATGCCCACCGCACGCCCATCACTATCACTCGTTAATGGGCTTGCCCTTCAAAAATCTGTTGTTTTCATTGCTAAATGCTTTACATTTGTCCCTCCTTGTGGTGGTTTAGTTACCGTCTTGGACATCGCCCCTGTTACATGGCTAATTGCACTTTTGCTGATACGTTTGACTGCGAGTGAACTTCTTTTTCCTTTTGTGTGTTCCTTCACACTGATGCCATGCTGCTTTGAATCGGCACGCTTATGTGAAAATATATTACTTTTCATTTTCAATTTATGTGGCAAGAAAAGTCAGGTTAGGAATTTACAACGCTAATAGCTCTAACTCGAGCAAATGCGAGACCCATTGCACTGCAAATGCCTGTTTTCTTGTGGTGGGTGGGGGGACACATACAACCGGAGGGTTGGGGGTCATAGGGGAAGAAGCGAACAGTTTACGTGCAGGTTTGGCACATTAGTCATCACCTTCGGGTTCTGGAGCTGGATGAGGGTTGGGTTCAGTGGGGAATTGCTAGAGGAGTCCACTCCACATCTTTGTGGACAGACGCTCTATTTAGCAACACGTATTGCAAATAACTCTCAGCATTTAGATGTGAGCTTGCTGCTCCTGTGAGTTGTTCTGTGCATTTTAACCTATACTTCTCCTTTACCTTGTTCAAGCTTCCACCTTGAATGAAAGGGGGTAAAGGGAGCGATAACCACATTTGATAACTGATCTGGAACTACGTAACCTGTGACCTTTCCAGAAGTTGCACTTATGTGCATCTGTGAAAACGTCTGAAGCCTCATCTCAGTGCATATGTGTAACCTCACTGAAATATCCACTCACAGTTAGCATGTTTGTTTTGGGGCTAAATACAGCGATGCAGTGCCACCATGCACAGGCTTCAGATTTCGAGTGAAGAGCAGGTGGAGGTCCTCTGGTGGTAGGGGAAGAAACAAGCGAGGCAGTAGGGGGAAGAAGCACCCCCACAACGGGGGAAGAGAGGGAAGAATCAACACAGACAACTGGGCTAGGAGGGGAAGAAGCAACACAGACAACGGGGCTGGGAGGGGAAGAAGCAACACAGACAACAGGCTGGGAGGGGAAGAAGCACCCCGACAACGGGGGAAGAGAGGGAAGAAGCAACACAGACAACCGGGCTGGGAGGAGAAGAAGCAACACAGACAACGGGGCTGGGAGGGGAAGAAGCATCACAGACAACGGGGCTGGGAGGGGAAGAAGCAACACACACATCGGGGCTGGGAGGGGAAGAAGCAACACAGAAAACGGGGCTGGGAGGGGAAGAAGCAACACAGACAACGGGGCTGGGAGGGGAAGAAGCAACACAGACATCGGGGCTGGGAGGGGAAGAAGCAACACGGACAACGGGGCTGGGAGGGGAAGAAGCAACACAGACAACAGGGCTGGGAGGGGAAAAAGCAATACAGAAAACGGGGCTGGGAGGGGAAGAAGCACCCCGACAACGGGGAAAGAGAGGGAAGAAGCAACACAGACAGCCGGGCTCAGAGTAGAAGAAGCAACACAGACAACGGGCTGGGAGGGGAAGAAGCATCACAGACAACGGGGGAGGGGAATAAGCAACACAGACATCGGGGCTGAGAGGGGAAGAAGCAACACAGAAAACAGGAGGGACGGGGTAGGGGAGGTGACACAGACAATGGGGGTGGGAGGGAAAAGAAGCAGTATGGACAAGGGGGAAGGGAAGAAGGAACACAAGGATGGGAGGGAAAAAGCAACATAGACAAGGATGACGGGAAGGAAAAAAAATACCACAATCACAGTGCGATCAGCAGGACAGCAATCAAGCTGAAGCAATCAGTACTTGGTCCATGCTTCAGCCAAAGGAAGAGGAAGTGAAGCCGGTAGACGCTGGTTAATTAGAAGGCAGCAAATAAGAGAGACAATAAAGCAAGCGAATGGTAAGCAATGGGCGGGCTGCAAGTCCCTTGTTGTATACAATGTCTCTCACAAGCAAGACTGCATGCAGCTCCTGCACTGTCAGAGCACCTAAAAAGCATGCTGTCGGATTAGTGCTGTGACTTTCTGCTAAATTTAGTTTAATTCTGTTCAGCCATGTTTTTTTCTGTATCAGAGAGCAAAGGATCCTATGAGAATTAAAATGGGAAATCACACTTTTTCAGCCTCTTGACAGATCAGTGAAAAACTTTCCATGAAGGAGCTAAAGTTTATAAACTGTGGTTTTTGGAAAGTTTTGTGCAGATTCATCAAACTGTGCCAAGACTATTGAAACTGGTTTCCAATGGAAAGTCTGATTTAACTGTAACTACACTTGTGGTATCTGTAGGGTGCTATTTCCATAAGGTTAAAAGGAACCGCAGCAATTGAAGAGGTTAATATCAAAATGTCATTATAATTGGGTGTATTTAAACATCACCAATGCATTTTAACTCCACCTGTTCTGGGTTACAGCGGCCTTCAGACTTTTCTCAGTGTCTTTTATAGTGTGTCACTTGTTTGCCATTAAGAGGCATTTTAGGACATGTAGTCCAAAGTCTTTATTTTTATTAGTTTAATATTTTTTGTATTTTCTTCCGAATTTCTTATCTCTATAAAATATGAGGAGAGTATTCTAACAACTAGTACCTTGCACATTTGTGGCTTGCAGATGGCATGTGCTACTCCCAAAGTGAGTATTATTTACTTATAATATTAACAACATTATATATATATATATACGTATATATATATATATATATATATATATATATATACGTATATATATATATATATATATATATATATATATATATATGTATATATATATATATATATATATATCGATATATATATATTCCCCCCAATTTCCCCAGTAATGTTTTCCTACATAACATTGTTATGGAAGATTTTGTACTAATCCAATGAGTCTGTTTCGTGTTTAACCCTTACTGGGTTAGCTGCGTAGATCCTCTTGTGATCACAGGATTTGGACCACCGTAAACTTCACCCCGTATGAAGTTTCACCCATTTTCGGGAAGTAACACTGACTATACAGGAACAGTGTACAGTTTTGCCCACAGTTAACAGCAGGAGCGGCTCGCGGGATGGAAATGGAGCGGGGTGGTGCACCAGGAAGGGGGATTTGGAACTTACCTTTTTGTCCCGGAACCATCCGCTCCTACACTGGTCTCAAGCAGAGGCTCCCAGCCTGCCCTCCATCCAATCCTAACTCTGCTTTCATGCTGTTGGCAGCATGAAATGAGCGTTAGGATTGGACGGAGCACCCAGCCAGGCACGCTCCGTGGCTGACTGAAAGTGAATGCCTGTATCTCCAACCTGTGCCTGGGTTGCTGGGTAGGAGAGATCCCTGTGTGCATGTGTGTTTGGCCAGCCTGAGACGGCCGTCCAAACAAACATGTGCACTGAGGGGAGTGCTGTGCATCCCTCCATCCCTATCACAGCTCCAAGACCCCACCCCTTTTACTATAAAACGATAATAAGCATTGTTTATTATCATTTTACAGGAAAAGTTGTGCAGCTGTTGCTTCTGGTGGGGTGGCGACGCTCTTCCGCCCTAATTGAGGAAACGCCCCTGGTTAACAGTCAACACAAACATCCTTCACTAGTGTTTCTTTAGGGTCTGTCTATTGAAGAGGTGTAGGGACTGGTCCACTGTGTTAAGTGGGCTCTGCCCCTTCATCACTGACGTCGCCTGCAAAGGTTCTTTTAACTTCTGCAATATTAATTTCCCTCTGTGAAGTCCTGGAACATTTTGGCAGCAGTTTTACTGACAAAGTATTAAATAATACTCTATTGATTCCCACAAAAACATGTTTATGGATATTTCATTCTGTTCCAGGAGTTATTTCTGCCTCTGATGTGAACAATGTATTAAAAAGGCCTCAGCGACTGTTCGCCAGTTTTTCTAAACTTAATTAATTTTTAAACACGTCTGGCCAAATCGGAGTGTTATGAGGTGTTAATTACAAATTCGCTGCCAGTTCCTTTCAGCAGGGGACCCCCAAGTGTAACAGATCTTTAATAAACCGCCCCAGTTAGCATCGTGACTGTAGCCTCAGCGTTAAACAGTGGTGGAGTCATAAAACAAGAAACATGGGCCAGGATTAAAGAAACTAGGAAAAATATGGGCTGAGATCTTTGCCTCAAGGTACTTTTTGTACTTTGTTGGAATTCGCCAAAATTCCAAAGTTTTCCCAGGCAGAGTTCCAAGCACACTCCTGGGGGACGTCCGGTGACCTCTGTGAACCCTACTCCTGCTTCATGGAATTTTCCAAAGAGGAAAACGTCACAGGGGAGGACTAGGATCCCTGGGGCAGATATTTTGCCCCATAGAGAAAGGTGCGTACGCAGGGCAGGGTTTGACGTAGAAGAGTCACTGAGAAAATGAATAAAATGCAATTTTTTAAACCAGCATCATACCTGTTAGTTAAATTGCTTATGTATAACAGTTGCTGGCTAGCACAGCTTTAGAACACCTAAAAAGTGCCTCTCACTGTTTTAAGTCGGCCCCCTCTAAACACCGGGGCATGAGCCAAATTTGCAGGAATCTGCCGGGACAGCGGGTGAAAAAACAGGACTGTCCCAGCAAATCCGGGATGCCTGGTCACCCTATTCCAAGGCAAACTATGCCTTGGAATGTCTCCTTCAAACCCCTTGAGTAGGATTTACGACTTCGGAGTCACGGTGGAGATCATAGTGGGCAAATAAAAGGCAATTTTCGTGATAAACATACTTATATATCCAAATTTACCTTTGTGGATAGGGCCTATAAAGTTGAGCATGAAATTCATATTGGGGTCACCAGGGACTTTTCTGTATTCATTCTCTTCATTTTCATCACTACCTGTGAGGACAAAGGAGTCAAAGGTCATGTGATTCCACTTCCTGTTATGTTATGCAGGGAGGGTGATGGTAATCCTACTACCAATATGATTTTGGTAGACTCACAAACTCAATATCATTCTTGGAGCACCACATAATGGGCCTCATTCCGACCCTGGTGGCCGGCGGTAAACTGGCTGTAACACCGCCGACAGGCTGGCGGTGTTTCGCCAGCTATTATGACTGTGGTGCAATAGCCACGGCCATACTGCTGGCCCCTCCAACATACTGCCGGCCCCTCCAACATACTGCCAGGCTTCTGCCTGGTGGTCATAATCCCCAACTGCCAGCCTGTCCACGGCGGTAAACACCGCCATGGAAAGGCTGGCGGTAAGGGGTACTTGGGGTGCCCCTGGGGACTCCTGCACTGCCCATGCGCTAGGCTACTGCACCCGCTGCACATCAACATTGCCGCCGGCTCTATTACGAGCCGGCTGCAATGTTGATGTGACTTTTCCGCTGGGCCAACAGACGGAAACACTGTTACCGTCCTCTAGCCTAGCGGAAAAGTCATAATAGGGAGCTAGATATACCGCCAGCACCGGCGGTATACTGACGCCCGCAGCTTCGGCAGTCTTGGAGAAAGACTGCCGAAGCTGTAATGAGGGCCAATATGTGTTGTGGTGGTCCCTTTTATTGCCAGTTAAAAGGGCGATGCAAGTGGCATTGAAAGGAGTGCAATCCATCTTCATGGGAAGTGGAGGTTAGAATCAGAGGACTTCAGCAGCAGTTCAATTCATTCATCTGATATAGCCTTAAAGCCCACCATAGCGGGCTATACCGGCTATTAAAGGCCCACTCCAGCATTAACAAGGGAGTGGGCCTTTAATGACTGGTATAGACTGCTACGGAGGGCTATAAGGCTATTAGAACATTACGCCTCTAGAGGACAGAATGTTCTAACTTGTAAAACAAAGGACTCACGTAGCCCGAGAGGGTTGAAATTCCCTTGGGCTCTGTGAGGCTTTTGTTCACGGCTGTTGCTGTGCACAACCAATGTTGGAGCTCCAGGCTCTTACCAGCCATCAGAAGCCCTGAGCTACTCCATTGTTTCCAATGGAGCACTCAACATTCCAATGTCCTAATAAGGTAGAGCACAGAGTCCATAGTTCGTCCATAATACAAAAAGCTTGCAAAAAATGGTGCAAAAAAACAGGAACTTTGCACAAACGTTTGCAAAAAAACATTATTTTGCACAAACGTGTGCAACACACTGTAGAACCATGTTGCTTTATTTTGCTGCTTGTACATACAAATGGACCAAACACATTTTGTTTTGTTATATAAAGGATGTAGTTTTACACTGCGATAAAATGTGGCAAATTTATTGTGGACATGCTAGACAAACGGTTGTGTAATACACAAATAACTCATTCAATCCCTATAAGTAGAATTACGAGTGTAATAGAGATTTGAACTGATGACCATTTTTCCTTTGGTGGAAAACCAAATATTTTGCACTGTATTTTTTAAAATAAAAAACATGAAAACACGGGTTGTTCCAACTTTCACATTTAAAAAGTGGAGTACTCATATTTTCTCAATTTTCTTTAATATTTATATATATATATATATATATATATATATATATATATATATATATATATATATGTATAACAAATATAGCAATAAATCGGTTTGCTGCCTGATTTGCTCCAGTTCAAGACTTGTTTGCAGCAAGGGCTATTGGCTTCATTCCCAAATATACAAGAAGCATCTGGACCGAGCAGCCTACAGGACCACCACCGCCATCATTCCACTGTGGCTGCCACCTCCAACCAGCACCTGCCACCTCCAACCAGCACTCATATTGAGCAGCCTGGAAAGGGGAAGCAGCTTGCAAAGTAAGCTTATAAATCACCAGCTTTCAACTGAAAAGAAAATATCATAGGCTGCTGCACACTCCATGGTGTACACTGGAGGTACCTGATCAAGCACGTCTTCAGCTCTGGGGGTGCACTCGTTTTCTTCACTCACCTAGGATCGGCGGTCAAGGAAGCTCCCCCAGAAAAGTGCAAAGACCCCATAGCCGCACAGAGCAATGTCTCTCTTATTCGTGTTTCTTGCTGGTGGTGTTGAAGGTTTTAGAATGCCGAAACCAACCCCAGATGCTGGCTGTTATGGAACCAATTTTGTCTTGCGCCTTCCATCCATCTTTGAGGCGGGAGAGACCCCTAGATCAATGGTTCTCAACCCTTTGATTTCTGTGGACCCCCACTTTAACATTAATGGAACCCAGGTACCCCCACTATATCATCATTGGAATCCGGGGACCCCCGCCTGAGTCATTACTGGAAGCTGGGGACCTAATTTGTCAATATTTGTTAATATTTTTTAATTTTCTAAGTAGTTGCGGACCCCCTGAGAAGGCTTGGCGGACCCCCAGGGTTCCCCGGACCACAGTTGGGAACCACTGCCCTAGATGATGTTCCCAGAGGTGCTGTTGGTCCCAGCTCTTGGTTTTGCTCTGTTTCCTTCTGGCATGGATGTGCTGTCTAGCATGTGGATTTTCCCTTGTTGGGATGACTCTAGCCTAGCTCAAGCATCATGTCTTTCTTCTCGAGGGCTTAGTGTTCAGATTATTGCTCCTTGCGGCAGGATGCAGTCTAGATATGACAGAAGTGGAATAGAGTTGAAAATTCAGAGATGGAAATCACACACCAGCTGATGGACACCATGAACGATGATAGGTGGACAAGGAGGGAGCCATGCTCTTAGAAGGCAGAGGATGATATTGTGAAGGAGTAAACATGGAACACCTGGGGAGACCAGATGAGAAAATAAGAAGAGTGGAAACAGCTCTACGGCGGTTCACATCACTGGTGCTGTACCTACAGAGATAGACCAGAGACAGACCAGGTGAGACAACAGGGAGAGTGGAAACAGCCCTACGCCGGTACACAACACTGGTGCTGCACCCACAGAGGCTGCACCTGTGGCAGGACAGCATCCACAATAGCAGACATAATTACCGAGAGTTTGTGGAGGGAGGTTGGGTGGTGGAAGTGGGACTGACCTCAGGGACAAAGTCAGAATACGGCAACAGCAGAGATTGAACTTGGATGTTCATTTGAGGCAGCCAAGGCCTAACCCTCGGACTCTCTGACCCCCCCCCCCCCCCCCCCCCCCCCCCGCTGCAGCTGGTCTCCACTGGATCATGAAAGCAGCCGCATGGAGAGAAAGTAAACAGACTCCAAGGGCCACATTTACCTTGATAAAATGAAGAATGTTTTATTGAGGCAAAACCATCAACTACCCTCTGGAGTACTGCTGTGAGAATTCATTGTGACATTTGCAGGTGATTATAATCACTCTGTCAGTTTAACATATTGTGAGGGTGGGTTAGCCATATGGGAATCAATCGCATTTTAATGAGATCCATGGTTTGTCAAATTCCACAAATGTTTGTTTTTTTTATATTTCATTTGGGTAACCCCGGGGCCCGCCTTAGAGTTTTAACAAGTAATATGGTGCAAAGTTCCTGCACCCTGCAGTCCCAATTCCAGGACTCTTATTACATGGACTTCGTTTGAGGGGTTGCTCTAATTACACGCATGGAACTATTCATTGAAAACTAACAACAGAGTTGGCTGTAAAGATCTGTGTATAATAAGCAGGTTTCAGGAAAGAAATCATTCAAAGACGTTTACTCTGGTGCTCCAAGAAAGGAAAGGCAAAGTCTCTCTCTCTCTCTGTCTTTCTCTTTTCTTTCTGTCTCTCTCATCTCACTCTCTCTCACACACCCACACCCACACACAATTGCGTTTAAGCTCCTCTAAATTAGTTCTACCATCGCCCAGCTTAATGGCACCAATTCATCAACTCTGAAGGATGAAAGATGGAGCTAGCCCTTCTAGCATTATGCTTAAACACAGATACCTGCAAGGGCATTAACTACTGAATCCATATAACCCATAGGTACTCGCAAACATTTTCCCAGGGACCAAAAAGTTTGCTCTCGATGTGACAGAGGCCCTCATGAATGCCAGCAGGCTAGCGGTCAAGGGGGCAGGGAGAGGTAAGCTGGGTGTAGGGGAAGCAGAGCTTGTACACCTAGTAGCAGAACTACACAATGTGGAACCAGAAAACCTGGATCAATCCCGGCTCCCACACTTGATCAGATTGTGTGGTCCTGGGCAATTGTTTTATTTCATTTTCCCATCTTTCCACATTATCACATACATGAGGTCCTCCAAATACATGACTTTAGAAGGTTGCTGTGCAAAAGCTTCCCCAGTGTTTGATTTATAGCAAGCCTGGCCACCCAGACTGTGCCCATAAAACTGACTTGCCTCCTAGGTCTCTGCTTGGGGGTGAATGTTTCTAAATTCATGCTTGAAAACTGTCACTTTTAAAAAGAAATCTCAAAACGCTGATATTTGATGTGCTAAGGTGAAACAGTTCTGCAACTTAATGAAATAAATTTTTTGAATGTTGAAGAGAGTACCATATGTTTACAGTTTGCTGCAAGATGTATTTAAAAATTACGGTGCCCCTAAAATTAAGGGGTGTAGAGCATCCTACTTACTTTCTTTCTTTAGCTTCAATTAACCTTTAAAGAAATGTTTGCCCTTTTATTTAACATTGTTTTAAGTTTACTGCTGAGTCCAGTAAACAGCAGCCAAGTGCTGTTGTTGATCAGGGGGTGCATGCAAGAGTCAGGAGGGCCGCATGCGGCCCCCGGGCCGTAGTTTGAGTATCACTGAATTCTGAACAAAATACATCTTGGGCAGACCAGTGGAAAATATGCTCTCATCACGTACAGAAAATACACACTTCAAATTGAATTGTGTCTTGTTGCTTTTAAAATTAAATGTTAATATTAACCAACATAACCATACCTTATAATGTTTTAAGTGTTGGTCAGGGTTGACTGGATTAAAACCTGTGAACTGCAGGTACATTAACCGAAGGGACAAAGTTACAAAAATATAGTCATTAAAACGACTCATCTCATATACTGGCATATTTATGCACCTCAAACTGAGGAGCTTCCCGCTATATTTAATATCACTGCAATCAATATTTTCCCATCCATGGGAAAAGGAAAAGTGGCGTTATCACTGCATTTATTTGAAACAGAGACCTGCATGTTATACACAGATTTCTGCAGCAGGTGCACTAACCGAATGAGCTCCTGCAATAGAATTTGATCTTGGACGGACACACAAACAAACTCGCTGGGCAGATTTGTCATTATTTCATGCGGCACAGCAAGTCACCATGCTGCGCTGCGAGAAAGGGCAAAAATATGCATTATTTAACATCATATGGCGCGTTCCTGTCCTTTCCTTGCTCTGACGTACAATGTGCTGCCTTGCTCCAACGCACGCACCCTGTAGCGCATGGGTGCCTGTGCTGCAGGAGGATTATTTTCGTGCAGGAAGGGACACCTTCCTGCACAATAAAAATCCTCAGAGGTGTTTTCCTTTTTCTAACTGTGCTGCAGGATGCAACACGCTTAGAAAGAGGTAACACCAAAGAGAAATAAAGGTATATTGCCTTGTTTCATCTCTCCTGGGAAGGCGTAGTAATTCAATGCATTTCCAGGCTTACCAGTGTTAGTAAATCTGGGAATGCGGCAAAATCCCTGGGTCCATGCCTGGGAATACCCACGCTCCACCCATGGAATGCCTTCCAAGGGCAGAGTAACGCAAGGCAGCGATTTGCGTTGCCTTCAGTTTCTCCAGATTTATCAAGCCACTCAGGAACCCGCAAGGTGGTCTTGCGTGGTTTGATGAATCTCACTTAAGTTATGCATTGCTTTTTCTGCCGTAAAATATGCCCCTTGCTCTCTTTATTCTGCAGAAGGTATACTAACCTATGAAATATTACTAAAAGTCGAACATGTGACTGG
Source organism: Pleurodeles waltl (assembly GCF_031143425.1). Taxonomy (NCBI): domain Eukaryota; kingdom Metazoa; phylum Chordata; class Amphibia; order Caudata; family Salamandridae; genus Pleurodeles; species Pleurodeles waltl. Next base: position 1,042,429,838 of record NC_090449.1, read on the forward strand.
AAACTTACCCAGAGTTCTGTGCAGTATGTGCTTTATCCTTTGATTGGAGCAGTTTTGCGATAGGAAATTTGGTAAATATTCTGACAGACTGGAACCTTTATAAGGACAAGAGGAGTGGAACAGTGCCGGAAAAAGCCATTGATGAGCCTGCCACAAAATCTCCGCCTTTTAACATTACGTATCTCGCTGGGATGGGCGTTATCCATTTGAGGAGAGCAAATATGTCAGTTATCTCTGCTTATATTTAAAGCTTGCTGCATGAGCCTTAAAATATAGCATTAATAAGAAGGGCTACACACCAAAAGCTCAATTATCAGTTGATTTTTTGATGTTGGCTCCTAGCAATGTTAAGAAAGGTGCAGTGTGTTTGGCTCACAGGGCAATATCACATTTTGCCATAGGAGTGCTCCCCTCTGTTGTTTCTTCTGCCTTTTTCTCTTTATTTGGTGTCACCTCGTGTGGGGGCTCTAGGGATGCTCCTTTACCTTGCTTGTTGGAAGAAACCCATTTTATTCAGTCCACGAGGATAAAAATTAGGTAGCCCCTGCCACAGTTCAAAACTGACCAGCATCTTACAAGGAGGTTTCTGAAACAGGTGCATAAACCCATCAAAATGACCGCAGAGATCCGTGTGTAATACAGTCTCATCTATCACTGGAATGTTTGCTCATCCCCACTCCAGTTTCACCCCCACCCCATCCTCTCATCCTACTCAGTTTTTACTCGATTTGTAGCTGTCTTTTCTGCCATCATTTGAGAAGAAAAGCCTTTGTCCCATCTCTCTCCCAACTTCATAACACATTAACTCCTCATCCGTGGGTGAGAAGACTCATGCATTATCAAGGCTGTGAGTCATATTATAATAGCAAATAGTTACTTCAGAGCTCTACTCCCCTTTTATCCTACTCTCTTATTCGTTCTCTCTTCCCTCCATGTAATCCATGGGTACTGTGGGCCCTCCTCAGTTACATCCCCGATTCTCACTCTTAAAGTTTCTTTAAAGACGTATCTCACTGATGTCCTTCTGGCAGTGAAAGGCCTTCTCTGTATTGTTGTACAAACGAATTGTGCCCTAGTAACTTGGTAATTATTACTTTCTAAAGCAATCCCATCCCTTTTGTGACTCAATCTTCTGGCTGTGTGGCTCGCCCTCACATATTGCGTTCACAAGTCCCTCTGCCCTTATGACTTTACTAGTCTTAAAGGTATAACTGATGTGCTTGGTCTTGCCTGCCTCCCATCCTTCAGCCCACAGACCCTGGGCCTCCCTGCAGCATTTGACATGGTCTCACACCCAATACTAATCAGGTGCCTGCATGAGATTGGCACCCAGGGACCTGCTCTCTGCTGGTTCTGCTCCTTCTCTAACAGATGAAACACAAGTTGTCAGCCTGGCACCTTTCTTCTTAGAAGCCCCCAAAGTCATCTGCGGAGTGCCTCAATGTTCATCACTCAGCCCGACCCTCTTCTATGCATACATAATCCCTCTGGCCAATGTCATTCGCACACACACCATCACCATCCTTTCCTAGGCTGATGATTTGAAACTTAGACTTCCCCTCTCCGACAAAGCCCCCAACACAAGAAATACGTATGACCAAAGTTGCTAACTGGATGAAAGCCAATTGTCTCAAGATCAACACAGTCAAGACAGAAGTAATGATTTCATGGGACTTCAACTGGAGGCCATCAGAACTCTGAACCACACTCACAACTAGCACCCATGCCAGGGACCTCAGGATAATCAACAGCAAACTGAGCATGACTGCACAACTCAGCACAGTCATTGCATCCTGCTTCCACACCTTGAACATGGTGAGGAAGATCTTCAAATGGTTCCCAAGCAACACTAGAAAAACTAACACCCCGGCCCTAGTCACCCGCAGGTTGGACTATGGGAACATTCTATAGACTGAGATCACCATACAACTCACTAGAAGACTGCAAACCATTCAGAAGTCGCCAGCCAGACTTATCTTAACATCCCACACGGAACTCACACTATACCACACCTAAGGGAGCTCCACTGGCTGCTGATACACAAACACACTAATAGCAAACTCCTCACACACAGATTCAAGGCATGCATAATTTAGGGCCCACATACCTTAACAGTTGCATCTCCTTCCACCAACTACCCAGACACCCCCGCTTTTCAGGACTATTCCTCACACACATCCCAAACATACACAGAAGCAGATCAGGAGGACAGGCATTCTCTTATATTGCCCCCGAAGCACAGAACATCCTCCTGCTACACATCAGAACCTCCTCCTTGTTCTTGAATTCAACAAGAAGCCGAAGATCTGGCTTTTCAATTACCTTAGCTACCATAGGCAGCATAAGGCACACACATCTGTTCAGCACCAGGATACCCTTGCAGGTGTCAGTGCACTTTACAAATACACATTGTTCGACCTGGCATCCTTGGTGTGGTCTCCCCCTACGTTTTTGCCTCTACTTCCCAGGTTGTTGCTCTGTGCTCTGTTTTTGTTACTCTGGGCACTTTACCACTACTGACCAGGGCTAAAGAGCTAGCTCTCTCTACATGAAATCATATGTGTAATTGGCTTTTCCGTGATTGGCATATTTGATTTACTAGTAAGTCCATAGGAAAGTGCAATAGAGGTGTCTAGGGCCTGTAAATCAAATGCTCCTAGTGGGCCTGCAGCACTGATTGTGTCCCCCACATGAGTAGTCCTGTAAACATGGCTCAGACCTGCCACTGCAGTTCTGTGTGTGCAGTTTTAAACTGCCAATTCGACCTGGCATGTGTACCCACTTGCCAGGCCTAAACCTTTGCTTTTTATACATTTAAGGCACCCCTAAGTTAGGGCCTACGTAGTCCCATGGGCAGGGTGCAGTGTATGTTAAAGGTGGGACATGTACTAAAGTGTTTTACATGTCCTAACAGTGAAATACTGCCAAATTCGTTTTTCACTGTTGCAAGACCTATCTCTCCCATAGGTTAACATGGGGGCTGCCTTTAAATATTCTTAAAGTGTAGTTTCCCTTTGAGAGCAGATAGAAATGTGGAGTTTGAGGTCTCTGAACTCACAATTTAAAAACATTTCTTTTAGTGAAGTTGGTTTTTAGATTGTTAGTTTGAAAATGCCACTTTTAGAAAGTAGGCATTTTCTTGCTTGAACCATTCTGTGACTCTGCCTGTTTGTGGATTTCCTGACTGAGTCAGACTGACAGCTGGGCTGTTTGTGAATCTCCTCTAGACAGTGAGACAAAGGGAGCTGGGGTGTAGCTTGCATATCCTGATGATCCATCTGGGCTGTTGTGGAGGTATGAGTGGTCACTTACACCTGAATGGGTTGTGTCTGCCTTCACACAATGCAGTCTCCAACCCCCTGGTGTGTGTCTGGGGCCTGGCCTGGGCAAGGCAGGATCCTGTAAACAACAGAGACTTTTCTTTGAAGTTGGGCAACTTCAAAGGCAGAAAGGGTTATAAGTAGTGGACCCAAAATCCCAGACTTTAGATCACCTCAAGACTGCTTGAAGGATTCAAGAGGAACATCTGCTAGGAGTAAAATTGAAGAGCTGAGAAGAAGTCCTACCCCTGCCTGTGATTGTGCTTTGTTGGGCTGTCCTGCAGTTGCTTCATCTGCCTGTGAAAGGGGACAAAGACTGGACTTTGTTGTGCATTCCTACTTGGGAGGTATCGCCAAGGGCTTGGACTGAGCTTGCCTCTTGTTTTTGAAGCCTCAGGGACAGCAAAGGCTTCACCAACCAGTCTCTGAGTCTGCGTGCTGTGGTCTTTATCTTGTCAGAGGGTGCCATTCCAGTTCCTGGGTCCTTGAGAATGAATTTCCAGAAAAATCTTGTGAAACAATGCCGGACCACACCGTGCGACTTCACAAGGACGCCGCTGCATGGAACCTATGGCGCAGCCTGCACCTGAAGCTGTGGACCTCGCAGCGGCGCAACAACCCCTCCGACATTGCAGGCCCCGCATCACTGACGCCATTGACATCCCAAGAACTCGCAAGATCGGTGTCGTAGCACCGACGTTCATGACACCTGACTCCGTCGCAGCGCCTGTGACCGTATGACATGACTGAGACCCAGTGAGGTCACTCCGCAGCATTGTGACTTTGCCGGACTTCGACTTTGCCAGAGTTGCTCAGGGATCAACTCCTCACAACCGCCTTACCTCCACTGCTCTGCAGCAAGGACCCAACGCCTCTTCGTTACGCCTCTGCTCCTTTGCCTCACAGCATCAGAACCAAGGCTGCCTCGGATCCAGTGACACCTCGCTCCCCGACTCCGTGCACCGGCCTGTTTTCCAAACTTTTGCTAGGGTACTGTACCTGGGGGTCCAAGTGACTCCGTAAATGGCACCAGTGGCGTCGCATTGTAGGAAACGACTCTACCACAATGCGGCTTAACATCAAATTGCAGCATTGGTGCTTCTAGGCTCTATTTTTGTGTTTTTAATTGCTAAAGTCATATTTTAATTGTGCATTGTGGATTTATATTGTATATGATCTTGTTCTACTTAGATAAATATTTAAACTTTTTCTAAACCAGTGTGGTGTCCGTTTTGTAGTGTTTCACTGTATTACTGTGTGTGTTAGTACAAATACTTTGCAAATTGCTTCTGGGTTAAGTCTTTCTGCTCGTGCCAAGCTACCAAGGGAATGAGCGGGGGTTAACCAAGTGTGTTTCTCCTTTTCCCTGACTAGAGTGAGGGTCCTTGCTTGGACAGGGGGTGACCTGACTGCCAACCAAAGACCCCATTTCTAGCACACATAAAATACACATATCTACAGGAAGAGTTTGATTTAAACCAGAAGAATAAGTCAATTTTAACAAAGACACTTACATATCTTCCATGAGCTATCGGATCACTATTTACATGGATCCAGCCTGCCATGACTGTTCCCTATCCTCCCCATTGTGGTTGTGTGTGGCCTGATGGATACTGTTGCTTTTTGAGGCCTGATCATGTGAGATCCGTGCAATTGCAAGGATAACTGTTTTGTATGTTCTGAAAGGTCTGTGTCCTACTGCATGAACCTGAGAGGAGTATGTATATCCAGAGGAATATACTGATGTATAAACCTGTGAGTTGTGTTGCTGCCCTTCTGTAAAGGGTTGTTCCAACTGTTGGAGCACCACTGAGTGTGGGTGACTGAGTCGGTCCTACACTGTCTGGCAGCTGTTGGCCTATCTCCTAATTAGCTCGCTGTATCTCGCCCGACCCAAGAAAAGAAAGGTGATTTGAGGCAACCTAAAAATTTGACACTTTGACTCCTCAGAGAAGTTGTTGTGGACAAATCATACCCCTTTCGCTCAGTACTCAGAGACTCACACATGCTAAGGCAGGACACAGGATGTTGAGTGGATTTCAATGCATTTATTGAAGCAATTGCATCCTACGGTAAAAAGCACGAGCTTCAATAATTAGGTAGAAGAAGCATAGTACAGTGTTCATTGTTACATTCAGCGTGAAAAGGATAAACAACTCCACCATTTTGTATTATCCTAAAAGCCTAGAGATACCTATTTACACCCTATGTCTAAGATCTGAGAGCATACCGGTTGTAACTCTACTGATTGTACCGGTCTAAGAGAAGGACCCCAGTCCCATACCCGAAAAGTTAGTAAGGGTCTGCCTTTTGCCTGTATGGCAATCCTCTCAGGTAGCTGAAGAGTCAGCACCAGAAGCAGCAAAGCTGTCAAGGAAATTATGTGTGTCTCAGGATGGCCTTGACTGGAATGCCCTCTGCGCCCCTTAGGCCTATGTGTTGTTTATATAACAAAACGTGTTGTGTTCTAAGAACAGGTCTGACACATAAAATGTGTTGAGGAATTAGAGACTGACTTCCGAGTTCCCAGAGGAGCAATTTGAGTTGGAATATCAAGTACCAAACATGACAGCCTTGAACAGGATACAAAGTATATTGTGTACAAGGGGTGAGCTTCAGACTTTCCAACAATCACTCCTGTCATATAATGTAAAAATACTTTATACTGGGGCAGGGCACATGAGAGGAGGGTAAGGGCAGTGGAAAGGGAGAGGAATGCAGATCGTTAGGGGTACTAAGTGATAGAAAACAATATTTTGTAAAATAACATTTTTTGAAGACTTTCAAAACAGTGAGAGGTAAAGAGTGTGTGTGCATTTTTGTCTGAGTGTATAGAAAAATTCCTAGTAAAATCTGACATGTACCTCTCAATACGTGACTGAAAGCCCCTGCACCCAACTATTCTTTACTAAGGGGGGTGTAACACCCCGGACACCCCCCGCACCCAAAGCTACGCCCCTGCCTGCAGGAGACCTTGGGTTTCATGCTGGGAGCCTTTCTTCTCTTGAGTCAGCCCCTCCTACAGAGGACCCAAGTTTCAAGATCAATTCTTCCTCCAGTCAGAGTCCCAAAGTTTCATGATGTGCCCAACAAGAGATCAAGGGCAACTGGTCTCTGAAGAAACTATAAGTTGTGCCAGAAATTACATTTAGGCAATGAGTACGATATTTCAGAAGTTGATTTCATGGCTATGATATGTACGTACATATTTCCAGGGTCGAAAATGTGGCATTCAACCATTAAAGAGGCATCTTAATAGCGTAAACACAAGAATGGAATTTTATGTTGTCATTTGTGCTTGTTCTGTACCCTGCACCTTGTTTGATGACATACTGTGAGCACGGAGGCCTGCGGACATGCATTAGCCATCACATGCTTCTGGAAATGGATGTTTGCCCAGTTGAAATCTACATTGGTCAAAGGAGTGAGAACCAAAATCAATCTGGACTAGTAGTCTTTGTGACTAATAAAGAACACAAAGCACCCGCATAGTTCTGTATAATTGTCAAACACTTTGGCCCAGATTTAAAAAGCAATAGTGTAACATTAGCGTCATTTTTTAACGCTAATGTGGCGTTGGGCTTCAAAAATCACAGAGCCATATTTACAGGGTGGCGCAGTGCATGCACTTCGCCACTTTCTAACCCCTTGCGCTACATTATGCCTGCGCCAGGCATAATGTATGCGGGGGGCATTTCCCCGTTAGGGGGACCACAAAAATGGTGCACAGAGCAGGTGTTAAAAGGGGGCACACCATTGGCTACAATGTGCCCCTATGTACTCTTCAGGGTTAACACCAAAATGTTGACGGTATTGTCCCCTACCCTGCACCATTGTGTGCTGTATTTTGGTGGGGGGGGGCTCTAAGGGGTGCACAAAAAGTAGCGCTGCACTAGGTGCAGCACCAGTTTTCTTAAATCTGTCCCTTTATTTGTTGCTTTTGGGGAATTCTTCAGTATTTGATGACCAGTCGTGATGAAAATATCTTAAAAGCCTCCCTGCCTGCCCAATTTGTTCTGTTCACTGGTTTCATTGATTCCCACTGCACAGTCTTCATATATTCACTAAGAAAGGATTCCTTTAATGTACCCTCTATCTCAGAGTCCTTTGCTGATCAATTACCTTCTGATGAGGTGCCCACAGGCAAGGTAACAGCATACACTGAAATTCACGATTTTAATTCTCAAATTTTCATGGCTCTATTACTTTCAAAAAGTGCATTGCTCTTTTTTGGCAGCTTCTTCCAGTTTCATACGTTCAGTTTCCTTCTGTGCTGTATCAATTTGATTTTGATAAACATTCCACCGTGTGGACAGTTTTCACCATGTGTGGTTAACATTTTTGACAAACCATTATAGGCTTCCAAAAGATTGTACTCCCATGCTTTCATTAATTCAACATCTGAATCTTTGCAAGCTGAAAAATGCAAACTTGATGGTCTATAATAGGGAATTTAAACTGAATTAAAGGTGCACATTTATAGGTGCGGCTACAGACAGCTTTGGCTGCCAGGAAGGCTTCACATATAATTATGTGAAAAACAAGGAGAGTAGGCTTTTAGGTCCGCCCTCTTCAGCCATTGGCTACCATTGACTTTTCATGCTTTGGCAAACGGTTGGATGGGCTGTCAATATAACCGTGGCATTGGGTGGATGATGATGCTGTCTCATTTGTGTTCTTGTTAGGTTTTGGCGATGGGATTTGAAGTTGTCCTTTTGTTAAACTAATGGTGCCATGATGCTTGTGATTGAGATCCAGAGTATGCTGATGTGATAACATGTTTTGTTTAGGAAGTGCAAGTTGTCTGGGTGTCTTAGCCTTCCATAAAGACTGTGCTATTCACTATTCACCCTGGAACACTCATGTATTTACTTTACTGACATAATGAGATGACATGTTGGAGTTACAGATTTTTTATTCACAAAGTAAAGATGTGCACAAACAGGCCTTTTTAAACATGCAACACAAATGCTGGTCTTTACACATGCTACGAAAATATATTGTTAACTTATATCTTCCTGATAGTAATACTGTTTGATACAAACATATAAAGACATGCAAAACGTTGTTGAAACAATCCCAGTTGTAATTATTTGAGGAAGATGTTTCTTCTGAAAGTTATTTTGCTACTAGAGTATAGAATAGGACAGTCCTCAATGATGTGCTTAGCAGTCCTTCCTGAGGAGGCCACTAAAATGTCTCTGTTTCCCCCTGCCCAGGATGTGACATTAAGCCATCTTCCTTCTGTTGGTGAATCACGTGTCTTCTCTGGGATGAGAGTAGCCCATCTAGAGAGGCTCTCCTTCCTTGGCTTATCTCATGGTTGTCCTTTGGAGTAGGGTGGGGGGTGACACAAACAAGGCTCTTGCTACAAAGCCTCTGCCATCCTGGACTGCAGAGGAAGTCATTGAGATTTTAGCTCTGTAAAACCAGCTACCAAAGAGATCCTTGAGGCCACTATGCAGTTAAATTGGGTATACGTGCTTTATGGACAGTGTACTGCTGGTGAATTGTATCCTTTTAAATATCACAAATAAAAATAAAAATGTTCCCAATAAAGTCCCTTGTTGTGATTGTGGAGCCTTTCATGATCATGAAGACATGACTGATTCTTCAAAATAAACAAAAATGAGACATGGCTGTTTCCCTTGTGCCACTGTTCCCAATAAACTGAACTTGACTTTGAGGGCTGGAGAACCCACTGCCTATGTACCACCGAGACCAGCGTGATACCCTGCCTCTTCTGGTGTGCCTAGAGCTGTGAAGTTTATGTGCCCTCATCCTGAGAGGCAGAAGAGAATAGAGGAGCCAAGGGTCTGCAACAGACCCTCCTGTAAATGACTGAGCCTGTATCTCCCCTTCACCGTGCCTGCTCTTGTACAGGAGTAGTATGAACTCTCTGCCGGTAGATCCCTGCTTGATTTGCTTGAATTGTTCGGTACATATAAAAACTTCTGAAAATGTTGACACCCATCGAAGTATAAAAGTGAAGCGCCTACATGACCTGAAGAAGCCTCAACACCCTTATCCTTCTCCAGTACCACAGGTAGGTTGGTTACTTTGGAATCTCCTCAAATCCTTCAAGTGTGAGTTCTTCCATGTCTTTTCTAAAGGCAAATGACCTCCTTGCATGAGTGCACTGAAGCTTCTTGTTAAAGGAAATTTGACAGAGGCAAACTATCAAGTGAACCCAATGTCCTCACATCAAGCGTACCTTCTGATGGCTAGAGTCTTTTCAACTTTATCTTAAATCATCACTTCAGTCTCCAGTCCAGCTTATTTGACCTCTTAGAGCACTTGATGAATGAAACCCTGGGACAACATATCACTAATAATGTTTTGTTTCCAGAATGGGGGCTAAGTCAGAACATAACTTTGTTCAATGTGCTTAACCCACCAGCCATATCTCTGGGCACTTGAAGGTAACTACTCACCAAGCATTACCCACAAGTCAAATCTCTGGGCACTTTCAACTCAGATTTCTTTTGGCATCTCAAGGGCCATTAGGGGGCCACCACTCATGCAGCATCTGTCAACCGCATCTCTGCTGAGGACTCTGGGTTCCCTTTTCCTCCCAGCCAAGCAGAGCTGGGAGTGGCTGATGAGTGTGATTGCTCGACAAGAAGCATTTGCAATAATCTTCTGGAGAGAAGGGAGCTGTGTGTGGTGCTCAGATCACTTTTTCAGTGGGGCTGTTTGTTCAAGCTGTCATGCACTGGGACAGAAGAGAATACGAAGGAGGGAAAAGTGGAGAATGCACCTCTTTAAAGAACACAACATGACAATGCATTAACTGTCCACAAACCACCTTCTTCTCCTATCACTCATTGACTTTATGCTTGTCTTTCACTTTCTACAGCACTCCGCTGCCTTTTGGCTGGAGTTGCACTATAGAAATACCATATACCTACATGCATACCTTCTTCAGAAGTCAAAACGTGCATTTGGGAATCCCTAGGGGGACAGACTTTTTGATCAGTGCATTTATCATTGCATCTGTGCCATATTGTAGCTAGGGACCTGCACACCAATTCTCCACTGTATTGTGAGTCATCCACTGTTGCTTACCTCAGACCTGCGGCTGTGATTCACTGCTCAATTGCACAGCTCTACACAGTATTGGCCAACCACCTGTGTATGGTTTCCAGAGATACCCAGGCTCAAAGAGTTTAGAAGCAATTTCCCATCCGCGGAGTTTCTGATACTGGGGCACCCAGATAAATGAGTTTAGTTCGGAGACAGTGGTGTAACAAAACTTGTGGGTTCCCCTACAAAGTACATGGAGGGCCCCCCGTGGACTCAATCAGGAGTCCTCAGGCCAAGGTACTCTGCTAAGGGGGCCCCATGAAGCTCGCCCCACCCATTTGCGGGGAGGGCAGGGGTAATGTTACGCCACTGTTAGGAGCAGCAGTTTTATCCATTCTACTGCAGTGCCTGAGACACCCATCCACTCACTATCTGAAGACCTAAATGGCATGCCCTATGTAGATAAAGTAATGACCATAAGTATCAAATCCGGGTCAAAGGACCATGCAGCTGCAGGCCTTTTCCCGCTCTATCAGCTGACCCTGCATGTGTTTTCCCATCAAATTCGACTCTGACCTCTGCTGCAGGAATCACCATGCACAACTGCTCAGCAGGTGCCAGCAGGTCTAGGCTGCCATCAAATTAAACTTTCAACGTAATCACTTGTCATTAAATTAAACTTTCATTGCTTAACCCACTACATTTCTGTCATTTTATGCCCACAAAGCAATTGTAAAGGCTAATGATCCTGGGCGTAGCTGGAAGACGCAGCTACTTGTGATAGGACTCCATCTGGCTAATGTCCAAGTGACAGAAAACCCTCTATTCTGTTGCAGGGATTCTTCTGGGACTACTAGATGTGGGACCTGTATCGCTGTTATTCTGGCATACATTGGACCTGTGGGTGCACTATACTAATGTGGAGGTAGAGGGTGGGGAGGGGCACCAATAACAAAAATCACATTGAGCATTTGTTCTGCTCTCCTGCTATACAGAAGGACAACAAACATGAACATGAGTTTCTTATTTAAGAATGGCCTTCAGTGTTAAACTTGCTGCCATTCATGCAGCTTGCATTCCATATTGTCTCATCTCCTGCCTCCATTTTTAGGTCGAGTGCGCAAGCGATCTGGCCTGTTGTAATCTATCTGTGGGCTTTTAACCACACCCATCGCATGCCCATCACTATCACTCGTTCATGGGCTTGTCTTTCAAAAATCCTTAGATATCAATGGTAAATGCTTTATGTTTCTCCCTCCTTGGGGCAGTTCTGTTACCACCTTGGCCATCGAGCCTGTTACATGGATAATTGCATGTCTGTCAATAAGTTTGACTGCGAGCGAACATCTTTTTCCTTTTGTGTCTCTCCTTGGCGCTCATGCTCATGACGGCCATGGCACTTTGAATCGGCTCATTTATGTCAACTGTTTTACCTCAATTTATGTGGCAAGAAAAGTCCAGTTAGGAATTTACAATGATAATAGTTCTAACTCGAGCAAATGCGAGACACATTGCATTGCAAATGCTTGTTCCTCTTCATATGATTAGTAATAAACACTTGTTGCACATGTACCTATTTAAAGATCACTACCCTTTTCCCAGGTTGAACTAGAGTATATGGCAATCAGGCAGTGCTCGATGGACTAGTCTGACAAATCAGTGTGTGGGCCATTTTTTGTAGTAGTTGTGGGCTGGTTTTATGGCCAGGTGGGCTGATTTTACTGGTGACTACCACTTTTTAAGCTATATCCTTCAATAATGGGAGCCACTTTTATTTTGGTGCCTGGGCCTGTTTTTTTTCCCAGCCGACCCTGCTCTTTTCTGTACTTTCTTTGATTCCTCCAGCCTTCATTGTATCCCTCACTTGCATATTGCATACTGCCGGTCTTCACTTTTAGCATTAATTTGTTCCCTACATTATACATGCACTCCTGTGCTTAGTTTGTAAAAACGTAAGAGCCAGGACCCTCCTAAGAAGGCTATTGCAGCCTGCAAAACTTGTTGCCCTGCCTGTGCTGCCAGTGACAGTACCAACGCAACTACTAACCATCGCTCTCCTTCAAGTGTGATAGTTCAGACTGTTCCAGGCCACACAGAGCTATAACAATGGCGTGGAGAACAGGAATTATTCATTTTTAAAGTAGATTGAATTATTAAACACTTTTGTTATGTCAAAATTAGACAGGCAGCACCACCATGTGGTTAACTGTCAATAGTGTCGGTGTTGAGAATTAAGTGTTGGTGGAGAGCACCGGAACCACCAGCTCAAATTAAGCATTGACATGCTCAGCTTGTCATTTCTGCACTCACTTTTGCTTAAATTCAAACGAGCTTCTACTGCTTTCTCAAAATTATTTTGAATGGCAACTTTGCAATCTATAATTTCGGATGAATAGGAAATTAATGGGTAACATTCTCCAGGTATACCACTTAAGAGTTCTGCCAGAGCTGGATTAAAATAGAAATTAATCTGGGGACGTTTGTGCCAGCATTTGGACGAATCACAAGAACCGGAAGGACACATTAAAAAAAACGAATCTAAAGTTATAAGGGGACACAGAATGGGGGTGGGCAGAACCTGGCCCTGCCTCTGGTTCAGAGATAGTAGTTGTAATAAAGTTGTTGCTGTTAAGCTGTAACAGGGAAGCACTCCACATCTCCCCCTTGTCAGCCTAAAATCCCACTGCATCCCTCACAATCAGAATATTGGCGCATGGTATGAGCGCATTGCAGTAGCACACAAAGGGCCTGATTTATACTTTATTAGCCCCACGTTTGGGTCATTTTTTTACGCAAAAGCAGCTCAAACTTACAAAATTCAATTATATTTTGTACGTTTGCATCACTTTTGCATAAAAAAATGACACAAATACGGCAGTAAAAAAGTATAAATCAGGCCCAAGGTCCTGTGCCTTCTGAAGGAATGTTTGGGTATCATAAATATCCCATGGAGCCCACCATATTGGCCTGCTAGTACCTTGTGAGCTCCTTCAGGCAATATGCATGTCCTTCCCCGGGCTAAAGACAACACTTTGGAGGCAAACCCTTTTGTGCCTGGGGATTTTGGATCTGGATCTCAGGCTACAAGGAGCTGCAAGAAACTAACTCCTGTTCAGGAGACAGAATAAATGTTCCTCTTCTGTGGGCTCTGGGTACTGGCCCTGTATGCAGGTAGGTACCATTCCTTTTGCCATTCTTTCTTAAAATTCATGAATTATTTATTCCCTGCATATTATCAGGCAGCCCTGGATAGGACTCTGGAGTACCACCGCAGCTCCCCAGTCAGTACCCGGTGTCAACAGGTATCTTGGTTGAAGGCATCTCTGGCTCTCTGCTAAAAGGGCCATCCAGAGTAGAGAAGAAGAAATGGATCTTTTTATCCCGTCATGCATCGGTAACAATCAGCAGCCACATGCATTCTAGAATGTTTCCTTGTCTGATGTCAGCTGACGTTTGGAGATCTACTGTGAGGTAATTGACCGGGACCCCCTTTTAAAGTGAATGGATTTCTAGTACCAACACCTGCCATTTATAGAGATTATAAAAATGGTGTTCATTGGAGACAGCGAGGCCATAATGTCGGTGTCTAGTGTAAAAGATATATTTCAGGAAGCAGCGCGCAGCTTTTATTCTGGAAATAATAATGTATCGATGCCTGCACGTGCAGGAAACTGTGCATCTTAAACGGTTTTGGATGTATTTGTCTTATAAATAATAAATGTGATTTTATAGTGTTTGTCCTTGCATCTTATATATGGTTATGGCTTTAAGAAGACCCTGCATGTCCTGTAACATAATGATGTGCCTTGCAGGGGCACCTCCTGTCCAATGGCGGAGGAGCTTCGCCCCCCTGGCCAAGAGCTGGGAGATGAAAAATGAAACAATAGTTCCACTATTGTTTCCTTTTTCATCTTCTGGCTCAGCCAGCAGGACAAGGAGGGACAGGGCTGGATCCCGGGAGGTGGGAGGAGTACAGAGTGCACCTAAGTGCACATGCGTGTTTGGCCGGCTGTCTCAGGCCGGCCAAACACACATGCGCACTTAGGTTTCTCCAGCCCGGCTGGGTTAAACAGCGGGTCTGGAGAAAGTGCACAGACCCCAGGGCTGTGTCATAGCGTCAGTCACTGCTGCTTAGACCAATCCTGATGCTCTTTTCATGCTAGCTTTAGCATGAAAGCAGCGCCAGAATTGCTGGGGAGCCTGTGGTGGTGTCCCAGCGACAAGCGAGGCAGCAGGAGTCGGCAGCGGCGGAAGGTAATTGTCTTTTATTTTTTATTTTTTTATTTTTGTTCTTACCCCCGTCTTCTTCACCACCCCCTCTCCCCTGATTGAGATTTGCGGCGGCTGCTGCTGGTGCCTTGACACTTTTGCTCTCTCAATCAGTCCTCTGATCGGCTTGAATGAAAGCCTCAAACTAAGGGTGACCAGATTTTGAAAACAAAAATACTGGACATTTAAAAAAACAGAAGGACTACAATTTTACATCATCCAAGGGGCACAGATTGACCGTAACAGGGCGGCTCCTTTGCAATGGTGAAGGTGAGTCGCCCCCCTGGCTAGGAGCCAGGAGCTGTAAAATAAAATAATACTTCATTATCGTTTTATTTTACAGCAGCTGGCTCAGCCAGCAGCAAGTGCAGGGAGGGGCGGGGCTGGGCCATGGGAGGGGGAGAGGGAACGGGGTGTGGAGTCTGTGTACTATGTGCAGCCAAACACACATGCGCACTTAGGTTTCTCCAACCCGGCTGTGCTGCACAGTTGGGCTGGAGAAACTGCACAGACCCCAGGGCACTGCCTGAGCGGCAGAACAAGCCACTCAGACCAATCATGACGGGAACAGGTCCATGCCCCCCTGCCTGCCCCTCCCCTACAGATCTGCTGTCTCATTAACACAAAAACACTGACTATGAGGTACTAAGGAAATAAAATGCATTTTTAAGCCTGACACCTTACCTGATAATTAGATTGAGGTCTGGCAGGAGCTGCTAGCTTGGCCTGCTTTAAAACACATAAAAATGAGCATCCCACTGTTTCTGTCACTCTCTCCTGAAAACCGGGACATGAGCCAAATTTGATCAAATCTTCCAGGACAGCGGGTGAAAAACCAGGACTGTCCCAACAAATCCTAGTCATCGTACCTCAAAGAGCTTTAAGAGCTGCCACTTCACCCAGGACCTCAAAACAATGGGCACTCCAGCGCTTTCAAAACAGATCAAGACTTTTACACTATCTGTGCTACATTTTTTAGAAATATTTGGCTAAAATAGCTTAAATCCTAGCAGCATTTCACTGACACAAGTCGCTGGCCATTAAGGGCTCTTACCTGCGTAGCACCAGGGCCCCATCATAGATACACCTGCAGTCAGCATTACAGTGCCATAATCCCCTCTCCATCATGGTTGTGGTCCAAGAGTACTACTAATAGACCTGTTTTGAACCTTGACCTATATGGACACCTTCTCTGTGAATCTGTGAGACTAGCCAGCTGTTGCCAAGGTACAAGCACCTAAAATATGTGACTTACTTGGCGGGGACATCTTAAGGATTTTCAAAGCACTGTGTGAAACTTAGGAAATATTTACTGATAAAGTGGCGCAGGGCTGGAATGCACTGTATTTAAGAAATAGGGTGCATTCCTGTCCTTTTCCCCCTGTGCTGGCGCTAAATTTGCTGCCTAGCGCGAACGCAGACGCCCTGGTGCAAGGGTGCCTGCATTGCATGCAGGATTGTGTTTGTGCAACCTTCCTGCACAGAAACAATCCATGGAGGTGTTTTCATTTTCTATGTGTGCTGCAGGATGCAGAACACATGGAAAGAGGAAAAAACGAGGAACAATAAAGATATTTCTCCTCGTTGCGCCTCCCCTGGGGAGGCATAAGATTTTAACATATTCCTAGGCTTACAAGTCCTTGTAAAACTGGGAATGCACCAAAACCCATGGGTGTTGCATGGTAAACCCCACTGCAATGCCCATGGAACGCTCCCTGGCACAGAGTAAGGCAACGCAGTGACTTGTGCTGCCTTGCCTTACTTGATATCTATGAGGCCATATAAAGCCACGCAAAGTGGCTGCTTGTCATGGCCTCATAGATATGGTTCTGCAGTCTGTGTCGCAAGAGCATCAAAAAAGTGCTGCTCCGGTGGCGCATAAGGGCTGTAAATATGCCCCTTAATTTGGAGTGCCTTGCTCAGAACGACTTTGATTTTGTTATTCATTGTCGGTTCTTTTGCACCCTCGGGAGCTGTGATTGGATCATTGACAACCCTCCTTGTTGGCAGGCATACATATGGGCCCAGCCCTGAAACAAGCAGTCTCTCTGCCAAGTCACCACCAAATGCGGCTGAAAAATGAGCTGCCTGAAAAGCCCACTGCCAGGGTTGTATGATGGAACCACGCATGCTGGAACAACGCATGCCTTAACAATGTGGTCGGCATCACGACCACGTTGTTTCCATGCATGCCTTTACCACGCATGCCTTTACAACGAATTTTGTTGTAAAAGCATGCCTAGTAAAGGCATGTGTGGAAACAGCATGCGAAACGGCATGCGTAGTCCTTTACTGCAACACCCCGCACCTGTCCTGAGGCCCAAAACTACCCCTAACACCTAAACTACACCGATCCGCCCTGAGCCCTAAAAAAAACCTATCCCAACCCCCTCACCCCGCCCTAAAAAATGAAATTACCCCGACCCCCCACCTGCCCTGAACCCTAAAAAAAACTATCCTGACCCTCTCCCCCTGCTTTATAAAAATAAACTATTCCGAACCCCCACCCTACCGCTAAAAACTAAACTACCCTGACCCCCACTCACCCTGAGCCCTAAAAAAAAACTACCCCCACCCCTGCACCTAAAAACTAAATCACCCCAACACCCCCCCCACCCTGAGCCCCAAAACCTTCCCCCTGATAAGTAAACTACCCTAACCTCCACCAACCCTAAGCCCTAAATCCACCCCCAACGCTAAAAACTACCCACCAACCTTGCCCCAACCCTAATTACCTCACCACATCCTCTCCCGATCCTTCCTTCTCTTCTCTCCTCCCACCCTTCGTTAAACCTTCCCCCACCCCTCTGTGCCTTAACCACACACATGCGTAGTTTAGCACATGCGTGGTTTATGCACAGAAAAAGGCATGCGTTTTTCCGGCAAGGTGGTTACGCTTGTGCGGGAAACGTCCGAGTTGTTAAGGATGCATGATTAAGGATGTTTCCCCACTACCAGTGGCGTAACATTAGTGCCCACAGCCCCCGCAGTTGGGGGGGGGGGCAGGCTCCAAGTGGCCCCCTCAGCCAAGTACCCTGGCCTGAAAGCTCCTGACAGAGTCTGGGAGGGGTCCCCTCCATGTACTTTGCAGGATGGCCCCCTCAAGTTTTGTTATGCCTCTAACCACTGCATGTGGTGCAGTGGACCAGTGCCTCACCTTTTGAGCATGGGCATACGGAGGGTGTTTTTGTATTTACCACACTCCATCAGTGATCTCTGAGGAACAGGGATTTGAGTCATGTGGCGCTAGGCCGTAATATCAGCAGCCCAGCAGCAGCTCAACATGGATAGTGCAATCCTGGAGAGAGCATATAAGGGGGCTAAGCACTGCACATTAGCACGTGGCCTCCCATCCGGCCCGCCATGGGGCACGTGGTTTCCAGTAGGGCTACACCTATCTAGTGGTCCAACCAAGCCTTCTATCCACAATGTGTGGGATAGCTAGTCCGGCAACACCTTTCGGGCTTGGAGTGCTGACTTGTTCTTTTGTTTATTTTACTGCCTACACTGCATGAGACTAGGATTAGGGGTCAGGTGGTGGTAGGCTGTTGTCACACTGGTCTGGCTGCAGCTCTACAAGGACCATGCAGTCACAAAGGTGGTACTCAATGCCATTCTTTACTGCACAGTCAGTGGCACTTGCTAAATGAAGCAAAGACCTGTTAAGATGGGCAGGCCTTTGTTTTGTAAAATGTTAAAGCAGTTGATGAATCTAACCAGAAACTAATAGGTATTTTCCTTTTTCCTTCACTATCTCTCGTGTGCAGGCTGTTCTGGCTCAAAGGTCTGGGCTGGCCCAAATAAAAAGGAAAGTAAGTAAGCAAACTGGTTATTTTAAAACTGCACATTTTGGACTCTCCTGAAAGCTTAATCATGGGGCCCCTAAAAAGTTGGAAGGTCCTGGGCCAGAGTCCACTTTGCCCAGGCCTTAAAATGTCTCTGCTCTCCCTCCCCACCAACCTACGCAAGACCCAGGACCTCCTAACCTTCAGAAAGCACCTCAAAACGTGGCTCTCCGAGCAGTAACCCCCCTCCCTAGCGCCTTGAGACCCTACCGGGTGAGTAGTGCGCTTAAGAAATTTATTTGATTGATTGATTGTTACTTCGGTCCCTGTCTGAAGTTCCAGCACATTGCCCGGGATCCCCTGGCACCTTGAATAGCTGTGGCACCATTTTAACTACCTGACATTACCTAGCTGTACATAGACACAAAAGACCTATTGTTGTATTGGACATTGCTGTGACTGGACGTAAACGTTATGACTGTGTCTAACCTAGGGCCACCTCCTGGGAAAGGTCTTGATTTCTTGACCTTCCTGCGCTTGTAGGCGCCCTTCCCCATCTGTCTAGGATGCGGTAGTGCCGTTGGGCTGGGGATCCCAGTAGTAAACAACACCTACCTAAGATATTGCCTCTCAGGAGAGAGGATGTGGTGTAATGGCCTGAGCTGCCGACTTTGGACCAGGGGGAGCCAGGTACGAGTCTTGGCGTCAGCTCAGTATCCTGTGATCCTGGACAAATCACTTACTCTCCGTGTACCTAAAATTCAGCACCTTGAGACCCTCACTGGTGATTTGCCACGCTTTTTTAAATCCTGGATTTATTTTTATTTATTTATTTATGCATAATTTAGTAATTTATGAATTTATTTATTTATATTGCCCAGTAAATGCTGATTGCATCAGGACCTGGAGATAAAAACAGGCCTGCAGTGTGCAAACTCAGAACATATCAACATACAGCTGCAGCCTGATGTCATGTTACACCTAAGAGGAGTCTCCCAAGACCACTGGCCTAATATTAAGCTTTATGTGTTTGTGATCATTCTTTGTACAGATGCCCACATGTCTCAAAAGGAGTTGGGATGGAAATAACAGATGACCAATTTATTGAGGACGAGGGAGTAGCTTTCCAATTGATTCAACCAATGGGTAATGTATAAATGCTAAGGTGATCCCTCTGCCGGCTTGTCTCGTACAGGCGAGCTGTCTCCATATTATGTGAAGGTGGGGGGCTGCTATACATATCCTGGCAGTGAGTGAAATAGACACAATGCTGGTGGCAGTATATTTACATTAAGGAGGACAACCCTCATGATTAATTATAACAGGAGAATCCCTCCTGGGGGAAGAGCTCTGCTCTTCGCTTTAATTGAATATATATTAATAAGTCACTTTATTTATATGTGGCTACAGCCATAGAAATGAACACTCACGATTTCATAAGGGGCTTTGTTAATAAGACATCTCAGTGTGTTACTGTGCTTGCGGCAGAGACCTGTGTGAAAAATGCAGGGAAGAGACGAAGGGCTTCATTTAGGCCAAGGTGGTCATTTCTTCCATAAATGCAATTTTCTACAGGATGGTTACAACATCCTGCCTATAGGCAGCATAGGATGTGCAGTGACATCTTAAGGATTTGTGTGGTTCCGGACAACATATGTTGGGGCTCCATGTTTGTAGTAACTTTGAATTTAATACCCCCTTTTTGGATCATTAAAGCCTTAGTGATGCCAAACAATATTGGATTATATGTTAACTTTCCAAAACGGAGGGGCAGGTGGTTAAACACCCAAGAGCTCCCCGGTGCCTGCTAGCCAAACACTACCAAAAGGAAGTTTGAAAAAAACACTTCCTTTTCAGTTTGGATTTGTATGTTTTTTTACTTGCAACAACATTATTTTATGTGGAATGCAGGCCTTAACTAGCTTGGTATTCCTATAGTATTATGTTAGGGATAACTTGCTTAAAATTAAAGACACATGCGCATATCGTTTGAAATTGTAGCTTTAGCTGCCAAGATTTTTTAATCATAACTATCTCTCACT
The DNA here is from genome assembly GCF_031143425.1 of Pleurodeles waltl. Taxonomy (NCBI): domain Eukaryota; kingdom Metazoa; phylum Chordata; class Amphibia; order Caudata; family Salamandridae; genus Pleurodeles; species Pleurodeles waltl. The sequence continues at coordinate 1,042,450,280 of NC_090449.1, forward strand.
TCCACTACTGACATTCTGGCTGCAGCAGTAAAAACCAAACCCCTGCTGTGAGGATATTCTCCAATCCTTTGATTAAAATCTAATAAGTTTCTCCTGATTTCTCATTCTCTGCCTTGTCCACCTTCTCTGTATATGTGCACATCCTTGGCCAGAGAGTTACCGGGGGCCCTGGTGAGTAGGAGAAATGGGACAGGGTAAGATACAGGAGATAAACAGGTAAACTGAGAGTTTAGGTAGTGAGAGAGAGAAGCAAGGTAGAGACAGGTGAGGTAGCGAAGGAGATGTGAGGTAGAGAGAGGGAGAAATGAGACAGAGATGTAAGGGGCATGCTAAGGTAGAGAGGTGGCCCAGAAAGATGTGAGTTAGTGTCAATCAATCAGAATTAGTAAAGTGCGGCTACTCACCCGTGAGCGTCTCAAGGAGCTGGGGGGGAGGGGAGGGCCCTCATCCGAAGACCCACGTCTTGAGGTTCTTCCTGAAGATGGTGAGCGACAAGCTTCGTCTGAGGTGGAGGGGGAGGTTGTTCCAGCTCTTCGCTGCAGTGTACGTAAAAGATGGTCTTCTGGTGGTGGTTTTGCGGATGCGAGGGACGGTGGCCAGGGCCATCTGGGCGCAGCAGAGGGATCTGGTGGGGGTGCGGAAGGAGACGCGGTGGTTCAGGTAGGCTGGTCCTGCGTTGTGTATGTCCTTGTATGTGTCGGTGAGAAGCTTGAAAGTGATTCACTTCTCGACTGGTAGCCAGTAGAGGGTCCTCAGGTGTTGGGAGATGTGCTCTCAGCAAGGGAGGTCCAAAATGAGTCTGGCGACAGTGTTCTGGATGAGTTAAAGTTTTTTGATGTTCCTGGTTGAGGTGCCGGTGTAGAGGGTGTTGCCGTAGTCGGTCTTGCTTGTCACTAAGGCATGGGTGACTGTCTTGTGACAATTTGCTGAGATCCATCTGAAGGTCTTCCGGAGTTTGCAGAGTGTGTGCCAGCAGGAGGAGGCGACAGAGTTTACCTTGTGGTTCATGGATAGAGAGGGGTCGAGGATGAATTCTAAGTTGCGGCATGCTCGGTTGGTGCAAGAGGGGTGCTGAGGGATGTGGGCCACCAGGAGTCGTCCGAAGCTGAGGTGGCATTTCCGAAGATGATGAGCTCCGTCTTGTCAGAGTTGAGCTTGAGGCAGCTTTCTCGCATCCAGGTGGTGATGGCTTCCATTCCTGCATGAAAGTTCCTTTTGGCAGTGTCCGGGTCTTCAGTGAGGGTAATGATGAGTGGTGTGTCATCGGCATATGACACAATGTTCATACCGTGGCTTCTGACGATGGCAACAAGAGGGGCCATGTATATGTTGAACAGTGTGGGACTCAATGAGGATACTTGGGGGACTCTGCAGTTGACTCCTGTGGGACTGGAGGTGTAGGGTGGGAGTCTGACCCTCTGTGTCCTCTCGGAGAGGAAGGAGTGGATCCATTCCAGGGCTCTTCCGCGGATTCCTATGTCATGGAGTCTGCTGCGCAGAGTGCTGTGGGAGACTGTGTTGAAAGTTGCTGAGAGGTCGAGGAGTATGAGTGATGCGGTGTGGCCGTGGTCTAGGAGTAATCTGATGTCATCGGTGGCTGGCAGGAGTGCCTTCTCCGTGCTGTGATTGCTGCGGAAGCCGGACTGGGAGCTGTCCAGAGAGTTGTTGGCCTCGATGAAATTCCGTAGTTGTGTGTTGATTGGTTTCTCTAGCACTTTGGTGGGGTAGGGTAGCAGTGAGATGGGCCAGAAATTCTTTAGTTCTGATGGGTCGGCTGAAGGTTTCTTCAAGAAACGACGTATTTCAGCCTGTTTCCAGTCCTCAGGGAACGTGCCCGTGCTGATGGAGCAGTTGATTGTGTTACGAAGCTCGGAGCAATGGATGCGCTGGCTATGATGTAGATGTGGTACAGGCAGGAGTCCGAGGGGGCTCCGTGGTGGGTGCTGTCCATGATTTTGACTGTTTCCTCTGTGGTGAGCGTGGACCAGTTGTGGATGGTCTGGGTGAGTTCTGGGGGATGGGTCGGTCGTAGGTTTGGGTGCCAGGTGACAGGAAGCTGTCGAAGATGTCCTGGATCTTATGGTGGAAAAAGGTGGCAAGTTTGTGGCAGAGGTCCTGGGTGGGTGGATGCTGCTGGCTTTGGAGGGGGGATCTGTGAACTCGCTGATGACAGAGAAGAGTTCCTTTGAGTTGTGTGTGGAAGAGCTCCCAGAGTGCGTCCTTGATTTTTCATCGGTGGGCGACGGTTGCGGCTCTGAATGAGGCAAGGTCTTCACTGGATTGGCTGTTCCTCCATTTTGTCTCTAAAAGTCTGCGGGTACGCTTTGATTCTTGGAGTTCGGTGGTGAACCAGCTGGCCTTCTTAGGTACGAGTTTGGCCGATGTCAGCCGGAGAGGGGCTAGAGTGTTGGCACATTCGGTGATCCATGCGTTGAGATTGCGCGCTGCTGTGTTGGCGTCCTCAGAGGGGGGAGGGAGGGATTTGGCAAGCGATGAGGTGAGTTGCTCATTGGTGATTTCGTTCCATTTCCTGTGGGGGGTCCTGGAGGTGCGGGTGCAGTGATTGGGAAGTGTATGCAGCAGTGGTTGGTCCAATCTGGGGTGGAGATGGTCTTGATGGTGATCCGGTCGCTTCAGGTGAAGATGGGGTCCATTGTGTGTCCTGAGATGTGTGTGGGTGTGGAGACCATCTGTCTGAGGCTGAGGGTGGTAAGGTTGTTGAGTAGAGCGATCGTGTTTGGGTCGGTGCAGTCCTCGAGGTGGAAGTTCAGGTCATTGAGGAGGAGGTAGTCAACTGACGTCAGGGTCTGGGGGGTAGAGATGTCTATGACATCGTCCATGAAAGCTGGGCAGGGGCCGGGTGGCCTGTACACCAGGGTGCCTCGGATGGAGGAGTTGTGGTTGGAGTGGACCAGGAAGTAAAGTTGTTCCATGGTGGTGCAGTGATCTTCTTGGATGGCCTTGACACATAGTGAGGACTTGTGTACGATGGCGAGTCCTCCATCTGGGCGGGAGGGCCAGTCCTTCCTTAGGATGCTGTAACCGTCGGGAATGGCAATGGTGATGTCTGGACCTGAGGTGGGATTGGTCCAGGTCTCGGTGAGGAAGGCGATGTCTGGTCGGGTGGTGTTGATCAGGTCCCAGAGTGCGGAGGCATGTTTGTGTAGGGAGCGGATATCCAGGAGCCGGCAGTTGATGGAGTTGTGGAGGTTGCTGGTATCTTTGTGTGCGGAGAGTAGCTTCGGTTTATTGAGGTTGGATCTGAAGTTGCAGTTCCTGCAGGTGAAAGGTCCATGGACGTCCTTGGGGGAGATGGTGCAGCAGTTGTTGAGACGTCCGGTGTTGACGCGGAGGAGGGTCTCCAAGGCATAACGGAGGCAGTCCAGGGAGTGGAGTAATGGAGATCCAGGCATAGGTGGGTGCAAATGGGCTTGCCTTTGGAGCGCCTTCGGCCTATTAAGAAGGGGAAGGGGGTGGGGGAGCAGTCAGCTGGCTAAAGGTGCTTCGCAGGGGGGGCAGAGGAAGAGGGGAGAAATGAAAAAGCACTAGGGAAAAACGAGGGATAATAGAAGATAAAGGAAGAAACTGCAAGAGTGAAAGAGCAACAGAGAGAAGAAGGAAAAGGGAAATACTTATTTGTGATGGCCACTAGACCATCAGGGACGAGGCGCAGGGACGAGCCTGCGGGTGGAGGAGGGCCTCGAACTGAGAGTCAGGAGACTCTCAGTTCATCCCAGGCAAGAGGCAGAGGCAGCAGCAGCAGCCAGAGGAGCTGGGGAGGGCAGCAGACGCTGACCAGGAGGTCAGTGCAGTTGCCCTTTCACAGCACTGCAGCCGCCATTAGGAAGTAGTAGAGACACGGTGAAAGAGAGATACAGAGGTGAGGTAAGGACAGAAGTTAGGTTATATGAGAAGTGAGGTAGATGGATGAAGGCTACCGAGAAGTCAAATAGAAAAGATGCAGGGAAGACAGGGATGAGGAAGAGAGAGTGTTGAGATAGAGAGATGGGATCAAGAGTGACAAATGTAGATGGAGGCATAGGGGTTGATAGAGAGAGGCAAGGCAAAGTCATGAGAGAGAGATAGAGCGAGAGAGATATCAGGTATATTGAGTGAGAGGTGAGGAAGATGAAAATGAGGTTGCGAAAGCTTAACTAGAGAAAGAGGATGAAGGTACTTAGAGAAGTAGAAATAGAGAGGTTAAGCAAGATGTTTCAGCTGGAAGAGGTGAGGTGAATTAAGGAGAGTGAAATGACACAAAGATGATTTTTTCAATGTAATTATCTCCACCTGCTTGGGGGCTCATGGGGTAAGGCTGGGCAGGCCAGGCGTGCAGACTAAGGGCCAGATTTCATATTTTTTTAATGCAAGAAAGCTGCGCAGAGCTGTTGATATAAAAAATGGCTGTTGCTGCTCACCACATCTGGGCAGGTTCACCAACAGTTTCCCTAGTGCCACACACAAACTTTGCACCAGTGTGCTGGCTAGCATAGGATTTGTACTGGAAGCATGCTCTTCTCATCTTTATATGTGTATGGCTTTACAAAAAATGAAAGAACATTTCTCCATTTTAGTTTCTTTTTCAAGGAGGCATTATTTTATTGACAGAAAATCGTTTTTTGTGTCAAAAACAATGGGTGCCTTCACTAATCTACCCAAATTAGACCCAGCTAATGCCCCTTGTTGCTAAGTGGAACTAAGTAGTGCATTTGCAGTGAGGAAAGGCACCTTTCAAGTCCACAACACCTGTTGTACTGGGAAATAAATAGCCTTGCAACAGTCTGCGCTGCTTTGCATCACTTTGAATGACTTTGCTCTGGTGGAAAACTTTAGTAAATCTGGCCTTAAGTTCATGTTAGAATGTATTTATGGAACAACGAATGCTGGAACCATGCATGCCTGAACAAAGCGGTCTGAACAGCGACCGCATTATTACCATGAATGCATTTACCACACATGCCTTTACAACGATGTTTCATTGTAAAAGCATGTCTAATAACGGCATGTGTGGGAACGGCATGCATGGTTCTAGCACGCGACCCCCCACCTGCCCTAAGGCCCAGAAGTACCCCCCCTAATACTAAAACTCTCTGACCCCCCACCCCTAAAACAAAACTACCATGGATACCTTCCACCCACCATGAGCCCTAAACCCTTCCCTGACCTCCCCTACCGGCCCTAAAAACAACCGGCCCCCACCCCTAATAACCTAACTACCCCGATCCCCCCCTCCAGAAACCTAACTACCCTGATCCCCCCACCCCCAAAAACCAACCTACCCTGATCCCCCACCCCCAAAACCCAAATTACCCCACCACCCAGCCCCACCCCCAAAAACCAAACTACCTCGATCCTGCCATCCCCAAAAACCTAACTACCCCTATCTCCCCAAAGCCAAATTACCCTGCCCCACCTCCAAAAACCAAACTACCTTGATCCCACCACCCCACCCCACCCCAAAAACCAAATTACCCCACCCCCAAAATCCAAACTACCATGATCCCTCACCCTCAAAAACTAAATTACCCCACCCCACCCCCAAAAACAAAAGTACCCCGACCTGCCCACCCACAAAATAAAACTACCCCAACCTCCCACTCCCGCCCCTAAAGACAGAACTGTGCCAATCCCGCCCCTAAAAACAAGAACTACCCTGATCCCCCATCCCGCCCCTAAAAAAACAAACTACCCTCCCCCTGCCCCCCGCCCCAAGCCCTTAATCCACCCGTCCCCTGAAACCTACCCCCCAACCCTGCCCCACTTACCTGACAGCGTCCACTTCCAATGCACTTTCCCTTTTTCTCTGCCTTAACTACGCATGTTAAGCATGCTTGCCGCCAAATTCAAAATAAGAAGGCATTTTTCAGAATAAACCACTATAGTACTATGTCCCTGCCGTTTCTCAGTGCTCTTTTCAACCATGGATGCCATTTGCAGCTAGCCAGTGGAGCAGTTCTGTCCTTGACTTGGCCTTTCCTACTCCTGGTGCTGGGCATTAAGGAAGAAATACAAGTGACAAGGGCTCAGAGACTCCAGGTAGCTTTCTGTAGTTTGCACAGCTTTACTCTCACTTAGCGCTTCAGTAGACCCCAGAAGGTTGTCCAGGATAAAGCACGGGAAAAGCATCAACACTGTCATGCCACTGGGTCGTGTTGTCACTTCCTCTGACCTTTGATTTTTCGATAAATTCAGGGAACAACTCCTCCGCAATGGCAGAGGAGCATAGCCCCACTGGCTAAATAAAACAATACTTAAATATTGTTTTACTTTTCTGCTGCTGGCTCAGCAAGCATGTGAAGGGAGGGGCAGGGCTGAGCCGTGGGAGGGGGATGAGAATGGTGTGCACTAAGTGAGCATGTGTGTTTGGATGGCCTAAGATGACTGGCCAAACACACATGCGCACTTAGGTTTCTCCAGCCCGACTGTGTACACAGCCAGGCTAAAGAATCTGCACAGGCCCCAGGGTTGAATATGAGCAGCAGTCACTGCCACGCAGACCAATCCTGGTGCTGCTTTCATGCTAGCTTTAGCATGAAAGCAGCAACAGGATTGCTCGGGAGCCTGTTCTGGTGCCCCAGCAAATGCTGGGACACCAGAACAGGAAAGGAGGATAAGCAAGGCGGCAGGAGAGGACGACGGCGGCGGAGAACAGTAAGTCTTTTTAAAAAATATATATATTCCTCACCCCCTGTTGTTGCTCCCTCTCTTGATATTTGCAGCAACCACCACTGGATAAATTGACGTGCATGCCCTTTGTTCTGGATCTTTACCAGAGGCAGTAGCACTCTTAGAATTCACATGGCTGTCAGCACACTGGCTGAGCTCAGACTCTTGGCCATCTTGTGCTCACCAGAAGAGGTCACCTTAATTACCCTGAAACCTGCCAGCAAGGTAGATTTAAGTAAATGAGGCAAGCAGAGCATGAGAAATGTTGAGAGGTGACCTTAAATTCCGGAAGTGAAACAGCAACCCAGGCTGGTGATACAACATAAGCAAACAAAATAAATAATGTTAATATTGAAAAAAAATTACCAATATTCTATCTTAGAGTGCGCGAGTTCTGAAGGAAAAGGGCGTGGTATGGGAAATAGAAATATTTCTACCAATTCAAGTGAAACAAGCAAGAAAAAAACACTAAAATGGGCATGTAAACCTATTTTCCAGAATAACTTGTTATCTCAGTTTACAATGGAGTAAGTTCAAGAATTAGAACATTAAATTACAGTACAAGAGGTGTGTTCTCACATTGTGCAGCTGCACAATGCAAAGGGGGAGGAGCCAGGTTGCCTCCGTAAGCCGAGGGCATCAGATGGCTCATGTAATGAAATTTACAGGCAGCTAATAGGCGTCCAAATGCTTCCCTCTCATTATGCTGTGTTCTGTGTTTAGCAAAAAGGCAGCGATACACATTGGATAGGAACCACATTATTCACAAAGTCCAAAACCATATGGTCTTTCGGGTAAAATTAATTAACTTTATGTCATATTGTGTATAAATGTTCAGAAGATTAGCATCAATTCCATTCGGTCAACATGTTTCGCCCTGATTTAATTTAGGACTTCTTCAGCGCTGAAAAATATAAAAAAGAACAACTTCACATATAACATAAATATAGTTCACATAATGCTCCAAATTTTACAAGCATACTTCACTTACATGACTGCAGATACCACATTTTTAAATGCAATATACCTATGTACACATCTGAATGAAAATGGAGGTGAGGCAGTAACCATTTCCTTTGACATTAAAATGGGCATATAGGTGCATTTTACACTATACAGATACGCACAATGAAAATATCATTTTTGAAAGTTCCTGAAGTTTATCAGCGAGTCATCACTTTTTTCAGTTCTAAATGTTATAACCCAGAGAAGGTTCATAACATACCAAATTAGTAAGTAATGAACAGAGATTCAGTTATCCTTTTGAGAAAGGAAGACATGAAGTTCAACACCTGAAACCTTTTAAATCATTTCATTGGAATCTAAAAGTGTCCATGCTTAAAATGTTGTCAATAGATGACACACATCATAAAATAAATGTAATTTATCTGTTAGTGCCTGACATATTCCTCCTCCCCACGCAGGCTGAGGGAGAGTAACTAACTGGATTTGTAAGAGTGCTTAGCTGGGCACATGGGGTGGAAGAAGGCGCTAAGAAGAGACTCAATGGGAGAACAACATTCAATCACTAAATTCAAGAATACTTGTGAGACTCCATCCTTGGAAGTTCTATTTTAAACACACTGTTTTCTGTGGAGGTCTTTGACTTTCTGGCTTTGTTCGGAAATTCTTTACCTGGTCATAAAAAGATACAAAAAAGGCTTTTCTGAAGCACCGGTTACAGACATTACTGGATAAAGCGGGAAAAAACATTCATGGTACTTGTGGTAGATTCTGGGATTGTATTAGACTAAGGACCATTATTTACCAGATACAAAATATCCCCTCTAATTTCTAACTGTAAATTGGGGACTATCTATAGAACATTCTGGACTCCGGGAAGCATGGCATTGTAAAATTCCAATAAGAGACTTTTAACACTTAGGGCCTGAATACGACTTTGGTGGAGGGTATTACTCCGTCCCAAATGTGACAGATATCCCGCCCGCCTTATTTTGAATTCCATAGGATATAACGGACTCGTAACTCTGCAGTAATCCCCTCTGCCAAAGTTGTAATCAGGCTGTCAATCTTCCACTGGAAATATATTCGCACCTTCTGGGCTCAAGCGGAGAACGCCATGTACTCAATCTTCACTACACATATAAATGTAAATGTGCTCAGAGTCACTTTAGGCCCCTTCCACAATTGTCCCTACTCCCTCTAACTGCAAATGGGATTTCCATCTGCTGAACTTATTGCTCACAATAGACTTCAAAGCCATCCTTGCTGGTGGAAGGACCCATGACAATATCTTGCATCATGCGTGGTGGGCATGGGTTATGTTCTGTGACCCTTGCAGAAAATATCATATCAGTGTCAATATCTCCTCTTTGTGAGCTCTCTGGAACAGCATGGATTTATATCTCCAAACAGTCAAACACTCCTGATTCTCTTTTGTACATTATTAGATCATAAATATACCTATAAGAGTGTCCATACCTTATCTCCTACATCCCTTCCTTTTTTGTTTGTTTTTTCTTTTCTAACTCTCTTTACTCTCTAGCTGCCCTTGCCAATGCATACATCTAGGCCTGTCACTAGGATACACTGCATATATGTGCAGGTCAGGTATGTACCCTGTTTCCAGAATAATTTATTAGTTCTGTTGTTGATGGATCTCAATAAAACGTACTGTAATAAAAAAAAACATGGGGGATGTTGCGCTAGAACTGATAATTCCATAAGCCCCCCAAGCCACTGAAAAGAAAACAGTGAATGAAATAGGGAGGTCATATGCCAAAGATTTATTCACTTGGGCTTCAGTAACTAATTAAATGGGTCCAAGAATACATTATTATTTGTATATTCTGTCCAAAAGGTACCTAAATATACATTTCTGAACACATCTTTCTTTTGGGCAGTATAGGGAAACTTGATGTTAGGGAGTTGCTTCCATATAATATATTTCAGTACTGTATAATTTCTACAAACATTGCTCAGTGTGTTTAACAAAAATGAGTAGCTGTGGTGTATGTGGCACATTAATAGCTCAGAGCCATGTAAAACAAATACTATAAAATCACTAGATTTAATAATGCGACAGAATTAGCTGGAGTCTGCGCAAGGAAGGCCATATTATGTGACCCAAAAATGTGATGAAAGGCAAATTATACAGCTCATTCTGTGGAATTGTCATGTGCCCATCGTGACATTTTTTAAAACTGCACCCCAATGCTTCGGGAAATAGAAACGAATTATGCACATCCATCAGTAACAAAGGGACTATTCATCTCCACTTGATGCTTGCATTGCATAGGATCACAGGAACAGCATTTTATTAATACTGTTCCAGTCCATCCTCCAGTAAGTTTATTTGTGTAAAACTTATGCAATATTGCATTCAGCAGAATACAAACCTCCATGTAGACGATGAACACGGTTCCTGTAATTAATGTGACTGCTTCGCTTCTGTGCATCCCAAATGAGTTTTGAAACTGAAGCAGGACATAAAAGCTCTGTCAAGCCTACAATTCTAGATCATTAAAATACTTTTTCTGTTCAATTCTGGAGAGACAGACCTTTAGAATGTGGCCTGAATATGTGCTGAATTGAAATCTTAACTTCAGGGAACAGGGTCTGAGTACAAAAGGAATCCTTAGGGACAGGTGCACAATTGGAGAGTGGTCCTGGTGGGTGAGTGTGCACCCCTGAATTTATCTGATCACACAATCTGCTGGGGTTTGTAGGTGGTGAATACACCGGTTGATGTTGAAAGGCAATGTTTAAAAGCTGCTGAAACAATTCAGTTCATCTAGAAGGCTTCAAAAGTAAGCAGACCGTATGCTAGCTAATATACCTAAATCAAGGATTTGAAGCACCAGAGGGGTTAACATTCTAGGGGCCATATTCAGGAACCACTAGCGCCTTCTTGTGGCACATTAGCAAATTTTTTTTACGCTAATGTGGTCCAATGAGGCCAAAATCGGCGTGCCATATTTACAAAGTGGTGCAACGCGTGTAACCCTTTGCGCTACATTATGCCTGCGCCAGGCATAATATATGCAAAGGGGTGTTTCCCCCATTCGGGGGGGGGGGGGAAATGGCACAAATAAATCTAAGAGATTTCCATCCACCATTTTTTTCGGCACTTTTAATGCCTGCTCAGAGCAGGCGTTAAAAGGAGGCTCCCATTGCAGGATTAGCATCAGACTTTTTAACGCTAATCCTGCAAAGCGCTGAACTAGTGCTAGTTCCCTAACTACCACCATGGTGCACCGTATATTAAATACTACGCACAGGGTGCAAAGGGGCACAAGAAAAGTGGCGCTGGACTATGAGCAGCGCCACTTTTCTTAAATCTGCCCCTAGATTTATTGATGTTGCTTATCAGTGGCGTTGTCAATTAGAAACTTCTAGTCCTGGGTTCTGTACATTTTTTACTATTGTTTTGTGCATGCAACGATACCCCTTGAAAATTGTGGCAATTGAAAGCCTGAGTCAGGGCAACCCATTGCCATAGCATAAGGTAGCAACTGCGCATGCTGATAAAGACTCCATGCTGCTAGAGAGCAAACTCCCCTAAAATGGCGCACACACAGTCATGGAAAGGGAAACTTATTTTCCAAAGACCTTTTAAAGAGGGGTGAAGATACTGACTGCCGTATGTCCAAGAAGGAACTCCTAAAATTGTAATTTTGAACAGGTTTTGGAGGACGTACAGTGGTGCTTGGTTTATAGGTGATGCATTTAAAATAGTATATTCCAAGGAAAATATCTTACCTTTTGGTATTTTGCACCAATGCCATAAAATGAGAATTTTGACACGCATGGACTCCGAACACAAAACATGACCCTATTTTGGGATCCTATCTATAAGTATTTGTATTTCTTTGTTTTTGGCAGTTCATAGTGGGCTTCCCTTTCAGGTTAACAGTAGCGGTCAAAGGAAGTACGTAGCCAGTGCTATTGTCTCCAGGTGCAATGGAGTTTAAAGATAACTCAACACTGCAAAATGATACATTTGAAACATAAACTTCACTGGAACAAGAGAGCTGACATGTTCATGGAGGTGTAATAAACATGGGGTGAATGAAGCATTTGGCGGGTGGTGCACCTGCACCCCCAGGCCCACAGAGGCTGTGGCCACCACTCCCTTGGTTGAGAACCACCCAACATATATGAAGGTCACAGGCAGGTTAAAGGTCACTGCCAGGTAGGCAGGGACCTTTGTGCCTTCAGTAGAGCCACAAGTGCTGCAACTTCAAAGCAGGGTCAAGACTGATTTGCATGTGGCTTGGTCCGAACTGGGGGGCAAATAAATGATGGATTCAGATGCGGCCAGTGATTAGAAGTGATTGCCTGTGGTTGAGTTTCATTTACGCATTCCATCCATCACCCTGTTGTTTTTGCGTTGGCGTCCTAAGTGTGCCCTGTATGTCTAGACATAGGTCCTGGACTCACTGTGCCACTGGATGCAAACTAGCCTGGCTGATACCCTGAAACCGGTCCTAGGATGCTTGTTTATGGTCCAGGGAGGACCTGGCCCGGCAGTTTGGGCTGGACAGTTCCCATGGGGAGCAGAGTCAAGACGGATTTGATTATGGATGGGCCCAAACTAGGGTGGCATGGTGGGCAATTAAAGAATGGATTGGTTGTGGCCCAAGCGATTACCAGTGGCTGGGATCAATGTAAGCATTCCTTGCATCAACCTGTTGTTTTTGGATTTGCAGTTCCATTGAGGGCATGTGAGCTTTGCAGAGCAGATGCCATACTTATTGTAGTCTTAGCAGGAATTTTATATTAAAAAACAACAAATAATTGCCCTTGCATGCTGCAAGTTTTCTTCCAGTGTGTGGGGTTAATTTTTTTTGCTTCCTGTTTGGGAATGCCAGGCTTTACCTAACTGTCCCAAAGAGGAAAAATGTTTCTTGGGACAATTTTCAGTGTCGACTGTTCTTCAAACTTGGCTTTGACTGAGTCCTTTGTGAACTCTTATGAACTCAACGATGGACCATGCAGTGGCTGGAATGTAAGTCTGTCTTGTGATGAGTGAATGCCAAAATGATATGTTCATATTGTTAAACATAGGCAAGTCACTGATCCTCTTTGTCCTAAATGAGCTGGACCTTTCTCAGAATATCAGCATTTAACTCTAGGTGTCCACTATTGATGCTATTGGGTCATCAATAGATAATGTCATTGACTCTGGTTTTCCTGTGTGGGAAATGTGGAAAGGTCTGAAAGCAAAGAAAACAAGTGCTTGTACTTCTTCTGTTCCAATAGTTTAGGTTGCATATTGAAAATGGTAAAAAAAAAATCCCTACAGTTGATTTCTGTCACCAAGGCTCATTATCAGAGGTAACAGCACTCTAGTCTAAAGATGTTCAAATTCAAATTTTCAGATTGAAAATTAAAATTCTATCAGAAAATAAGGCTTAATGGGTATGCCTATGAATAACATATTTATGGCACAAGTGTTGGTATTTAAGGTATTATAATAGCTGCACAGTATGCACTTTAATGCATAAGGTTTGCAATAAGTACCTTACTGCCTGAATGGGTAAAAGGTTTTAAGTCCTTTAGGAGACAAAGCATAGGAGCAATGTCATTCAAATTGGTTCCCATGGTTTCTCAATATTTATTCTGACTGATTTTACTTTTGGGGTCAATTCACACCGACTGAACCTGATATGATATTGTTTTGATTGTTTAGCCAGGCCCAGCTTAATTTGAATGTAGGTTACATGGTATTGTCTTTTAATGTGTTTTAATGGACATATAATGGTTTTAGCTATACATAATAAATACGTTTGAATTTGAGAACCAAAATGCCATAATGATTTATACGCCGACTAGTGGCAATGGTGGAAGGCGGAACCAAATTTTTACCAGTAAGTATGCAAAAGAAAAAGTGAACCAAAGAAATAAAAAAAGAGAACAGTGGAAAGAGAAGATGTAACAAAGATCTAAACACTATCATGCCGACACATGAACAAAGCTTAAATAAAAAAGAGGAAATGTGCTTCCTACTTAGTCAGATTTCACGAAAGCGCAGGGAAGGATTTTGTGGTTAATTTAGAAATAACATTAGAAAGTTGAAACGACACAAAGGTTAATAAATGGAAGGAATGGACTCCATGAGGTCCATCATCACCTCTTCTTGGGAAGACAGGTAAGGTAATTAGAAAAAACTTAGGCCCTCATTACTCACAATGGCAGTTGGACCACCACAGACAGGGCGGTCCGACTGCCCTATTATTACCGTGGTAGATGGGCCACGGTCCGACCGCCTGGTTGCCGCCTGTCGCAGCTCTGCCTTGGGGATTATGAATCCCCTTTCCGCCAGCCTTTGCACGGGGTCTCACCGCCATGCAAAGGCTGGAGGAAAGGGGGTGTCGGGAGCCCCATAGGGGCCCCTGCACTACCCATGCACTTGGCATGGGCAGGTGCCCCCATGGACAGCTTATTGCACTTTTCACTGCCTGAATTACGGGCAGTGAAATGCACGATGGGTGCTGTTGCACCCGACGCACCACAACATTGCTGCCGGCTCATAATCGTCAATGTTGTGGTGAGTTTTCAGCTGGGCCAGTGGGCGGAAACGCCCAGCGGAAAACTCCTAATAGGGTGGCCAGCATACCGCCAGCACTGGCGGTATGCTGGCTGCAGCGGCTTCAGCTGTCTTTAAAAAAGACGTCCGAAGCCGTAATGAAGGCCATAGATTGATAGGTGGAAAAATAGTAGAAAGATAATGGGAGTAAAGCTGGAGACCATATACGGTCTCCGGTGAAAGATCATAAGTCAAAGTAAGGACAGAGTGGTCCAGACAAAGTATTTTTGTCATCACATTCTGTGGTGTTGTTCGACATTGTTAGCTACTCTTATATTAAGAACAATTTAACATGAGGTGAAGTGGACAGTATACCGTACTACTTGTATTAAATGTGCCTTTATTTATAAAGTAAGGACTCAATTTTGTAGCTCCTTTTTTGGATTGTCTGAGACATGACTTTGTAAAACACATGGTAGTAAAGTCTGATAGCGTGGGGTTCCTGCGGGAAGAATATTCTTATGATTGATGAGAAACTGGCTGCCATGGATGTTCACAGCTTTCATGTATAGTATGCATGTACAGGGAACTCTACGCATTGTTTTTATTATTAAGTTAAACAAACAAATGAATAGAATTTCTACTGCTCAAAAACTCCAAACCAACGCTGTAGTTTTTAATACATTGCTTTCTGCATTTGATTTTCTGCACACCTCCTACTGTGCCCAATTACATGCATTTGTAATTGTAACACAGAGTGGGGGGGGGGATTATATGAACATAATATTCTCCACAGTTTAAAGATCCACTCAAGGTCATTTGATAAAAATCATTCCACTTGAACATTTAACTGTTACCAGGGCTAGTTTGGAGCTTTGCAGGATTAGCGTCAAACACATTGAGACCTATTGCAAAACAATGGTGTGCCTCCTTTTAACGCCTGCTCTGAGCAGGCATTAAAAGTGCCAAAAAAGTGCCAAGTGCCAAGGCGTTAAAAGTGCAATTTTCCCTCTTAACGGGGAGCGCCCCCTTTGCATACATTATACCTGGCACAGGCATAATGTAGAGCAAAGGGTTACAAAGTGGCGCAATACATGCATTGCGCCACTTTGTAAATTTGGTGCTGTAATTTTGGCCTCGTTTAGCCACATTAGAAGCAAAAACAAATTAGACTAATGTGGAGCAAGGAGGCGCTAGGGGCTCTTAAATTTGACCCCAAGTTTTGGGATTTAATAATTACAGAGGAATTCCTACAAGTAATGTTACAGAAAAATAACTTTAGAGAACAATTATCACAAGGCAAATGAAGTAAAAAGAACATTTTTTGTGGCTGCAAATACATTTAAACGCATGAAGAAGGCATTTATTTTGAGCTTCGTTGTAAAAAAAGAAACCTTTAAATAGCAGGTTAACAATTCTACAACGGTTAATAGAAGTAGTTACTTTAATGGTTAAGGTTATGGCTACAATTTATGATAAGAATCAACCTGAGATTAGCAAGGAAACATGTGCAGAAATATTTTGCTTCACCCAAATACTACACTTATGAGAACTATTAAGGAAGGTGGGAATGGAGAGAAACACTTGATAGAATCTATGTTCTGCAAAAGGCAAACAAACAAGGGGATATCTGGCTTGTAACAGCCATATCAAACAAGCATTTGCAATGCAACAGGTCTTGCATTTGCTTGAGTTAAAGCTATTGACATTGTATATTCATAAATGGACTTTTCTTGCCACATAAATTGGTCAACCCTGCCTCATAATTTTGTCTTTTCCTGCCATATAATTCCAGTGGCCCAGCATATAACTAAAGCACTTCCATTTACCTTCTTCCTCTAGTCACAGCAAAAAATTAAAATTTTGCCATTTAGCATCCTAATTTAAATCTACCATGCTAATTCCAACACCATCAGAGTTGCTGGCTGGCTAACACAATTCCCCGACAAAAGACACAAGACAGCCACGGAGGAGAAATAAACTAGAAGGGTCAACCCTTTTCAAACATAGTGTAATCACGATGTTAAGTTGGCCTGAATCAAGGTCATAATTGTAATACGGAGAGATTATTAAAACATGTAGAATTATCCTATAAACCTTTATCAGAAATAAACTTTTGGCATTAGACTTTAATGCTCAAAACAGTCCCCATAGGCCACCATAACAAAAATATAGGGGGTCATTCTGACCTCGGCGGTAAAAGGCCCTTACCGCCGGTCAGAAGTCCGCCATTCTACCCCTGCGGCCGCGGTAAACCGCCACGGTCATTCTGACCACCAACTGTGAAACCGCCAAAAACCCGACATCCAAGGAAGGCCGCCTCATCAGCGGGCCGCGGAAAACTGGAGATGACCAAACCTCCACCGTCACGGCAACACAAACACGCCCATGCCATTCTGACCCACGAATCCACGCGGCGGTCTTTCAACCGCGGTATTCCATTGGCGGTACACACCGCCGCGGTCAAAATACACACACAGCTCCAAAACACAGCCACATTGGACAATTTGAAATACACACACCTGACACACATACAAACAACACTCCCACACATCCAATCATCTATAAAACACACACCCACATCACCCACAAACCCCCACTAGTTGGAAATCGGAGAGAAGGCAATAGAGATAGAGATAGAGAGAGCGAGCACAGCAATCGAAAACCCCAACACACACAGGAACCCAACTTCATCACCCACACCACATTTACGCACACATCACCACATATCACCATGCACATCACCACAAACACCACCCCACACCTCATCCACACCACCCCATGGCACCCCAAAGACACCCCAGGTTCTCGGACCAAGAACTCAGGGTCATGGTGGAGGAAATTATAAGGGTTGAGCCCCAGCTCTTCGGCACACAGGTGCAGCACACCACTATAGCAAGGAAGGCTGAGCTATGGCAAAGGATCGTAGACAGGGTCAACGCTGTGGGACAGCATCCCAGAAATCGGGAAGATATCAGAAAGCGATGGAACGACCTACGGGGGAAGGTGCGCTCGATGGTGTCGCGACACAACATCGCTGTGCAGAAAACTGGCGGCGGACCCCCACCCACTCCACCCCAATTCACAGCATGGGAGCAAGAGGTAGTAAACATCCTGCATCCTGATGGCCTCGCTGGAGTACACGGAGGAATGGACTCTGGTAAGTCGAATCTCAACTACTTCACCCCCCCCCCAACCACCAGCATGCCAACCCCCCCCCACCCCCAATCTCAACCCCCCAGCACACAACCTCCCTGCCAATGTCTCACCAGCACAACCCACCCTAAACAACACCAACCCCTGAATGCCAACACAAACCATAGACAGCCACCACCAAAGCATGACCATTGCACATACCCATACACCCCCCCCCCCCACCACCCTCACAACACCTCCCACAAGGGAATGCCAGCACTGGGGGACAAGGGCACTCAAAATGCACGCCATGGCACACACAGAAACAATAATCATACTCCTTTACCCCTGCAGGGCCCGAACGCCAACACACCGCCACGGAGGGTCCAGATTTGTCCATCCCACCCCCAGAACAGGCCCCCAGCGAGGACAGCAGCTCTGTCGACCTAGAACCTGATGACCAGCCCGGACCATCGGGGACCTCTGGACAGTCGGTTCCCCACACATAGATACAGGCCACAGCAGACCCAACCCCCTCTGGGAACACCAGCACAGCTCCCACCCAGCGGGCCCATGCCTCTGTCTCCAGGACGCGTCAAGCAGCGGTGTGTCCGCCACTAC
Source organism: Pleurodeles waltl (assembly GCF_031143425.1). Lineage (NCBI taxonomy): Eukaryota > Metazoa > Chordata > Amphibia > Caudata > Salamandridae > Pleurodeles > Pleurodeles waltl. The sequence continues at coordinate 1,042,468,194 of NC_090449.1, forward strand.
AGGGCACCCAGGCTGACCCAACACCCCAACAACAACAGGGACCTGGGGGCAGTGGTAGTGGGCACACCGTCCAGGGGACAGAGGCCCGGGGAAACAGGGCAACTGGGAGGGCTGCTGTGCGACAGGGGGGGGAGGACAGGCCCAGGGAACCCACTCTCCAAGAGGCCCTCACCACCATCATGGGAGCATACCATCACTCCCAGGAGACGATGGCGACGGTACTGGCCAGGTTCACCGAGATCCAGGCACAGCAGGAGGAACGGTACATGGGGTTCAGCAATGAACTCAGGAACATCGCTACCGCTATGGGGACCATAGTCCAGGCCCTCAACCGGATAGAAACCACATTGCGGGACCATGTGGCACCACAAAGGGCCCCTGTCACTAGCCAGGAACAGCTTACCACCTCCGCCGGCGCTAGTGGTCAGGAGGCCCCCACAGAACGACGTCCCACCAGAACCCCACCTCCTGCTGAAGAACAACCACCCCGCAAGAGGAACCTGAGATCTCACAGGAAGACAGAGTAGGATGCCAAGACCCCCGCCAGCATAAGATACCCCCTGATGTCATCCCACTGTCCCACAGTGTCACCCTGTCCAACCTTGAACTGCCCCTGCTCCATCCTTCCACAGGCATATGGAAAATGCACCTGTGAAACTGAGAACTGGACTCTGCCATGGACATAACTCCACCCTCACCCATCACCGTTTTAATATGTACCAATATCTAGCACTAAAAATAAATCACTCATTGCACTGAAATCATTCAGGAGTCAGCCTGTATTATTTACAAATGTATAACACATTACTGATCAATAATGTTCTGTTATTTTTGTGATGACAACATACCGATGTCAATAAGCATTAGTCCATGGGCTAACCAAGCAGAAGTCACGCAGTGGGTCATACAGCACTGAAAAGGGAAGGGAAAATCAAACATCAGTTTAAAAGAACTGGGGGGAAATACACAAAGTAAAGATGCAGGGGGCTTTCAGTAAATGTTAAATGGCGTGGGTGGTTCTTACCTGTGTGCTAATGAAAATACTGTTGGATAACTCTGTCCCTGTTGTCTGTGTCGTCCTCTTTGTCTTCCTCCTCTTCACTCTCCGCAGGCTCCACAGCTGCTTCAACACCACCATCTGGACCATCCTCCTGCAGGAAAGGCACCTGACATCGCAATGCCAGATTGTGAAGCATACAGCAGGCCACGATGATCTGGCACACCTTCTTTGGTGAGTACATCAGGGATCCCCCTGTCATATGCAGGCACCTAAACCTGGCCTTCAGGAGGCCAAAGGTTCTTTCTATGATCCTCCTAGTTCGCCCATGGGCTTCATTGTACCGTTCCTCTGCCCTGGTCCGGGGATTCCTCACTGGGGTCAATAGCTAAGGCAGGTTGGGGTAACCAGAGTCACCAATTAGCCACACACGTTGTCTCTGTAGCTGTTCCATCACATAAGGGATGCTGCTATTACGCATCACATACGCGTCATGCACTGACCCAGGGAACTTGGCATTCACATGGGAGATGTACTGGTCAGCCAAACAGACCACCTGGACGTTCATAGAATGGTAACTTTTCCTGTTTCTGTACACCTGCTCATCGTCTTTTGGGGGTACTAAAGCCACATGGGTCCCATCAATGGCACCAATTATGTTGGGGATATGTCCAAGGGCATAAAAATAACCCTTCACAGTGCCCAAATCAACCTCCTCAGGGAATACAATGTAGCTCCGCATGTGTTTCGTCAGGGCAGACAACACTCTAGACAAAATTTTTGAAAACATAGGCTGAGACATTCCAGATGACATGGCCACTGTTGTCTGGAATGAGCCACTTGCCAAAAAATGGAGGACAGACAGAACCTGCACTAGAGGGGGAATTCCTGTGGGTTGGCGGATGGGGGACATCAGGGCTGGCTCCAGCTGGGCACACAGTTCATGTATAGTGGCTCGGTCAAGTCGGTATCGTAGTATGATATGGCGTTCTTCCATTGTCGACAGGTCCACCAGCGGTCGGTACACGCGAGGATTCATCCTTCTCCTCGCAAGTCCCAGCGGACGGTGCCTAGGAAGGACAACATAGAGCACAGAGTCAAGCAAATCACAGGTACGTTCACCACAGCATGCCGAGCACACGATTATCTATGTATTGAAAGGCGTGTATGTGTGGCAATGCAAGGCCTAGGCCTGTGTGACGCAGTACAAATTATGCCATGTGGGCCCTTGAAATGGCGGCTGCCTGACCTGTGAAGTGGGACAATGGGATGTGAGGTCAATGCGCTGGCGTGGCACACCGTGGCGGTAGGCGGTCGAAGACCGCTATACGAAGCCGCATTGGTTAACATTGAAGCCTATGGGTTTCAGGAGCCAATGATGAGGTGCGCCGGCGGTCGCGGTACGCACCGCCGCGGTACGCACCGCCGCGGGCGTGACCGCCATTTTCTATCTGCTTAATCACTCGAGACCTGATCATCCACAGGAGAGGACCTATACTGCAAGTGCTGCTGTGACCGCGGTCTGGAAGTGACAATGGCTGCTGCGACTGGGGAAAGGGCCCCTGCCTTCACGTCTGAGGAGTTGGAGAAACTTGTGGATGGGGTCCTCCCCCAGTATGCGTTACTCTACGGTCCTCCAGACCAACAGGTAAGTACACTGGGTGCACATTGAATGGCCTATGCCTGTGTGGAGTGGGGTGGATGTAAATTGGTGGGGTGGGGGGCAAATGAGGAGTGCAACGCACGACAGATGAGAGCATGTGCCATATGGCAAGGTTGGGGAGGGGGGCCAATCACATCTAACATGCAGAAAATTGATGAATTTTTCCTTCCCACCCTGTACATGTCAAATAGGTCAGTGCCCATCAGAAAGTGGACATTTGGCGTGCCATCGCCAAGGAAGTCCGGGCCCTGGGGGTCCACGTCAGACGGGGCACCCACTGCCGCAAGAGGTGGGAGGACATCCGCCGCGGGACCAGGAAGACCGCCGAGTCACTGCTGGGGATGGCCTCCCAACCTAGGAGGGGTGCCAGTCGTACCCTGACCCCCTTGATGTCCCGGATCCTGGCGGTGGCCTACCCTGATTTGGATGGGCGCTTGAGGACATCACAGCAGACACAAGGGGGTGAGTATCAGCACATTCTGCTATCTCTCTGCACAGTGGAGGCGTCTGGGTGGGGGAGGAGGGTTGTGGGTGACATTAGGCCAGGGCGCTTTCTGTAGTGTAGTCCTCTCCTTTAGGCATGGCCCTGTGCTCCCGGCCCCCACCTCTGTAGGGTGACAAGTACAGCTATCGATGGTCCAGCATCACACATGTGCGCGTTTGTCGTCTCTAGACCTGTTGTCCTAGTCAGAAGTACTGAGTAGTGTACCCCGAATGCGCGGCTTAGTGCATGAGGCTCCTGTGTCTGTCCTCTACGCCAACGGTGTTGACATTGCATGCACTCAACCTGGTCTTCGTTTTTCTCCCCCCACCCTTCTTCTTCATCTTCTTGTGCATGTGTGCATTAGCATCATCAGGCGGAGGAGAATTGGCATCGGAGCACGAGGGAGCTGCAAGTCACAAGGCCCCGGTGGGCCCAGGAACAGACACCGAGGGCACCAGTGATCCGGAGGGCGAGGGGAGCACCACAACGGGGACCGGTGGTGACACCAGCGACACCGACACGTCCTTGGATGGGAACTCCCTAGCGGTGGCGGCAACATCCGGGCCCCCCGCCTCTACAGGTACAGCCGCCACCCAGCGCACCAGCCCCGCCCTCCCAGCAGCCCCTCAGCCTACGCTCCGTGCCCGCTCGCCCAGAAAGGCGGGCGTCTCCTTCGCCCCAGGCACCTCAGCCCCTGCCCCTGTCACCCCTGCTGCCCTCAGTGAGGAGGTCATTGACCTCCTTCAGACCATCATTGTTGGGCAGACTACCCTTTTGAATGCCATCCAGGGGGTAGAAAGGGAGGTGCATCGGAGCAATGCCTACCTGGAGGGCATTCATTTGGGTCAGGCTGCCCATCAACGATCGTTCAATGCGTTGGCCTCAGCACTGATGGCAGCCATTGTCCCTGTTTCCAGCCTCCCTCTTCTGACTGCCTCCACCCTGTCTCTGTCTCCTGTTCCTCAGCCTATCCCATCCACACCATCAGACCAGCCTGCACACACCTCAACACCCAAGGGCAGCTCATCCAGACACAAGCACCACAGAACCCACAAGCATTCACGCAAGCAACACCCAGATGCAGACATTCCAACAGTCACTCCCACCTCTGTGTCCCCCTCCTCCTCGTCTCCCTCCTCCCTCCCTGTGACGTCTACACTCACACCTGCATGCACACCACCATCAGCCAGTGCTTCCATCACCAGCACACCCTCCAGTACAGTCCGCACACGTGCAGTCACCACCCCCACTACCATTTACACGTCCCCTGTGTCCTCTCCCACTGTGTCTGTCACCCCCTCTTCCAAGACACACAAACGCAGGCAGACACCCACCCAACAGCCATCCACCTCACGACAGCCTCCAGCACAAGCACCTGCACCCAAAGACAGCACACCTGACTCTCCTACAACCACATCCTCTTCCTCCACTCCCATCACCACTTCTCCTACCCTTTACCTTGGTCCTAAAAAACTTTTCCTCGCTAATCTTAACCTCTTTCCCTCCCATGACCCACCCCCTCCATCTGCAAAGAGTCCCAAGAGCACCTCAGCCACCACCAGCCCAGCTTCGAGTGTCACTGTGGTGCATGGGTTCTGGAGTCCACCCTTTGCCAGCAGTGACACTTCAATCAGCAGCAAGGGGACAGCCAGCCCCCCCCAGGCAAGAGGACCAAGAAACTAAAGGGCCGCCGTGAGAGGACTGACACGGCTGCCCCCAAGGAGCAAAGTTCGCCCACTTCACCAGCCACAACATCTAGGGGAGGCAAGGGCCCGAGAGCCCCATCTAAGGAGCGAAAGGGCAGCAGGGTGGAGAAGTCAGCCAGCAGGAGCGCGGAGCAGAAGGGCCCCACAAGCCCCATCCCGGGTGTTAGGGAGGACACCAAAGGGCCCAGGACTCCGTCACCGAAGGGTCCAACAACAGCACGGTCGGAGGGCGACTGAGCAGGGAGTCCAGGCCAGGTCTGGCTCCCTTGACTTACTGGACGAGCACCGCTGAAGAGGGCCCCGCCGTGCAGAAGAGCACCGCTGAACAGGGCCCGCCGTGCAGAAGAGCACCGCTGAAGAGGGCCCCGCCGTGCAGAAGAGCACCGCTGAACAGGGCCCCGCCGTGCAGAAGAGCACCGCTGAACAGGGCCCCGCCGTGCAGAAGAGCACCGCTGAACAGGGCCCCGCCGTGCAGAAGAGCACCGCTGAACAGTGCCCCGCCGTGCAGAAGAGCACCGCTGAAGAGGGCCCCGCCGTGCAGAAGAGCACCGCTGAACAGGGCCCCGCCGTGCAGAAGAGCACCGCTGAAGAGGGCCCGCCGTGCAGAAGAGCACCGCTGAACAGGGCCCCGCCGTGCAGAAGAGCACCGCTGAAGAGGGCCTTTCCTGTCAAGCACCGCTCCGCTGGGCCCTTCCTGTCAAGCACCGCTCCGCTGGGCCCCGCCGTCTCAAGCACCGCTCCGCTGGGCCCTTCCTGTCAAGCACCGCTCCGCTGGGCCCTTCCTGTCAAGCACCGCTCCGCTGGGCCCCGCCGTCTCAAGCACCGCTCCGCTGGGCCCTTCCTGTCAAGCACCGCTCCGCTGGGCCCTTCCTGTCAAGCACCGCTCCGCTGGGCCCTTCCTGTCAAGCACCGCTCCGCTGGGCCCCGCCGTCTCAAGCACCGCTCCGCTGGGCCCCGCCGTCTCAAGCACCGCTCCGCTGGGCCCTTCCTGTCAAGCACCGCTCCGCTGGGCACCGCCGTCTCAAGCACCGCTCCGCTGGGCCATTCCTGCATGCACTGTTAACGGTTCACTGTGCCCACCATGCCTCCTCCTTGACCAGTGGAGACTGTAATCCACCTGATGGACTGTGGCTTTGCACTCCCCAGGATGGAACAGTGGGCAACCCACCTACTGTATAGACTTGAGAGACTGTGGCTTTGCACTCCCCAGGATGTAACAGTGGGCAACCCACCAACTGTAGAGACTTGAGAGACTGTGGCTTTGCACTCCCCAGGATGGTACAGTGGGCAAACCAACCACTGTAGAGACTGTGGCTTTGCACTCCCCAGGATGTAACAGTGGGCAACCCACCAACTGTAGAGACTTGAGAGACTGTGGCTTTGCACTCCCCAGGATGGTACAGTGGGCAAACCAACCACTGGAGAGACTTGAGAGACTGTGGCTTTACACTCCCCAGGATGTAACAGTGGGCAACCCACCTACTGTAGAGACTTGAGAGACTGTGGCTTTGCACTCCCCAGGATGGCACAGTAGGCATGGTGGGCCCTTCGTGGATCTGGCGTCGTGGACTCATGTGGCTGTGGTGCCCCCCCCTTCCCTTCCCCCTGAGGTGCCTGTAGTTTATTCATCAGATGCCCCTGCAGTGTTCTCTCCAAAGGACACAGGTCTCCTGTGTGGGCTTTGCCCTTGTGTTGTTACACTTTGGCCCACGGACACTTCGATTTTCTTTTAATGTGCAGGACTACTTGCCTCGGTTATCCATTGCACTGTATATAGCATTATTTTGATATTGATTTTTTGGCTAGTTGACCAATACTTTTCAGAGCCTATTTTGTACATAAATTTTTATTCACAATTTAATTATGTCTTTGCATTTTTCAGGGGGGTTTGGGTGGTGTCACTGTGACTTGTTGCTCTGCATTGGTGTGTACATAGTTTGGGGGGGTGGGGGTCGCATATGTGTGTGCCGTAAGCTTTCCTCCTCCCCCCTCCCGTGTGTCGTAGGTGCAGTACTCACCGTTGTCGTCTGCGCCAGCGTTCGTACTCGTGGTAGATGAGCAGGTAGACGAGAGCAGGTAGGATGTTTAATTCGGGTTCCATGCTGTCCTCCTTCCTCGTGGAGTGCGTAGAGGTGGGCGTTTTCCCGTTCGTAGTCTGTTTCCGCCGTGTTTTTATCGGCGGTGCTCCCGCCCCGGAAAAGGTGGCGGATTGGTGAGTTATGATACTGTGGGCGGTACATTGTCTGCCGCCTGTCTGTTGGCGGTGACCGCCGCGCTGTTTGTCTGTACCACCGTGGCGGGCGGAGTGTTAATGTGGCGGGCTGTGTTGGCGGTTCCCGCCAGGGTCAGAATTCCATTTTTTGGACCGCCAGCCTGTTGGCGGGTTGGCCGCCGCTTTATCACCGACCGCCAGGGTTAGAATCACCCCCATAATTTGTAAGAAACATGGTCATGTAACCATATAGTTAGCTCCTAGAGAACATACCCCAGGAAACAAAAACAGGAGAAAGCAATGCATACAGTTAGTCCCTGGAGAGCATTTTTAGGGTAGCAGCTGTACTACAATGATACTACAAACAAAGCCCATAAAACACCACCTCTCTCAGCTATAAAACAAAAGTTCTAGCCATGAGAGAGATTAAAAAAAGATAATAAACTGTGGTAGGGGTTATTATTTTGGAGTCCCAACTAGCATAGTGCGGGGACCCAAAGGTGATGTAGACAGAAAGAGCACATTGTGGTAAATGCTTTTAAGGCGGTTCCACTGTCCTAGGACCACCACAGGCTGAGCAAAAATGTTTTGTAAAAGTAATGCCCTGCAAAGCATAATGGGACAAGTTTCTGTGCCACAAATAATTTAGTATGTTGATATGACTGGAATGCTTAGAAGATCCCCTGGAGGACACTACAACGAAAATAGCGTTTGTAAGAAACATGGTCATGTACATTTTTTGTTAGTCCCTAGAGGGCATAACTATACAAAAAGAAAATGGCAATAAATAATGCAGTGTAACCATATATTTAGACCTTGGAGAACATATTGCATTACACATTTTCAGGCGTAGCAGGCCTGTAGCAATGATATTACAAACAAGGCCATTAAAACACAAGCTATTTCAGGCTGTAAAACAAATGTTCCCTCCAGGAGAACATTTAAAAAGACACTGAATTGTGGGAGGGTTTATTTTGCAGTCCCCACTAACCTAGTGTGGAGACCCAGCAATCACCTATTCAGAAACAGCACATTGTGGTGAATGTTTTGTAGGTGCTTGCATTGTCCTTGGACCACCACAGGCTGCGTTATGACCAAAAATGTTTTCTAAAAGTGATGCCCTGCAAAGTGCAGTGAATATTGCAGTATCGGCTCTCCCGCTGTGCTGGGAGACTTGCTTTTGCTTTGAGGATTTCTGTTTTACATAACTCATTTACCAATTTCAAGTGTTTTAAGGGGAGAGCCAGAAGAAATAACTTTGATTAGCTAATCTTGATCAATGTGACCAGCGCGCCAATACCGCCGATCGAGTTCACGCTGTTGTGCCTGTTCGTGCTGTGAGCGCCATGACTGCCATGCAGCACGAAGGGGATAGACAAAAACTAAAATACTTCTCCCACGCTGAAGTATATTGGCAATCGTGCAGTAATCCATGTAACGGGGCAGTCTGCAAGACATGACAAAATCAGCCACAGGGCAGGACAAAGGTAAAGCATTTACCAATTACATTAAGTGATTTTTGAAAGGCAAGCCCAGGAACAAATGAATGTGATGGGCGAGAGATGGGAGTGTTTAAAAGCCCACAATATTTACAACAGGTCAAAGCGCTTGCGCGCTCAGCCTAAAAACACCAATCCACACAGAAACATGTGCACCTGACATAGTTGGGGAAAGACTGTACCATCACAAAGAAAACGCTTGCAAAATACTTGGTGGTACCTAGTGGTGTTCTGGGCTTTTTCATGTGTTGGAAGGGCTGTGGTGACCTTGATACTATGGTCTACATGTGTTAGTCCTGTTCACACGTGCATCTTTACTGGGAGGAAATGTTGTCACATGTAAGGGCCATCACTGGGGTGTACATCCCACTCAACCCTACGCATTGATTCTTGATGACCCTGGTTAAGATAGTGTTTATATTTTCAAACCGGTGCTTAGTTTGTAAATGACAGCGCGCCGGTGCCCAAAGCTCTGCTCTGAAGCACGCGGCAGGTGCAATTAAATGTGGTTACATGGAATACCCAGGCTATGTAGTGTCAAATTCACCTCATGCCTCTTGCATTCCCTGCTCCTTCATTTCACTTTTACAGGCTCCTGCTTTCTTGCTTTGTGACTGTATTTTGGTCTTTCTCTTCCACCATGTTTCTCATTTGTTTATGTTTCTGTCTCTTGTTCTCAGAAATTGTCTAACGAAGAAAAATTAGTGCACCCCCACCGGCCACCACAGGTGCAAATTAAGCACTAAACAAAGCACACATGAAGAGAGCATGCATGCATTCATGAAGAGTAGAGCATGCAGGCTTAGCAATCTTGTCCAGTGTAATTGGGAATTCCACCCTGTGCAATATGCACACTTCTGATAACTCTCAGGGTCTTTAGAACTAAAGCCTGGTGTGTCAGTGTGCACTGTGCCCTACCCTGGCATTTTTTCTGCATCATCTAAAACATCGCCTTTATGAAACCCAGGAAATGCATCGAATTCTTCTGCTTCGCTCTCAATATCTCCCTGCCAGTGACATATTGTGACCTCAGCATTTGTCTCAGCAAGAGACTTATATGTGTCAAACACCTAATTTCATGTTAACATGGTTCAATGTATGGATCTGGGTGCACGAGAAAAGTGCTAGGCCAAAACATTTGCTGTTTGCTGACCTTCCTCGCCTCGTTTTTAATGCAAACAAGATTTGTATGTACGAGGTTGTCACTTTGCTGCTCAAATTGCAATAGTTTGATTGTTTCTATTCTCTGCAGTGCGTGATGCGAGACAGAGGTCTACCTGCAGGTTGACTTTGTGCTCGTGGAATTAAAAAGATGCACTTCAGCAGCTTCCATGTGCTTCCTAACAGACGGGTTCTCTTCTGATCTGTGCAACAAATGCAGGACTCAAGCGTGAGCGGCCCCCACTTGCACCAGAGTCCCCAGTGCTGGAAAAGGCATAAACAGTCGCGGCTCACAGCGCTAAAAAGGGGCAGGGTGGGTGCAGCGCGAGCTGAGGTGAGCCGAGCCGCACCTCTCTCCTTTCCATCGGCGCTGCAGGCAGGCACAGGCTCCCAGACTGCCCTGTGTCCAATCCTGACGATAGCGCTCCCAGGCAGACTGGGAGCCAGTGCAGGCTCTCTCCAGCCCGGCAACTGGAGAGAGCCTACTGCGCATGTGTGTTTGGCCAGCCCAAGACGGCCAGCCAAACACACATGCGCTCTCCCCCTCACGGCTAGTCAGCCCTACTGCCCCGCCCTTTCATAACGAAAGGATAATAAACACCGTTTATTACCCTTTCAATCTGAAAGGTTTTCAGCTTCTGCTGCTGGTGGGGGCCGACACTCCTCCACCCTAATGGAGAAGCTGCCCCTGGCTATAAAAAAAGCCCTATCATTTTGGCATCAGGGATGCAGACTAAGCGACTGCTGGGGAGAGATGCTGAGAACCGTGGCTCCAATTTGAAGCCTGCTGACATCTCAGGTATGTGAGAGGGCTCTACAAAGCTTGGCAAATATTATGAAATATCTTCAGTCAATACATCCAGCTGTAATCCAGCTAAATGCAGTGTAGATAGGGTTTTTAATCAATAGGTTTGAGAAACATGATGAACATTGCTTCCATTCTAAATCTTATCTTACATGCTGAGTTGTTTATTCTTACACCGATTCTTACTCACATGATGTGCAAAAGAGGACCCCTAATACATTCTGATTTATTATAAAATACTAGCATTCTGATGTGACTGACTTTGAAGTTCTTGGTGGGACTGTGCAATATCACAGGCAGATGATTGATATTCCAGAGACGTTTGCTAGACTCCTAGGAAGTTACTCCACAAGGATATAACTCAGTGGGAGGGGTAAGAGACACCTGCCACTTCAGCTTTTCCCTGACAAGGTCTGAGTTTGCATCAGTGGCTCAGGGAATCAACTGGATGGCACTCCTAAAATACTGGGTTAACACAAGAGTGAGTGTTAGGGTGAAGGTTGGGGTAAGATTTGGAGAGAGTGGACGAATTAGATGATGCCTGTAAATTAATTTGTGGCCCTCTCATACACAAATCACAAATCTTAAGTTTTCCTTGATAATGACTTTTAATTTCTTGCAATACACACCTCGGAGGATAGAACCACTGAATATCGACCCCCGAAATATTGTGGTACAAGAGAATCGAGAGACAATATATCAAAATGTAAATGTATATACGGAACTATAGATTTACTATTCCTAACTCCACATCTATGTGCCTTAAAGATAAATATGTCGTATAGGTAAATATGTGTGGGTGTAGGTATGGAGAATCTAGACTTATTTACCTATCCGTATTTTTTTATATTTTGTTTATGATATTGTGTTCTAGCGATAGTCTTGGGTCGATATTCAGGATGGACACAATCTGGTAGCCCTGATATGTGAAGAATCACAGATGAACCCTTACAAAAGAAAGGAATTTGGAACAATTCTTAGGTCAAGTCCTAGGAATGTCAAGTCTATTAAAATAAATACTGTGCAGATAAATTTCTTCTTGTTTTTTGCTTTCCTGCAAAGACCAAATCTTAAAAATAATCACAAGGTCCTACACAAATTCCTTTTGGAACAGAAAACAATGAAGAATGCCCATCTGGGAACTACAGGGCTTAGTTAAAGCCCCTGTGTGCCACTGGAGTGTCACTTTTGTGATGCTCCTGTGGTGCCCACCTCAGAGTCACATCGACAAGGCCACGTAAAGCTGCCCTGCGTGGCTTTTCATGGACTTGTAGATATGGACCTAGGCAATGCAGCACAAGCTGCTGTGTTGCCTCACACTGCGGTAGGGAGGTGTGTCATGGGCATTACAGTGGGTGTCCCCACATAACACCCATGGCATTTGACACATTCCCACATTTATAATATGGTGTGAGCCTGGGAATGGGTGAAAAGCCTACACCTCCCCAGGGGAGGAGTAAGGGAGGCCAAACAAGGAGAAATAACATTATTTGTCCTTGTTGTTTCCTCTTTCTATGTGTGCTGCATTCTGCAGCACACATAGTAATAGGAAATCACCTAATTTTATTGTTTTGTGCAGGAAGGTGTCCTTTCCTGAAAAAAACAATCATACCTACAACACAGACACCCTTGCACAATGGTGCAAGGGTGCCTGCAACTGTGCACCAGAGCTGTGGAAGAGAGCAGGAATGCGCCGCATCTTATAGATACGATGCATTCCTGCCTTTTTCTTTTGACGCATGGCAGCGCAACAAGAAGGCTTGCAGCACTGTCCTGACCCAAAAATTGAAAATAATCCCCTACATCTGCAACTCCCCCAAAGAGAAACACATTTCTCCAACTTTAATTTGGCATCTTGTAGATATGGACTGAGGCAAGGCAGCACAAGTCGCTGCGTTGCCTCACACTGCGGTAGGGTAGGGGGGCATGTCATGGGCATTACGGTGGGTGTTCCCACATAACACCCATGGCATTTGACACATTTCCAGATTTATAACATGCTGTAAGCCTGGGAATGAGTGAAAAGCCTACACCTCCCCAGGGGAGGAGTAAGGGAGGCAGAACGAGGAGAAATAACATTATTTCTCCATACTTTTTCCTCTTTCTATGTCTGCTGCATTCTGCAGCACACATAGTAAGAGGAAATCACCTTATTTTATTGTTTTGTGCAGGAAGGTGTCCCTTCCTGAAAAAAAAACAATCATACCTACAACACAGACTCCCTTGCACAATGGTGCAAGGGTCTCTGCAACTGTGCACCAGCGCTGTGGAAGAGAACAGGAATGCGCTGTATCTTATAGATATGATGCATTCCTGCCTTTTTCTTTTGACGCATGGCAGCGCAACAAGAAGGCTTGCGGCACTGACCTCACCCAAAAAATTGTAAATAATCCCCTACATCTCCAACTCCCCCAAAGAGAAACACATTTCTCCAACTTTAAGAACTATTACCACTTGTTGCGTCAGTGAATGGAATTTTAATGAAGAAGGTGAATCAGAATATATTTTATTCTCATCTGTAGAAAGATGAACAATTGATTTTCTAGCCAAAGTGGGAGTATTCTCCATGAATGTCCAGCATTAAAAGCGACCCTTTCCCAAAATGGGAAAAGAGATCTCAACTCAGTCAAAACATACTTCACACTTTTCTCAGGAATTTATCTTTTGTTACCAAAAGTCTACATACTGATTATAAGTGTCCAAGCCTGAAGAAGTCAGAAGATACCTGGATGCTTAAACTGATTAAGCATTCCAGTGCAATTACTTACTGCACCGTCTGCAAAGACATAAACTACACCACACTGGCCCTTTGGTCAAATTAGCACCGATTAAAATACATAGAAGCATACTTGTGACCCTGACACGGATGTTCATCGTAAGAGCAATTGATACTGACTCCTGATGAAAATCTGTGAATTAACAAAGCATCTTCACAAAGTTACTTTGTGGCCACACATAAAAAGTTATTTCCGGTAACACAGCTTGCTAAATTGAAACCCACTTCTGAAATCTGAGTTGCCTGAATAGCCTCTGCTTGCATGCCACGTTGAGAACAAAGTCCTTGGCTCTCAAAGCAGGATAGGATCAAGTTTGACAGGCGCACAATTGCTAATAGTTGATTCTTTGCTTGTGTAATTTTCTGAAAGCCTCCAACGAGTATCTCACTCCCATATTCTCACCATCCTCGCTATTCCAATCCTGAAAAATCTATCATTCTAGACTTCTAAACTCCAACCTGACTCGGACACCTTTGAAGTCAAGTGTATTATTTTCAAAACTCTTAAGAGAAAGAAGCTGAAAGCACAGAAACACTCATCAGATTCACATTTAGCAAAACTACTTTTTTTGTGCAATTTTAGGTAAATATGTGTTACTCAGTGGTATTATAATCTAGTTAAACTTGAATTCGTATCCAATTATTTTTTAAGGTTTGACACACCCACGATGGCACCTATGCACTTCAGTCAAAATAGAAACTGAATTATTTTTGTTGCAAAACAACACAACCACCATTGTAAAAAAAGACCACAGTCCATAGCTAAAAAGCTAAGTAGTGACCGCCTCCTACTTGATGAATATCCGCCAAGGAGAACCACAGCCCTAATGTGAAGAAAGCCTCATCGCAGAACCAACCCACAGATCAGTGCCTCTCGCTTACATCACAGGTGTCAGGAGACTGATCACAGTGGAATCACCTGACAATGGCAGGTGCTTAAAAAACAACCATAGTGGAAACATAAATTGTAGCAGCTGAGACCAGGCCCCTCACAGAGACAAGCACACATCAATACCCCTTTTTTTTTTTTTTTTTACATCAGAGCTATCTGTGAACCCTAGACACCCTGGAAACGACTGACAAACTGCCCAAGTCCAGGTGCATGAAAAACAACCAGCAGTGAAAGAGAAACTGAAGAAGCTGAGATGAACCGCATCCCAGAACCAACCCACATATCACTTTGCCTTGTTTACATAACACTTGTCTGTGAAGGATGAACACAGTAGACTCAAGTGACAAACTGATATCCCAGCGCATAAAGTATAACCACTCCTGTACATAAATCGAAGCAGACGAAAATGACAGAAGGAAATGATTTGTACTTCTCGCTCTTGTTCTTATTTCACTGGGATCAAAGTTTTTTTTAGATAAAATGATGTTTATCCAAGATTGTGCACACATGAGAAGAGAACAACGATTTGTGTGTGCTGCATGACAACCACCATCACAAGGTGTAACGTACCAGTAAAGATGAAACCATGCCCACAGCTTCTTTAGTCAATGGAGGATGCCTTGTGCTATACATTTAGGATTGTGACTAATAAAGGTAACACTTTTACTGATAGCTTTGAGGTGGCAGATACATTGTGTTGTTCCCCGAGTTAAATACTTTGAAACAAAATTTAAGAAAGTGAGAAAACCTATGTAAATAGAAAAAAGGAAGCATTCGTGGATTCCACTGAATTCTTATTTACCTTTTTTGTTTGTACATATGCAGCCCCTCCTTTCTTATACCTGATGGCAACCACACCGCATGGTTTGTACCTGTTCCTGCATTGGTGTCAATTTGTATCCTAACAATGCAGGGTAACAGCCTGAGTCCAAGTGTGACAATAGCTGGATGGGAGTGTGTATCTGGGGTAACTTGCTGGCGTAGCTAAATGATACCATATTACCATGTATACCCTAACTAAAGTTACATTAAGAAGCTGGGGTAGAAACTCTGCGGCTGCAAACACTGGTACCAGGTGGTAACAACACACCGGTACTGTGCAATTTCAAGTTAAACCCCCTGGAATGGAGAGTAGCTGTGCCAATGCCAGCCATTCTGCATCAATCAATCATTCAATCATTCAATCAATCGATCAATCAATCAGGATTTATAAAGTGCGCTAATCACCCGAAAGTGTGTCCAGGCATTTGCAGGACCCGAGCTTTATTCGAACAGCCAGGTCGGTTTGGATTTCCGGAAGTGAGGTGATGGTCTGGAGTTGCATGGGAGGCTGTTCCTGGTCTTTGCGGTGATGTGGGAGAAGAAGCCTCCTCCACTTCTGTTTCGGTAGAGGTGGGGAGTATGGGCAAGAGATAAGGAGGTGGAGTCTTGTCTTCTCAATGGTGTCTTCTCACCTTAGTGGAAGGTTAAGTGGTGTTTAATGTAGGTGGGTCCTTGGTTGTGTAGAGCCTTGTGAGAGTGCGTCAGCAGCTTGAATTTAGATCTTTTCTGCATGGGGAGCCAGTGGAATTGCCTGAGGTGGTGTGTGATGTGGATTCGTTGGTGAAGGCTGAGGATGAGTCTGGCTGCGGCGTTCTGTACGATCTGAAGTCTCTGTAGGAGGTGAGTGGCGATTCCCACATAGATGGTGTTGCCGTAGTCCAGTCGGCTGGTAATGAGGGCCTGTGTCACAGTGCGTCTCGTGTGTAGCGGTAGCCACCTGAAGATCTTACGTAGCATGTGCAGAGTGAGGAAGCAGGCGGAGGCGACGGCACTGATCTGTGATTTCATGGTGAGCTTGTTGTCAATCCTTTTGCTTTAGCACACGCATTTACCGACTCCTGCGAGCAGGTGGTAAATGTTTGCGTGGAGCTCAAGAAAAGAGGTCAGATAGAGGGAGCGGGAGGAGAGGGTGAGAGGGTGCCTAGGTGTCGGGTGAATGCTGGGGAATGGGTCCAGGCTGCAATGCAGCCTTTCACAATGATATATTGCCAACCAGATCTTCCAGCTGGCAAAAAACAGGTCCAGTGTTCCTGCACCTGGAAACATCAGGTGTGGGAACACTAGTTAACTTATGATTGTGTGGAGCAGACTTGCAACTGGGAATTTTACTTAATTCAGCTCATAAATAGGGGCAGGGAATTGTCTCCACCTGCTTCTGTTGCACCAGCACCCTCAAACAAGTTAGTGACTATAGACATTCATTCATCAGCCTTTGTGCCACTCAATGGTCTTTATTTTTACAATATCTGGGGGCCTAGGTTCAGGAGGAAATACTTACTAACTTCAGGATGATAACAAATGCATCAGGCGCGGCTTCTCCGCTATGGCGGAGGAGCGTTGCACCCCCCGCCAGCAGCTGCAAACCTTTTACTATAAAACAATATTAAACTCTGTTTATTATTGTTTTATAGTAAAAGAGGCGAGGCCACAGGCTGTGACGAGGATGGAGGGCAGCACGCATGTTTGTTTGGCCGGCTGCCTCGGGCCGGCGAAACACACATGCGCACTGTTCTCTCTCCAGCCCCGGGACTGTGTTGCCGGCCTGGAGAGAGCAAGCAAAAGCTCCCAGTCTGCCTGGGAGAGCCCTGGCTGGGTGCTCCGACCAATCTGAACGCTGCTGTCATGCTGCCAGCAGCATGAAAGCAGCGTTCGGATTGACTGCAGGGCAGGCTGGGAGCGGCGCAGTCCTGGCGGTGGTGGCAGCAGTGGTGGCGACTGTGTTGGCAATACAGGTAAGTGTTTTTTTTTATTAATTCCCCCTTCCCTAAACCCCCTTGTGTTCCGTCCCGTCCCTACAAAGCACCGCAACCTGCTCCCGCAAAGGATATGTATTTATTCACAGGAATAATGACCATAGCCATCCGGACACCTTTGTCTCGTATACATACAGAAAAAATATAAGGAACAAAGGGTTTGGCTTGCAAGAACTGAAACCTGACCTCTATATCTCTGCAGGAGGCACATTACCCCACTGAGCTCATGTACGAGTTTATAAGCGAGTCAGGGGAGAGAAGTGTCTGTTCCAAGAATGGGTGAGAGTACTGCGCATGCGCGTGATTGTTAGAGAGGGAATGATCCAAAATGACAAGATGACGAGGGGAGTCAATGAGTGCATTAATGATCTCACTCACTGTCGCAGCAGAGAGAGTTACCATAATGCTGCAGATTCACCGAAATGCTGCCAAAAATTATTGATTCTGTGAGTCGCATGGTGTTAGAAATGGGGTTTTTGGTTGGCAGTCAGGTTACCCTCTGTCCAAGCAAAAGCCCTCACTCTAGTCAGGGTAAGTCACACACTATCCAAGATTATCCTGTGCCCACCCTCTGGTAGCTTGGCACGAGCAGTCAGGCTTAACTTAGAAGGCAATGTGTAAAGTATTTGTGCAATAAGTCATACAATACCACCATATAACACCACAAAAATACACCACACAGTGTTTAGAAAAATATATAATATTTATCAGGATAATTGTAGGTCACAAAGAATAAAGATGCAATGGAAAATTGTAGAACTATCACAGGAAAGTGATATAAAGTGTCTTAAGTCTTTAGAATGCAATACAGTGTCTTTCAAGCACAAAGTACCTGGTTTCTGGTGGAAAATCTCCTCAGAGGGCCACAGGAAAAGGGATGCGTGGAAAAAGGGTGTGTGCGTCGATCTCTCCTCAGCACACAAAGACTTGCGTCGTTCTTTTCCACGCGGGGAAGTCGGGCGTCGTTTTCCGGCGCGCAGACAGTCTCTTTTTGTGGATCGCGGGGATTACCAGATGTCCCGGGTCTGTGCGTGGATTCTCCTGCTTGTTTTCCGGCTGCGTGTCGTTCTGCGGGGCTGCGCGTCGAAGTTTCGATCTCACGGTAGGCGTCGCGTCGATTTCTCCTTGGAAGTCGGGCGGCGTTGTCCTTGCGAGGCCGTGCGTCGAAAGTTTGGTCTCACGGCAGGCGTCGCGTCGATTTCTCCTTGGAAGTCGGGCGGCGTTGTCCTTGCGAGGCCGTGCGTCAAAGTTTCGCACTCACGGTAGGCGTCGCGTCGATTTCTCCTGGAAAGTCGGGCGGCTTTGTCCTTGCGAGGTTGTGCGTCGAAGTCTCGATCGTCCCGAGGGCGTTGCGTCGATCAGCGTCGGTGTGCGGCGTTTTTCTCGCCGCGAAACAAGTTGTGCGTCGAAATTTTCGGCGCACGGAGCGTCCAAGTGAAAGGAAGAAGTCTTTTTGGTCCTGAGACTTCAAGGAACAGGAGGCAAGCTCTATCCAAGCCCTTGGAGAGCACTTTCACAGCCAGACAAGAGTTCAGCAAGGCAGCAGGGCAACAGCAAGACAGCAGTCCTTTGTAGAAAGCAGACAGGTGAGTCCTTTGAGCAGCCAGGCAGTTCTTCTTGGCAGGATGTAGTTTCTGGTTCCGGTTTCTTCTCCAGCAAGTGTCTGATGAGGTAGGGCAGAGGCCCTGTTTTATACCCAAATGTGCCTTTGAAGTGGGGGAGACTTCAAAGAGTGGCTAAGAAGTGCACCAGGTTCCCTTTCAGTTCAATCCTGTCTGCCAGGGTCCCAGTAGGGGGTGTGGCAGTCCTTTGTGTGAGGGTAGGCCCTCCACCCTCCCAGCCCAGGAAGACCCATTCAAAATGCAGATGTATGCAAGTGAGGCTGAGTACCCTGTGTTTGGGGTGTGTCTGAGTGAATGCACAAGGAGCTGTCAACTAAACCTAGCCAGACGTGGATTGTAAGGCACAGAAGGATTTAAGTGCAAAGAAATGCTCACTTTCTAAAAGTGGCATTTCTAGAATAGTAATATTAAATCCGACTTCACCAGTCAGTAGGATTTTGTATTACCATTCTGGCCATACTAAATATGACCTCCCTGCTCCTTTCAGATCAGCAGCTGCCACTTCAACAGTGTATGAGGGCAGCCCCAATGTTAGCCTATGAAGGGAGCAGGTCTCACAGCAGTGCAAAAACGAATTGAGGGTTTTTTACACTACCAGGACATATAACTACACAGGTACATGTCCTGCCTTTTACCGACACAGCACCCTGCTCTAGGGGATACCCAGGGCACACATTAAGGGTGACTTACATGTAGAAAAAGGGGAGCTCTATGCTTGGCAGGTACTTTTAAATGCCAAGTCGAGGTGGCAGTGAAACTGCCCACACAGGCCTAGCAATGGTAGGCCTGAGACAAGGAAAAGGGGCTACTTAAGTGGGTGGCACAATCCGTGCTGCAGGTCCACTACTAGCATTTAATCTATAGGCCCTAGGCACCTGGAGTGCACATTACTGGGGACTTATAAGTAGATTAAATAGTTCAATCAGGTATGATCCAAGGTTACCATGTTTACAGAGAGAGAGCATATGCACTTTAGCACTGGTTAGCAGTGGTAAAGTGCGCAGAGTCTAAAAACCAGCAAAAACAGTATCCACAAAGTGGAGGGAGGCAGGCAAAAAGTTAGGGGTGACTACCCTAAGGCTGTCAGGTCTAACACATGGACTTCCTCTAATCCATGCAAATTGGATACCCCCAAACCTGCACACTCATCCCCCATCCTTCGTCGCTTGCTGGGTTTCTCATTCCATGAAATTGTGTGTTATCTTTTCATACGAAAAGTACATTTTCAATGCAGCCCATTACATTAATTCATCCTCTCTGCAACCCCCTGATAGCAGCTGTCAAAAATGAAGAATAAATGAATTTCAGAACATGCACAACTTCAGAACTCCCAGCTCATCACATTCAGAACATACATGGCGATGAGTGGTCCATGATGTAAGGTGTTCCCTATGTGAAAGTTGAGGGGCTCCTGAAGGTGCATTTAGGGCGCTGCCTGACTACCGCTACTTACCCCTGAGGCGCTGCCTCTACACAGAGGATGTTGTGGCCCTTCTGGTGAGGGCATGTAGTTCTTCTCTAAGCGAAGGCTTCAGGCAGGGTGCACTGCTGCACATACAGATGGGGCAGGGCCACTTTAGCGTTGGTGGCACCCGCTACGACAGACTTTTTGTCACCCCTCCCATGACCTCCTTCTCCATGACTTCCCTCACAACCACTCTCCACCAGTGCCCCACATCCCTCCATAGTCCCTCTCTGACATACATTTCATTTGTTAAAGCTCTACCCATAGCTCACTCATACTCAGTTCTGTGATCTGCATGGTACACGTTCTTTGCAGCCGGCACATTATCCCTCTGGACTACCGTATGAGTCAAAACTGCCACTGGACAAACAGCAGGAACATTAATCATCAGAGTTATCCTGACATTTTTATTGTTGCCTGAAAACTGCTGGACGCACAAGGAAGTTCACATGATTTTAAACCAAGAGTTATTATTAAGCGCAGTGCCCCCGACCAAAGTCATAACCAGGTGCAGCTGCCCCAGTTGCCCCACCATAAGGCCAGCTCTGGCCAGGGGCAAAGCTTAATAGGGGTCTTGGGATGTCCCATCCCTCCTAATAAATGTGTTCTTATGTTTAAAGTCGGGGCATGGGTTCCAGTCGGGCCTACCAGTGTTTTATTATAATTCACGAGTGATGAGTAGTCGGGCGTGGGTTTCCTATCAGGGTTGCAAAGAGAGATGCGGAGTACATAATACATTCTAGCCACTGTGAAACGGAATCCTGCTGCTAAAGAAAGTGCAAGTGTTTATTTCTGAATTCTTACTTTATTGTTGACTTGCACAACAGTATGGCATACAAACGGGTTTTGAAAAATATGAAATGCTGAAACATAAATGTGTTCTTGGCCGTTTTTCCTATGCATGCTTATAATGAAAGTGAGTCGTGCTCAGAGAAATTCGCCACCCCAAAATACTAACAGACTCTCTTACACACATGCTTGTGTAGGGGTGTACTATTAACAGAATCGGTACTTAATTTGAGCCAGTCATTTCTGGTGCTCGGCACAACCACTTAATTAACACCTGCTCTAATAATGGTCTGCCACATGGTGGCACTGTTTATCATTCATTCAGAAGAGCCCCGACATCTACATCTGCGAGTTCTGAGATATGTCCGGAGCAAGGCACCCTGTTGGAATAGGAGCACATGTATGGCCTGAAATAGGATGGGGTCTGAGAGCATCCTCCTAGACCATTCCAAACACTGGGAGAGGGCAGTGGGAGGCCGGGTACCACATTGAAACCCTGTCACCTAGGAGTGGTATTTCCAGGAGGGGAAGCACAGGAATGTGTATATTCAGCCCCTCTCCATCGGCATGTGTGGACCAAGCAGGAGGCTTTACTGCTACAACTAAGTATAGGACAATCCATTAGTAAGTAGTCGACCTGGATATCCACAAAGGGGCTTATTTATCATCCCTCTGTGGCATATTGGGAGGGGGCGAGGAAAGGCTGGATGAAGTGGACAGGATAGTGAGGCTGGATTGCCCCAGGGTGGGTTTAAAGAGGTGTGACTGTAGTTTTCCTTATTTGGCTGCTGGTAAGTAGGTTTAGTTGCTTGGTTAATTACTAAAGCAAGTAACATGGCAAGCAAGGTTGTTCTTCTGCACTGTAGGATGGAATCTGAGAGAATGCATGGGGTAGTTCTGATGTGACTTTTATTGTGACATATTCTGAGGGAACCCACACTAGGAACTTGAGAAGATGTGGGGGCTGGTGTAATGTTGTCTCTGGAGAAGCATCCACAGGAGTGGTATTCAAAAAGAGCTGTTGTCATCTTTTGTCCAGCATTTGATAGCCATTGTCATCTTAAGGATTTTTGGGGCCCCGGGAAAGACATATTTTTGGGACCCCTCTTCATCATTTTATTGCCCATTCTCTGTAAATTTAAGTCTGCATGAGACCAAACAAATTTCAGAAACCGGGTACACGCATAAACAGTTTAAATATTTCTGTACAGGGCCCACAGATATCCTTCAGAAGCCACTTGGCAAGGCGAGACATCTTCAGAGGCAGAGATGGGCAGAGCCAAGATAGACTGAGATATGGAAATAGACAGAGGTGAACTATACCAAGAGAAAGTTTACTTTCTCAAGGGGTCCCTGCCCATGCTTTAAAAGGTCTCTGCTTAAAGCATCTCGTTTCCCTCCTAGAGCCCCTCCTCCATCACTGCCACTCAGTCACAGTTCATAGGGAAGGTGCTTATGAAAGTCTCAAAGGACAAGATGGCCACCTTTGTTTATGGTTGCCACTGGCAACAATCTGATTCTGCACTGCTAACCAGGCGCAGCGGCTTTTTATCCCATCAAGGTCCCTGTCCTCATTCAAGGTCCCATAGACTGACAACAGAAAGCAGGAATGCATGTGTTATTGACACTACTTCAGATGAGCATGAAGAGCTCCTAAATTACTGCTTGACCCTGTTTATTTGACAATTAAATAGACAACTTATTTTTACACATGTTCTCAAGTCAGACCTTAAAAGGGCCATCCATTGAATGAAGTCAAAATACATCTGAAAACCCCTGCACATCTCAAGAGACAAAGAAACCCTCTAGAATTCTTATTGTTGGTGATTGTTAGCAATTCAAGACTGGGTAAAGAGAACAGTATTTTTTTCTGTACACTGAGTGGTCCCTTTAAACATACATGGGTTACAAAAGTAATTTAGCATGGTTTCATATATGGTTTGTTCACTACTTCTACATTGTAGAATCAAAAATCATTATTGACAGGATGCAAGACCCAGGGTTACATGTGTAATCATGTGTTTTTGCCTTCTGTGTTTAGCAAAGTATACTTTAGTTTGGCCATTAATATTGTGTGCTTTATATAGTTTTAAAAAGTATCATTCTATTCCATGTACATTTTTTACTGTTAACTCCAATTGGCCTATATTTGTCTAAATAACATTTTTGACACAATATTTTTGTCAGACGATATTTAGCCTAATCCCTGCCAACCTACCCATCCCTGTCACCCTTTCCCTTCTGCACTCCCAGTGCCTTTCATCCTTATTACCTCTTTCAGCATTTCAGTCTGTACTATTAATCCAGTCCACAAAACCCTCCCTACCACACTCATCAGCTTTGTTGTATTCCCGGTCACTGTCACACTCTCAGAGTCTATCAGTTTTAACATCTTTGACACACTCTCCGTCACTGTCTCCCTTATTGTTCCGCTACCCATACGGCCCAAAAGTCCCTCTCACCCTCCCCATTACTGTCACTCGTGAAGGTCTTCTCACCCTCCCAATCCCCGTCACTCTTCAAGTCCTTCCCACCCTCTCCATCCCATCACTTTTCAAGTCCTCCTCACCCTCTTATCCCCGTCACACTACCAGTCACTGTCACCCTCACTATTCTTCTTCTCATCCGATCCGGTCCAAAAGTCCCTCTCACCCTTCCGATCACTGTAACTATAGAAGTCCTCCTCACCCTCCCCATCCCTGTAAAAGTCCTTCTCGCCTTCCTATCCTTGTCACTCTAGAAGTCCTTCTCACCCTCCCCATCACACTACCAGTCACTGTCACTATCACTAGTCCTGTACTCACCTACTCATCTCCTCGGACCAAGTCATGACACAGAACATCACAGCCATCATGAACTCTATCCACTCAGGAGCGCCCTCCGACCCCTGTCCCCATCACATCTTCAACCTCAGAAGCAAGAAGGGCAGCAGCAAACTCACTGCCATTTTAAATGCATCCATCACCATGTCCACTTTCCCCGAAGAATGAAAAGCCAAACCACTTCTCAAGAAATCATCCGCCGACCCCACAGCAAACTCAAAAACTACCATCCCATCTCTCTGCTCCAGTTTCCCGCCAAAGTCCTAAAAAAAGGCATCAACCACCAACTCACTGAATACCTGCAGAACAACAATCTTCTGGACACCTACCTATCCGCATTCTGCACCAACCACAGCACTTAAACCACCCTGATAGCCGCCACCAACGAATCCTCCTGGATCGAGAAGAAATTTGCAACCTTTTCCTCCTCGACCTCTCAGCAGCGTTTGACACTGTATCCCTCCACACCCTTATCAAGAGGCTTCATCACATCGGAATCACTGGAGGCACCCTCAAATTGATTGCCTCCTCTCTCACCAGAAGGAGCCAGAGAATCTGGGAACCACCGTTCACATCAAAACCCAAGAACATCATCTGGGGTGTCCCTCAAGTCTCATTCCTCAGTTCCACCCTGTTTAACACCTACATGACCCTCTGAGCTACCTTACATGTGTCAAAACTGCCACTAAACAAACCTCGGATCTCTCTCCAGCAGGTGCATTAATCATTAGTGCTATATTGGCACTTTTATTGTTGCCTGAAAATGATGGATATACAAGGGACTCTGTAGCGGGTGCTTTTAAAACTACTGCACTGCTACAAAACCACCCCTAGAAACAAAACCGACCCCCATCCTTCCAGCCTCCCCGGCAAACGCTTGATGCCCGATATGGCTAATCTAGCCTTGCTACATCCCACTGTGATTGAAAGGTGAGCGGCGACAGGACGGAAGGATTAAGATATGGAATTGATGACACCCAGTGGGAGGACAGAGATGGAATGGTGAGAGAGAGAGGCCGCTTACATTGCACTGATAGACTGCGAAGCATTACATTTCCTGATCTCATTCCTAGATACCTCACCTGTCCCATTATGATATATTGACTAAACAGTGCAATCGGCTCCCGGATCTAATATTTCATAGTTGAAACATGGATTCACCTTTTGCAAAGGCTGGAGTGGGGCACCGTGTTTCTACAATGCATTTCAAGTCAAGGAGATATATTGCAATTTAGATCATATCTGATTGCATTCACCTGTTGCATTTGCAGGTCAATCATTGAGTAACTGACTCTCTTTACCAGCATGGCATTGGTTTGAGTGGATTTAGAAGTGACCCACACACCTTCCTATCATGCGCTTGCATGCTAAGACCTACTAGATTTGACAATACAGACTATTCAAGCATTTTATTTTACATAGAGATTCAGAGATGTCAATACTGAAATACTTGGTATATATTAGTTCGAATTCTAGATTCAAAAAGGTAAAGTAAGCAGAGTTGCACATTTTTAAAGAAAAACAGCCTTGAAAAAAGCCCCAGGCCTGTTGAAACACATGTAGGCTACACAACTCAAACTATTCTAGCAAAAAACACAAAGAAAATGAAGCAGCAGCATTGCTTTCCTTAGAGATTGCACAACTGTGTCCACTTTAACTTTCTGGATCGAAAACCTGAAATAATATACACTAATGTATTCTCAGTACTGACATCTAACCTCTGGCAAACCTCATATATTCCTAAAGGACAAGAGGAACTCACCGACTATGGGAAAATGTCAGTACACAGGTGTTAGAAATGGGGTTTTTGGTTGGCAGATAGGTTGTCCTCTGTCCAAGCAAGAACCCTCACTCTAGTCAGGGTAAGTCACACACAATCCAAAATCAGCCTGTGCTCACCCTCCGGTAGCTTGGCACGAGCAGTCAGGCTTAACTTAGAAGGCAATGTGTAAAGCATTTGTGCAATAAATCATACAACACCATAGTATAACACCACAAAAATACACCACACAGTGTTTAGAAAAATATAGAATATTTATCTGGATAATTGTAGGTCAAAACGATCAAAGTTGCAATACGAATTTGTAAAGATATCACTGAAAAGTGATATTAAGAGTCTTTAAGTCTTTAAAAAGCAATAAAGTGTCTTTCAAGCACAGAGTACCTGGTTTCTGGTGGGAAATCTCCTCAGAGGGCCACAGGAGAAGAGATGCGTGGAAAAAGGGGTGTGTGCGTCGTTTTCCGCTCCGCACACACAGACTGGCGTCGTTCTTTTCCACGCGGGGAAGTCGGGCGTCGTTTTCCGGCGCGCAGACAGTCTCTTTTTGTGGATCGCGGGGATTACCAGATGTCCCGGGTCTGTGCGTGGATTCTCCTGCTTATTTTCCGGCTGTGCGTCGTTCTGCGGGGCTGCGCGTCGAAGTTTCGATCTCACGGTAGGCGTCGCGTCGATTTCTCCTTGGAAGTCGGGCGGCGTTGTCCTTGCGAGGCCGTGCGTCGAAATTTTGGTCTCACGGCAGGCGTCGCGTCGATTTCTCCTTGGAAGTCGGGCGGCGTTGTCCTTGCGAGGCCGTGCGTCAAAGTTTCGCACTCACGGTAGGCGTCGCGTCGATTTCTCCTTGGAAGTCGGGCGGCTTTGTCCTTGCGAGGTTGTGCGTCGAAGTCTCGATCGTCCCGAGGGCGTCGCGTTGATCAGCGTCGGTGTGCGGCGTTTTTCTCGCCGCGAAACAAGCTGTGCGTCGAAATTTTCGGCGCACGGAGCGTCCACGTGAAAGGCAGAAGTCTTTTTGGTCCTGAGACTTCAAGGAACAGGAGGCAAGCTCTATCCAAGCCCTTGGAGAGCACTTTCACAGCCAGACAAGAGTTCAGCAAGGCAGCAGGGCAACAGCAAGACAGCAGTCCTTTGGAGAAAGCAGACAGGTGAGTCCTTTGAGCAGCCAGGCAGTTCTTCTTGGCAGGATGTAGTTTCTGGTTCCGGTTTCTTCTCCAGCAAGTGTCTGATGAGGTAGGGCAGAGGCCCTGTTTTATACTAAGTTGTGCCTTTGAAGTGGGGGTGACTTCAAAGAGTCTCTAAGAAATGCACCAAGTTCCCTTTCAGCTCAATCCTGTCTGCCAGAGTCCCAGTAGGGGGTGTGGCAGTCCTTTGTGTGAGGGCAGGCCCTCCACCCTCCCAGCCCAGGAAGACCCATTCAAAATGCAGATGTATGCAAGTGAGGCTGAGTACCCTGTGTTTGGGGTGTGTCTGAGTGAATGCACAAGGAGCTGTCAACTAAACCTAGCCAGACGTGGATTGAAGGGCACAACAAGATTTTAGTGCAAAGAAATGCTCACTTTCTAAAGTGGCATTTCTAGAATAGTAATATTAAATCCGACTTCACCAGTCAGCAGGATTTTGTATTACCATTCTGGCCATACTAAATATGACCTTCCTGCTCCTTTCAGATCAGCAGCTGCCACCTCAACAGTGTATGAGGGCAGCCCCAATGTTAGCCTATGAAGGGAGCAGGCCTCACAGTAGTGTAAAAACGAATTTAGGAGTTTTACACTACCAGGACATATAACTACACAGGTACATGTCCTGCCTTTTACCTACACAGCACCCTGCTCTAGGGGATACCTAGGGCACACATTAGGGATGACTTATATGTAGAAAAAGGGGAGTTCTAGGCTTGGCAAGTACTTTTAAATGCCAAGTCGAAGTGGCAGTGAAACTGCACACACAGGCCTTGCAATGGCAGGCCTGAGACAAGGTTAAGGGGCTACTGAGGTGGGTGGCACAACCAGTGCTGCAGCCCCACTAGTAGCATTTAATCTACAGGCCCTAGGCACATGTAGTGCACTCTAATAGGGACTTACCGGTAGATTAAATAGTCAATCATGGATAAACCAATCAGTAGTACAATTTGCACAGAGAGCATATGCACTTTAGCACTGGTTAGCAGTGGTAAAGTGCTCAGAGGTCAAAAGCCAACAACAGCAGGTCAGAAAAAATAGGAGGAAGGAGGCAAAAAAGTTTGGGGATGTCCCTGTCAAAAAGCCAGGTCCAACATGACCCCCCACCAGCCTAAAGCCAGGGGAGAACAATCACTATCCTGATGTACTTCCCTGTTTGAGGCGACAGAACAAGGACCCAGGCCCACAACAGCAGGGGCATGCTCCAGTTCTTCGCCTTCCTGACTCCCATTGGATCCCTCTGTCCATACTCTCAGGGCCCACTAAGCCCATCCATGGGGAACCTTTCTCCTTTCCTGCGGATCCCATCTGTGCAGCACCTAACCTTACTTTGCTCACAGATGTATCCCAGGAGCAGGATAGTACCCCCATGACCAACATAGTGGTGTTGCCCACTCTACCCCTGGGGTGTGACACTTGTCCCCTCCCCAGGGATAACTCTGTCCACCCGGACAGCAAGCCACAGTGATTACTGACAGCTGCCAGGGATGAGAGCCAGGCCCCAGGCCTCTCAAAGCTCTCCAACCACTGTGGCTGTGGAGAGTGGGGGGCGGTAGCCCCAGGTGCTGGGCACCCTTTAACCACTCTCCCTTCCACCAGGTCAGGGATGACAGCCTGAACCTGGTCCTCCCCTCTGGGGCTTTGTACCCTCCCTCCTGGAGCGGTACCCCCAGAGTCCAACATGGCCAGGGGGCTTACAGAAGTCGCCCTGTACCATTCCTCCACCAGTGCAGGGCTATTAACCTGCCACTGGCCCTCCAACCTGGGGTCTGTACCTTCAGGTTGGACTAGGGCCCGGGGTGAGGCTTCCCTCCCCCTGCCCTCCCTTCTGGGGTCCAGCACCCTCCAACTAGGAGTGGCCTCCTCAGAAGACAACATGGTAGGGGCACTGTTATCAGTAGCCCCTCCCTCCAGGTCCGGGGGGACACCCTGAACCTGGTCTTCCAGCCCAGGGTCTGTACCCTCAGACTGGATCACCGCCTGGCAAACCAGGACTTCCTGGGAGGCACACCTACCCCCCACCAGGTCAGAGTTTAACCTCTGCACCTGCCCATTCAACTCAGAGTCACCACCCTGAAGTTGAACAATTGCCTGGCACGCCAGGACTTCCTGGAGGGCACACTGACCCTCCACCAGGTCAGAGTTTAACCTCTGCACCTGACCATTCAACTCAGAGTCACCACCCTGAAGTTGAACAATTGCCTGGCACACCAGGACTTCCTGGAGGGCACACTGACCCTCCACCAGGTCAGAGTTTAACCTCTGCACCTGACCATTCAACTCAGAGTCATCACCCTGAAGTTGAACAATTGCCTGGCGCACCAGGACTTTCTGGGAGGCACACCTACCTCCCACCAGGTCAGAGTTTAACCTCTGAGCCTGGTTCCCCAACCCAGGGTCACCACCCTGAGGTTGGGCAATTGCCTGGCACGCCAGGACTTTCTGGGGGGCACACCTACCCCCCACCAGGTCAGAGTTTAACCTCTGAACCTGGTCATCCAACCCAGAGTCAACACCCTGAGGTTGGACAATTGCCTGGCACAGCAGGGCTTCTTGGGAGGCACACCTACCTCCCACCAGGTCAGAGTTTAACCTCTGAACCTGGGTATCCAACCCAGAGTCAGCACTCTGAGGTTGAACAATTGCCTGGCACGCCAGGACTTTCTGGAGGGCACACTGACCCTCCACCAGGTCAGAGTTTAACCTCTGAACTGGGCCATTCAACTCAGAGTTACCACCCTGAAGTAGAACAATCGCCTGGCACGCCAGGACTTCCTGGAGGGCACACTGACCCTCCACCAGGTCAGAGTTTAACCTCTGAACCTGGTTCTCCAACCTAGGGTCACCATCCTGAGGTTGGACAACTGCCTGGTACACCAGGGCTTTCTGGGGGGCACACCTACCCCCCACCAGGTCAGAGGTTAACCTCTGAACCTGGATATCCAACCCAGAGTCACCACCCTGAGGTTGAACCATTGCCTGGCAGGCCAGGACTTTCAGGGAGGCACACCTACCTCCCACCAGGTCAGAGTTTAACCTCTGAGCCTGGTTCTCCAACCCAGGGTCACCACCCTGAGGTTGAACCATTGCCTGGTATACCAGGACTTTCTGGGGGGCACACCTACCCCCCACCAGGTCAGAGTTTGACCTCTGAACCGGGTTAGCCAACCCAGAGTCACCACCCTGAGGTTGGGCAATTGCCTGGCACTCCAGGACTTTCTGGGAGGCACACCTACCTCCCACCAGGTCAGAGTTTAACCTCTGAACCTGGCCATCCAACCCAGAGTCGACACCCTGAGGTTGGACAACTGCCTGGCACGCCAGGACTTTCTGGGGGGCACACCTACCCCCCACCAGGTCAGAGTTTGACCTCTTCACCTGGTAAGCCAACCCAGAGTCACCACCCTGAGGTTGAGCCATTGCCTGGCATTCCAGGACTTTCTGGGGGGCACATCTACCCCCCACCAGGTCAAAGTTTAACCTCTGAACCCGGTTATCCAACCCAGAGTCACCACCCTGAGGTTGAATCTTTGCCTGGCAGGCCAGGACTTCCTGGGGGGCACTCTCACCCCCCACAAGGGACACGCCGTCCCCAAGGGCCACACAAGAGTCTGGTTGGCGCAGGTCTCCCGACCTCTGCCCATCCGGCAGAGTCTGGGTTTCCCCCAAACCAGAAACGGTCTCACCTGGGTCATTCCTGGGGGGCTCTGCTCTCAGAGCTGACCCCTGACTTTCAAGATCCTCCACTGGGGTCTGCCACCCCCTCTCAACCCTATGTCTGGACTTCTGCACCCCCTCACTAGGAGTGGTACTGCCAGACACCAGAACTGTTGGGATGCTGTCTACAGTCATCCCTCCAAGTTCTTCTGACACTGCGGGCTTCCCTCAAAAGGTGGCCCTACGGTACAGGTTAGGCTCTGAGACCTACCTGGGACACTACAATCCTCTCCCACCTCACTTGGTCGGGAACCACCTAGACCACTCCCTTCAGGAGCACCCCCAAATGCCTCTTCAGACTCTCTGGTACTCACCCAAAAGTCTGCCTCCACTGTAAGTTCCCTGGGGTCAGAGAACTCACACTCCACCTGGTGTTGGCGTAGCTCTGGAAAATAAGGACCAGACATATGCTCTCCAGCAATTACATCACTCTGCCCTTCACATGTATTAACCACAGTACCCTTCACCCAACCACCTAGTAACTCAGCCTTGGAAAAGCACTCTACATCACCCTCTTGAGACTGGTGAGACAGTTTCTGTCTGTCCCTGACACTCAACCCAAACTCTTCTGGGATGTCTCTACACTCTATATCCAGGACGTCCACCAGGGGGGAACCCTTTTCTCTGTCACTCTCTGCTAGAGTCAGTAAAGTGTCCCTCTCCCCAGTAGGAATATGACTCCCTGTGCCAGTTCCCCAATCCTTCTCAGGGACCCTGTGCATAACGGGAACTACCTCATACCCTTGAACCGCCTGGGGTGTGTCAACTCTCTTCTTCAAGTTGGGTACCACATCTCTGGGCTTGTGCCCTTCTTCAGCAGTACTAGATGCAAGATTTTTGCTGCCACCATCTGAACTGGACTCAGCCCTTCCGGCCTCCAGTTTCAGCTCTTTACAGCTCAGCTCTTGAGCTGCACTCTTTTCTTCTTCCAGGGCTAAGAGGCTTGCTGCCTCAGCCCTTTCAATAAACTCATCTAGCTCTTCCATCCACCGTGCTTGAGCCATGAGCCATTCTTTTTTCACTGGGTCTCTTTCCTCATCTGAGTCGTCCTCCTCCTCCTCTGAGGGGTACTTAGTCATTTGGTTTCTTGCTGCCTCTCTCTCTGCCCATCTGTCTTCCTCCCAGACTATGTAGGCATGTAGCATCTCTGCTTTAGTAGATCTCTTTGCTACAGGAAGGCCACATTCTCTGCAAAGCTTCCTTAGGTCAGCCTTAGTGAGGTGGTCAGTAGGCAAAAAGAATAAGTAGGTAAGCGATCCCATTCTGATAGGATCTTACCAGCAAAAACCAAAATCCAAAGTCCAAAATATCAATAGTATATCCAGGAGGACATCAGAGACCAAAAGTCAAAAAAGAGATAAAAAATCAAGTTGACCTTCAACTGTGGGTAGGTAGTGAAATACTTAGCTACTGTATGTCACTGCACAAACACAAGTCCTATCCTCACCGCTGATCACCAATGTTAGAAATGGGGTTTTTGGTTGGCAGATAGGTTGTCCTCTGTCCAAGCAAGAACCCTCACTCTAGTCAGGGTAAGTCACACACAATCCAAAATCAGCCTGTGCTCACCCTCCGGTAGCTTGGCACGAGCAGTCAGGCTTAACTTAGAAGGCAATGTGTAAAGCATTTGTGCAATAAATCATACAACACCATAGTATAACACCACAAAAATACACCACACAGTGTTTAGAAAAATATAGAATATTTATCTGGATAATTGTAGGTCAAAACGATCAAAGTTGCAATACGAATTTGTAAAGATATCACTGAAAAGTGATATTAAGAGTCTTTAAGTCTTTAAAAAGCAATAAAGTGTCTTTCAAGCACAGAGTACCTGGTTTCTGGTGGGAAATCTCCTCAGAGGGCCACAGGAGAAGAGATGCGTGGAAAAAGGGGTGTGTGCGTCGTTTTCCGCTCCGCACACACAGACTGGCGTCGTTCTTTTCCACGCGGGGAAGTCGGGCGTCATTTTCCGGCGCGCAGACAGTCTCTTTTTGTGGATCGCGGGGATTACCAGATGTCCCGGGTCTGTGCGTGGATTCTCCTGCTTATTTTCCGGCTGTGCGTCGTTCTGCGGGGCTGCGCGTCGAAGTTTCGATCTCACGGTAGGCGTCGCGTCGATTTCTCCTTGGAAGTCGGGCGGCGTTGTCCTTGCGAGGCCGTGCGTCGAAATTTTGGTCTCACGGCAGGCGTCGCGTCGATTTCTCCTTGGAAGTCGGGCGGCGTTGTCCTTGCTAGGCCGTGCGTCAAAGTTTCGCACTCACGGTAGGCGTCGCGTCGATTTCTCCTTGGAAGTCGGGCGGCTTTGTCCTTGCGAGGTTGTGCGTCGAAGTCTCGATCGTCCCGAGGGCGTCGCGTTGATCAGCGTCGGTGTGCGGCGTTTTTCTCGCCGCGAAACAAGCTGTGCGTCGAAATTTTCGGCGCACGGAGCGTCCACGTGAAAGGCAGAAGTCTTTTTGGTCCTGAGACTTCAAGGAACAGGAGGCAAGCTCTATCCAAGCCCTTGGAGAGCACTTTCACAGCCAGACAAGAGTTCAGCAAGGCAGCAGGGCAACAGCAAGACAGCAGTCCTTTGGAGAAAGCAGACAGGTGAGTCCTTTGAGCAGCCAGGCAGTTCTTCTTGGCAGGATGTAGTTTCTGGTTCCGGTTTCTTCTCCAGCAAGTGTCTGATGAGGTAGGGCAGAGGCCCTGTTTTATACTAAGTTGTGCCTTTGAAGTGGGGGTGACTTCAAAGAGTCTCTAAGAAATGCACCAAGTTCCCTTTCAGCTCAATCCTGTCTGCCAGAGTCCCAGTAGGGGGTGTGGCAGTCCTTTGTGTGAGGGCAGGCCCTCCACCCTCCCAGCCCAGGAAGACCCATTCAAAATGCAGATGTATGCAAGTGAGGCTGAGTACCCTGTGTTTGGGGTGTGTCTGAGTGAATGCACAAGGAGCTGTCAACTAAACCTAGCCAGACGTGGATTGAAGGGCACAACAAGATTTTAGTGCAAAGAAATGCTCACTTTCTAAAAGTGGCATTTCTAGAATAGTAATATTAAATCCGACTTCACCAGTCAGCAGGATTTTGTATTACCATTCTGGCCATACTAAATATGACCTTCCTGCTCCTTTCAGATCAGCAGCTGCCACCTCAACAGTGTATGAGGGCAGCCCCAATGTTAGCCTATGAAGGGAGCAGGCCTCACAGTAGTGTAAAAACGAATTTAGGAGTTTTACACTACCAGGACATATAACTACACAGGTACATGTCCTGCCTTTTACCTACACAGCACCCTGCTCTAGGGGATACCTAGGGCACACATTAGGGATGACTTATATGTAGAAAAAGGGGAGTTCTAGGCTTGGCAAGTACTTTTAAATGCCAAGTCGAAGTGGCAGTGAAACTGCACACACAGGCCTTGCAATGGCAGGCCTGAGACAAGGTTAAGGGGCTACTGAGGTGGGTGGCACAACCAGTGCTGCAGCCCCACTAGTAGCATTTAATCTACAGGCCCTAGGCACATGTAGTGCACTCTAATAGGGACTTACCGGTAGATTAAATAGTCAATCATGGATAAACCAATCAATAGTACAATTTACACAGAGAGCATATGCACTTTAGCACTGGTTAGCAGTGGTAAAGTGCTCAGAGGTCAAAAGCCAACAACAGCAGGTCAGAAAAAATAGGAGGAAGGAGGCAAAAAGTTTGGGGATGTCCCTGTCAAAAAGCCAGGTCCAACAACAGGATATCATTTTAGGGCCCTTATTAGAAAGTGCAGGTCCCAGGGGGTCCCTCCACCCTATGTAAAAACATTCATATGTATAATGTTGGAGGTGTGCCACTGCAAGACGCACATGAGCTCACACCATGTGCATGCATGTTTGTTCTCAAACAACAAACCTGAGTCTGACAACCCAGTGCAGGAGAAATCTCAGATCTGAGCTTTCCTCTACAGTGGACTGCTGCACCGAGTAGCGTAGGCCTGCTTGCATGTGATCTGTAAGAGGGGTGTCATGTGTTGGCTAAGCCTTTTCCATCTGATGTGTATGTAGACAAGGGGGCATAGACACGAGAGGCTTGGGCAGCCGGAGCGTCCCTTATTTTGATGTTCCAGTACTACAAGCCTCTCAACCATATCTATGAGGCCACACAAAGCCATTTTGCTTGGCCTCATGGTTATGGAGTAGGACAATGTAGCATAAGTAGCCTCATTGCCCCTTACTCTGCACTAGGGAGGCGTTCCATGGGTGCTGCGGTGGGTTTTTCCATGCAACACCCATGGATTCTGATGCTGCCTCAGATTTACTTGCTCACGTAAACCTGGGGCAGTGCCAAAACCTTATGCCGCCCAGAACAGGCATAACGAGGAGAAATATGTTAATTTCTCCTAGTTTTTTCCTCTTTCTGCAGCACACAAAGAAAGAGGAAAATAGATCTCAGGATTGCTTTTGTGCAGGAAGGTGCTCCTTCCTGCACAAAAACAATCCTGTATGCTACGCAGGCACCCTTGTACCATTGTGCAAGGGTGCCTGCGTTAGCGCTAAGCATCCAATTGTGCACCAGCACAGGGGGGAAGGAGAGGAATGCACCATTTTTCATAAATACGGTGCATTCCTGCCCTTTCACATTGGCATTGGTCTGCGCTGCAAGAAGACTTTTCGATGCTTCCCTACACCAATTCCCATAAATAAGGGCCTGAGCCCCAGAATCTTGAGTGTGATACTCCAGTATGGAGGAAATCTTGAATTTCCTCTGAAATTGAGTGTCAGACTTTGGGCATGAATGCACAAGATGTAAAACTGAAGCCACTTCTAGACTACATAATTCATACATACAGGAGCAGAAGTGTTGTAATTTGTGGCATATTGTGGATGTGCGTGAGACTTTGAAGCCCACCCCTGATATTAGGTTGGTCAGCCCCTGGCATAACCGCAGCAACTTTTTTCATAGCAGTCATTCAAACATAACTCACATCAAATGAAATGCTTATGACCTCACAATATTTACACCACTAAGTAACAAACCCTAGAAGCAAAATGTAATTAAACACTAACGCATAATCAAACCAATTAATGCTACTACAATTAAGGTCATCTTTGTTAAAGTGGTTTGGGCAAATTAATATGTAATCTCACCTGATGATGCGTAACATTTGCAGCTGCATCTGTTTCATTAATAGTGATGTCACAAGTGGTGCATTCGTTGTACAGATTACAGTTTGCATGGCTGTTGTGCGAGTTATGGATTGTGCTCCTAAAAATAACTTGCAAATTTAATTAGCTTTTTAGTTCTGATTCGTAACCATAACTGCAGTTTAACTCTTTTTAGGTGTCTTTATATCGATGCCATGGCAACGAAAATAAACACATTGTTGAGAGCAACGCTATTAATAAACGTGCATTCATGCCTCCATCACTACAGCACAAATATCAGATTTATTGCCGCAGTACAGCAAAAGCAACATAAAAACACTATTTATTGCCCCATAGATATAAACAACTCTAATAGACAGGGTGCCTCTTCTACTGCACCAACACTTTCACCCTGTTCACCCTGGCTGTGGTTGAATATCCTTTTTTATAATCAAATACACATGAAAAATGCAATGGTAGGAACCATATATGCAGATTCACAGAGTACAATATGCTATCTGTTACCATTGTTGATGGAGGGGAGTCATGGCTCACCTCCCATGAACCATGGCCCCTCCCCACAATTGGCAATGGTAATATATATATTTATATATATATGTATGTATTACCTACTGGCGGTCAACAGTTGGTTGTTATAGTTAGGACCATGTTTCCATCGAAAAAGCGATTCTTGACTTGCCTGTATCTTTGGCACCGTTTGACGGATCATCACGAGATTTTTTTTAAAAGGCGTGCCGTTAATTCTTGGTGCGCATGGGAAAATTCAGGGTGATATGTCAAGCAGGGGTAGAGAAAAAGTATGGTTAAAAGAAAGTGCATTCCCATTGTAATTTCCATAGAAATTATAGACATGACTAAATTATACAGCAAAGGTTAGCAATTTGTGCAGCAAGAAAATGCTAATTATCAAACATATTGTGCAATTCATTGCTAATTATGTGGCTTACTCTATGGTTGTAATATGCACCTTCTTTTATATTTTAACATAATTTAATATAAATGGATCTAATACTAAAGAAAAGCCATTAGAAAAACACAATAATGAATTCAACAAATCCTATTTAAAACGTCAATAATAAAATACACAGGCTTCTTATTAAAACCCTATATACATTCAGCAGATCTTATTCAAAATGTTACTCAAAATGTTACTCACCCACCACTAATTAACTACTCTTGCCTGGGTGCACACAGCTGCTCTTCCCTCTGTCATGCCAAAACAGTTTGTGTAAGATGAATGAAACACACTTCATGGAATTAAAGGTGTGCCTCTTTAATTGTGCACATGCCAGTTATGTTTCAGAACTTTCCTACAGTTTCCGGCTTTACAACAAAACAGCTGTGTGGCACAGTGTTGTACAAACTTATTGATTATTTGAGTGCTACACTGAGAGGTATCCAAAGGCATCAGAACATAAGAAATGATTAAAAATAAGCTGAACGCGTGCAAATTATATATGCTGTGTTCAAATAACCACTGCTTTGAGGACTGAGACTGGGATTCAATCACAAATTTCCATAAATGATAAAGGAAAACTTTCATAACAAAGGGAGAATACTTCTTTCTACATGGTTTACAACATATTTAAATGTATAAGGTTTTTGGTTCTGGCTGAATATAAAAAACCTTTCATCCATTCTATCAATAGGCTATATAAAGGCAAAATCCACAGGCTGAAAGTCGACCAGTTACCTTCTCAAAATTGTTCAGCGCTTCATTACATCCTGTGTGCAACTTTTTAGTAACTTGAGATCTATTTGAGTTAGATTTTTTTGGGGTGAAATCCATATTTGCACATAAAATGTTGTGACTGGAGAATAAGGGAATGCTAGAGGCTCTGGGAACATCACTACTCCACAACATTAACAACACAGGGGTATATTCACAGAGGTAAACTTACACAGAATTAAATCTATATGTGTGAATACACTCTTACATTTGGTAGTAAATGTACTACTTTCAGCAATTCACCATTTGTGATTATAAATGTATACAATGCGTAGATTTTCATGCTCGCACCCACTGAAACCAGGGGCTGAAGCCAAATCTTACACTTGTACTTTTACTCTTATCGTAAAGTATAGGGAAATTGTGCAAAGTTGATTAAACCTAAAAACATACTAGTACAAATATGTTTATGTTACATATTAATAAAAATTAATTTAATCTATTAATTTTAAATGCAGAACAAAACGTAATTGTTCTACAGCTCTATTACCGTAATTTTGAAATGTATTTGTAATGAATATAAATATATTAAATTAAATATAATTACTGGCTAATAGTTATTTAAAAAAATACCCAACTAAAGTAAAATATTTATATTTATTTATTATGTATTAAGAGTTACGAAAAGTTATGCATGGATAAAAAATGTACAACAGTTTCATGAGGTTTTTTACAAAATAAAGTTACATTTATTTTTAAATTGAAAACAGGTTATGTAAATATTTTAAAAAAAATGCAATTTACTTTTCATTTATATATGATAATTTTAAATTTAAATTACATTGATACACTTTAAAAAAAAATGAAATAAATGTCTGTAATTTAACATTATTTCCTATGGGGTTCTATGTTAAGTCTTTAACTTCATTATTTTCTATGGAAGGGTGTTGCAGTACCAGTGATTGGCCATGTGTGGGGCTAAACTTATTCCCGGTCTCAGGTGGACTACATTTAGGAGTCACTGCTTCCGGTTCTTTCTGGCTGTAGTAATTTTAGAATTGCAGTTTGTGTATAGGGATGGGCTTACACTTTTGTGGGTGGATACACATCCCTCCCTATGCCTCTACCCTGTAAATCTTCCTTACTCCTCCCTCAACTGTTCTCACTTAGTAGTAAGTATTTCTCATTTTCCAGCCTCCCTCTCTGTCCCTCCCACATTTCCCACTGAAAGGTACGCATATGTGTGGAGACTCCGCATTCGGGGCACAGATCTCATCACAGAAAAGATAAGAGAGGCTGAAGTGGAGACCTCCACACGTAGGTTTGTGAACAGCATTTTGCAGTACACGAGTAGTACTGCCGTATTACTACTAAACAAATTACAAAATACAGTTTGTCAACAGGCCCCACAGTTTCTTCTTATGTAGTGTCTGCAGCAATCTGGGCTGAGTCAGCCCTTGGATCCCTTGCCTCCTCTCCTCCTCGTTGTGAAATTGTAGACCAAAAATGGCAGCCGTTCTGCTCAGGCTTGTCAGATGTTAGTGTCTTTCCAGGAATGTGTGTTCAGGGTGTGGCCTGTGTAGGGATCACCAGGTGTCGTGTGTGAGGCCCAGACAGGTGGGCCGGTGCACTGGTGTATTTCTGTCACCGATTCTTTCCAGTGTTTTCTTCAAGGTAAAATCAAAAGCGAATGAATCAAAACAAAGTGCCTGATTTAGGGTTTGGTGGCGGATATCCCATCTGCTGTATTACAATTCGATTATAGCCTATGGAACTTGTAATACGGCGGATGGAATATCAGTCACGTTTGCGACAGAGTAGCCCCTCTGCCAAACTCTAAATCAGGCACATAGGGCCAGATGTAGCAAAATCCGATTTTGCGACTTGCAAATTGTGAGTCTGAGCGACTCGCAATTTTTGCAAGTCAAAAAATCGGATGCAGTACGGTGTCTCAGACACCTTCTGCGACTCGCTATGGGGTCGCAAAGACCCACCTCATCAATATTCATGAGGTGGGTCGCATTTTGCGACCCCATAGCGATTCCCTGCACTCACAGGGATGGTGGCCTGCTGAAGTCAGCAGACCTCCATGTCTGTGACTGCTTTTTAAATAAAGCAGTTTTTTTTTTCATTTTGCAGCCCGTTTTCCTTAAAGGAAAACGAGTTGCAAAATGAAAAAAATACCGAAACCATTTGGTTTCGTTTTTTTCAGAGTAGGCAGTGGTCCATAGGACCACTGCCTGCTCTGAAAAAATATTTTTGTCGACATTCACAAAGGGGAAGGGGTCCCACGGGGACCCCTTCCCTTTTGCGAATGAGTTACCACCAGTGTGACACTGGTGGTAACTGCGAGTTGATTTGCGACCGCATTCGCGGTCACAAAGCAACTCTGAATTGCGATGCGAGTCGCAAATAGGAAGGGAAAACCCTTTCCTATTTGCGAGTCGCAGTACCGACCTCGCAATTTGGGAATGAGCATCGCGTGAGGCCGTTTGCATGGCGCAAACTGCGATTTTCGCAGTTTGCGTCATGCAAACGGCTTGCTACATCTGGCCCATAGTCTGAAACATCCACAGTGAGAACAATTGTACCAAATGACAGTGATGGCTATGTACAGCCATGAACAGGCTTGTTACCCCTGTTATAGCTTAAGTAGTCACTGCACACTGGTTTGCAACTTTTTACATCAGGTACATATTGCCTGTGATTGCCTCAGAATTTCTTTTACTTATTTATCCATAAAAATTGGGTTTCGGTGGTGAAAAACAATATTTTAAATTATGAAATGAGGTTGCAGATCTCAGTGTTTTGTTAAGCATGGTATACTGGACTGCAAGGGCTCCCATGTGCCTTCACTATCAAGTGCAACAGTTTTAGCAGGTCTTGGTTTATAAAAAAAAATGGTATGGTACACCTTGGGGGCGAGATCCCCCTTCCCCATTCTATTGAAGGGCCTGAATGTGCCAGCACACAGAGTGCTGCTGAATAAAGGGTGGAACCCGCTGGAACTGGGCTACAGGACAAGGGACCATTTAGCACCCATAGGCTGTAGTACATTCTGCACTAGAATTTTAGGTAGACGTGGAACTGTAGAGCCAATAATGTTAATGAGGCAATATTCAGAAAAAAAGAATTCTGAAGGCTTACACCACTATTTGGGGGAGAACTCCACATTTTTTTAAATTCAGAAAGAACTCCACGAGTACTCCTGGGCATCCATGGTACGCTCAGCTTTCTAAAACGTACTTAGGAGTATAAGTACCTACACATGCCTAAGTGTGATATTAGGCACATGGCCCTATGTGTATGATTAAGGAAACTGAATTTACATTTGCTAACATTTTTTGTTTAACAACTAGTTTTCTCCATTTCTGAGCTCACTCTAATTTTGTTTTTTTAATGTCCATTCCCCCACTGGAAAGAAGATCCAGTCCTTGCCTCGAAAGGAGGATGTCATCCAGAGTCAGAGAGAGAAAGACGTAGAAAAGTTTGTGAATCCTTCAAACTCACAAGTGTGTAAATGTGCACAAACTTTTCACGGCTCCCCCGGCTTGGACGCCCATACAATGCCCATAAGAGCATATTTACTCCACGGAACATTACAACGTGCTGTTGTAACAATGTGCGCGTCAATGGATTTACAGGAATAAAGTCATATTTTGGATACACTCGTAAATCAAACCACTTGCACGTGGAACTCACAAGTGCAAATGGTTACTTGCATCGGGCAACAGTGGAAAAGTACAATAAATAATAACAGTGAAGCTCTGTAAGAGTTTTCAATCATGTGTTTATGTTTATCTGTGTCATTAGAAATTCACAGTCATCACTATTTCTCAAGAACATCAGTGTTTCCAGCTGTAGGCTTCGGTAGGCAACATTTTATTTAGCTTTTAAAAAACATTGAGCTCTTTTAAATGGAGAGACAGAGCCAAGTCAAATAAACAGTTCGATTTACTTGAGAGATGCCTTCACCTACTGAAGACTGGGCAGCCGGGGGCCAGCTCCAACTGGGCCCAACTAAATAAGGCCTAGAACAAGCCTCACGGGCTGATTAAGATTTTGGCGGACGGAAACACCCGTCTTTCAAACTCACAACGGAGTGGTCACCGCCGGCCCCATTACACCTTTCCCACTGGGCTGATTGGTGGAAACCAAGGTTTACAACGGTGCGCCCAGTGGGAAAGGAACGGCAGCATTGTCACCGGTTTATAATAGAGCCGGCGGCAATGGTGCGCCACGCAGGGGGCACCAGTACCCTCGAAATTTGCACTGTCTGAACTGCAGACAGTGAGCATTTCGAGGGTGCTGGGCAGAGGGACCCCTGAACTGCCCATGTCAGAGCATGGGCAGTGCATGGTCCCTATGTGCCCGCCTGAACATCTTCTCCACCATCCTTTTCATTTTGGTGGCTGCCATGAAAAGGCTGGTGGAGAAAAACATTGTAATCAGCTGGGCGGCGCTGACTTTACAACCGCACTGGCTGATTGCAGCCTGCACCGCCATCAGCCCGTTGCGATCTGAGATCCTGATGGGGACAGCGGGAGGTTGGCAGGTCTCGGTGCCAACCTCGTAATGTGGCTGTAGGACAGCCACGGTTGAGCAGTCCATGAGGCTGGCGGACTTCAGGCAGCCAGCCTCGTAATCTGGCCCTTAGTCTTTCAATATTCCTCTGGAGCACAACATATAGTAAATAGCATACCAATTAACACATATTGCAAGCAAATGTTATATTGATAACATTGAGTTTATTTATTGTACAAAACTTTATTTGATATATAATATCCAAATAGTACAAGTGGAAGTCTGTAAAATACAATTAGAAAATGCCAAATACACTTCACATCTGAGAAGTTGATGTTATCAATGTGTGTTCAATCCAAGAACAGCCAAGACTCAATCTTTGAAGAAGTCTCAACTATGCCACTGCTCAACACGTGCTCAGTACAAACTACTTGGGAGTGAGCTGCTGCTGTGTGCTGGAGATCAGCCTAGGCTTGTCCTATAATCAGACTATACCATTCTCTGTTTGGACAGGGGTGCAGGAAGAACGAAATACTTAGTGGAGATTTATCAAGCCATCGGGCCACTGCAGATATCGCAAAGTGGAGCAAAAACTGATAAAGGATTTACTTTGTAATACAAAACATTTTATGCACTGGAAAGTAGCCTTCAAGCAGCACAGATAGGGGGTCATTCTGACCCCGGCGGTCTTAGACCGCCGGGGCCAGGGTCGGCGGGAGCACCGCCGACAGGCCGGCGGTGCCCCGCAGGGCATTCTGACCGCGGCGGTAAAGCCGCGGTCAGACCGGCAACACTGGCGGTCTCCCGCCAGTGTCCCGCCGCCCTTTTGAATCCTCCAAGGCGGCGCAGCTAGCTGCGCCGCCGAGGGGATTCCGACCCCCCCAACCGCCATCCAGTTCCCGGCCGTCCGCGGCGGGAACCGGATGGCGGTAGGGGGGGTCGCGGGGCCCCTGGGGGCCCCTGCAGTGCCCATGCCACTGGCATGGGCACTGCAGGGGCCCCCGTAAGAGGGCCCCTACGAGTATTTCACTGTCTGCTTGGCAGACAGTGAAATACGCGACGGGTGCAACAGCACCCGTCGCACCTTCCCACTCCGCCGGCTCGATTACGAGCCGGCATTCTCGTGGGAAGGGTGTTTTTCCCTGGGCTGGCGGGCGGTCTTTTGGCGACCGCCCGCCAGCCCAGGGAAAAACCTAGAATACCCTCCGCGGTCTTTCGACCGCGGAGGGTATTTCGGAGGGGGGAACTCTGGCGGGCGGCCTCCGCCGCCCGCCAGAGTTAGAATGACCCCCATAATGTCTTGTACATCTTTGTCCTATTTTGTGTCATGGTGAGTTCCATGAGTGGTACTTGTGCATTCCTACTGTGACACGAAGCCCTATCTGCTATAATTGTTAGACCAGGCTTTATACCAGAACATATGCCTCCTTGAGGCGGGTGTTACTTTGGAGAAATGTTTAAATGTCTCCCAACCTTTCTCACATGTCATCAGTGCGGCACAGTGCAGTGCACATCCATTGAGTGAAAAGTTTTAAAGTTTGTCTAGGCATAGTACTTTGTGGTGGAAGTGTAACATTCCAGTACAAAACCAAGGACAGACAT
Source organism: Pleurodeles waltl (assembly GCF_031143425.1). Classification (NCBI taxonomy): domain Eukaryota; kingdom Metazoa; phylum Chordata; class Amphibia; order Caudata; family Salamandridae; genus Pleurodeles; species Pleurodeles waltl. The sequence goes on from NC_090449.1 coordinate 1,042,511,477, forward strand.
TACACACACATACCTTTACACTATAGTGTGAAGTTGTGTGTGGTTTAGGCAGCCTTGTTGTGCACCTGCTCTGGGGAGAAAGCAGCAGAGCCATATCTTAGTAGATATGGCTCTGTGATGCTTTCTTCCCCTAGCACAATGTATTGCAGCAGCTGTTTAGTGCACTGTGTATTTTTTTTTTTAATAAATGTTTCCCTTAAAGCCTCATAAAAAATGCCCAAGAGATAATGATGTACCTGCCAATTTGATAACTTGTAGTGCAATATTTACTGAATGTGATGTTGCAGGAGCATTACGATTTATGCACCTTGTGTTGGTGGTAACAGGGTAAAGTGACTTTTGCAAAAACTTCGATTAAGGTTTTTTTCCCCACAAGAGTTTTTCCAGGATTTACTTGGTGAAAATCAAACAGGGAACAGAATTAGGTGGGTGCGGTAATTACTGCAAAATTTAAAATACTCAATTAGGCACAAACTCTTGTTTGCACTGGAATCATGATTCTCCTGGAGATTGTAATGAGTCCCTTAACCAGTGATGGTAGATCCACCAGAGACCATTGCGCTCAGAGAAGAAATGAAGATCCTGCCGCGCCACTGTATCTTACCAAAAAGCCCTTTAACAAAAGTCAATCACAGAGAGGATAGGACAGAAAATGAAGAGCTCGGGTTTACCAATGACTTTGATAATGGAAATGTCAGGAGTAATCAATGTGATACCCGGATCCAATTTCCAAACTGATTCATTATCTAATGAAACGTGCGCCCTACACCTCCTTGGACATGATTCGCAATATCAAGTGAGCTCTGCTTAGAGAATTCCTAAGAGGACCCGCAGCTGCCGGGAAGGATACCCAGATGCGCGTATAACAGATTCGCGAGCAGAACAAATATTGGTATTTTATTAAAGCAAATGCACTGCAAATGAAGATCATTTGGGATATATGACATGACAGGAATTTGGCCTGATGTCAGCAAAAGCTGCCTTCCTGGAGACTAATGATATGTCCTCTGAAAATGGCTCCCCTGTGTCAACAAGGATGGGTTTACGCGGGGATAACTGCTGAAAAAGATGTGAGATTTTAGAAGATAAATCAGGACCTAAAATGATGGATTTGTACCACATATGGATTTATAGAATTAGTGGGTCAAAATTTTACAGCGTGTCTGCATACAGGATGTAGAAATTACAATGGTAAAATACTATAGTAGCCAAACGACTGGTATATAGGTTAGTCCCTCCCCTGGCGCACAGCTTCTTTGCCATTCTTTTGATTGGATAGCATGAATCCTTCCATGGCTCACATCAGGGAACTACTTTTGTCTTTTATTTGTTTCTGTTTTTTGTCAAACCTGTAACTATCCAGCAGGACCGAATAACATTCATGTAGTTCCTCTTGAATGAATGAATGTAAAACATTTGCAAAGTGCACAGGTACCTCATGGGCATCCAGGCGCTAGAGAATCAGCACATCAGAGAAAGGTGAGACTTTGTAAAACTAGGTGGAACAAAGCTGGAGCTGGAGATTTTTATGTTTTTCCTGAACAGATCATGACTGGAAAGAGCTTGTAGGTTAAAGGCAACTGAGTTCCACAGTTTGGCAGTGAGATAGGATGTCCCTCCAAGACTGCAGCATTTGGATTTAGGGATAACGAGTTGATATGAGAAGATGAACGTAACTTTTAGGCAGGCGATTAAGATGAGAATTTATATCTTCAGTATACCGCTCAAAATTTATGAAGTGCTTTACTTGTGAAGTGCAACACCTTGAAAATGGTACATTTATGGACAGGTAATCAATGCAGACAATTAAGATGTAATTTGACAGAATTGATATAGCTGCTGAATGTGGCACTATCTCTAGTCGCTTCAGAATGTGTAACAGGAGTCCTGTATGCAGAATGTTCCCAAATTCAATTCTAGAGGAAATGAGTGCTTGAACCACCATTTTGCCCAAAACCAGTGGCGCGAAAGGAAAGCTCTTACAGAGCGTTCTAAGGATGTGCATAGCAGCACAAGGATCAACACTGTTAATCTCAGGGGCTAAGGATAGCGAGTTATCAAAAATCACCCCTAATTTGTTTTGTCAATTTTCCCAGGTGGGGAGTCAAGCTCCTCCTGCCAATCAGGGATCCAAGTCCAAGATTGTTTACAATAGATCAAGATCTCAGTTTTGTCTCCATTCAACTTCAAAGAGTTGTGAATCACCCACTGTGCTACTGCAGACATACGATTCTGGAAATGAACCTTAGAGATTTCATGATTTTTGGAAGTCGATACAATGATTTGTGTATCCTTCATGTACAATCCTAAATCAAAGACAAATGATCTTACCAGAGAGACCAGCAGATGTGTATCGGTGTTAAAAAGTGCAGGGCTCTGTGAAGATCCCTGATTAACTCCGCTGCGTAGGGCCATAGAAGCTGATTGAACGGGAGGAAGAACAATGGACTGAGACTGTCAAAGGACGCACAAAAAGACATTCAAGAACCTTCTAATAGATGTCCAATTCCTTCAGTCCAGACAGCAATGCTGAATGATGCATGGTGTCAGAAGATGTGGATAGGTCTAAAAGGACCAGGGTATCCATGTGACCTTGGTGGAAGATAAGCCTGAGGTCATTGGCCATGCAAGAAATGCAATTTCTGTGCCACATGCTGGTCTGGGTTGGATCAAGGAGCGCACTGTGCTCCACATCATCAGCAAGTCGAGCCAGTGGTGTAACAACACTGGAGGGGGCCTCCCTGCATAGAACATGGAGCTCGGGCCCCCCGCACCGCAGGGGCTGCAAAAGCCTTTGATACATCAGTGAGCCGAGCATTCACAGCTTTTCCAATAAGTTTAGCTGGAAGAGGCAAAAGAGACATCATCCTGGCATCAGTTAGCAGTGACAGGTCTGCTGTGGTTTTTCTTTAGTAGTGAAGTGATAAGTTTTCTCCAGGTCAAATGTACCTCCGCCGAGTCCAGGGAGACACTGCACATTGACTTGATAGAATGGCAAATGGGTTCTGCTTTAACTCAAAGATAGGAGGTGGGCAGGGGTCTTATGGTGACCCTGACTTGATTGAAATGGGATGTTGGTTGCCTGTTGCTCAGAGTGTAAGACAAATGCATTAAGTGTGCAGCCCGAACGCAAGTACAAAACAGCTGTGCTTGAGATGTCTTGAACCGTCCCATGAGAAATAAGGCAGTTTGAGTATATTTTTTTCAATTTTATTTACTAGAAAAGGTAGCACTGTATTTACAAAGAGCCTGAAAGGATAATACAAAAAGTTTATATACCTCTGGATTACTGAGCTAATTAATGTCAGAAAAAATCTACCAGGTGGGATTTTCTTGAGAGTCAAAGAAGAATAGCGAGAGACTCTGGTGGTTATAATTACTTGTCACAAGGCGGCTGAACTGCGGGAACACCCTCTATACTGCGATGAGCAGAGCAAAAACACTCACCAGAAGGCTGTAGACCATTCAGAACGTGGCAGCCAGAATCACTCTCAACCTCCCACGTTGCACTCACATCACACCACACATGAGGGAGCTCGACTGGCTCTCTGTATATAAAGAAGCACAATTCAAACTCCTCACCCACACTTTTGATGCAGTACGTAATACTGGCGCAGCACACGTCACCAAACGCATCTGCTTTCACAAACCTTCCAGACATATTCGCTCGTTTGGACTCATACTTGCACACATCTCACACATACTGAAAACCCATCCTGCTGCTGAGCCATCGCCTACATTGCTCTTAAGACCTGGCTTTTTGAGTACTTCCACTAGGCCTTACGTTTGGCTAGGCTCACACCTGCTCAGCATAAAGGATACCCTTACAGCTGATAGTGAGGTTTACAGAAATGCATATCTTAACATAACATAATATTTGATGTTTTTTTTTTTCATTTTCCATTTAGCTTTTTCGTGGTTTTAGCCCTACTTATGTCCGTGCCCCCATGTGCTATATTTTTACTTGCCTCCCCCATCTGGCTACACATCCCACTTTAATTAATTAATTGATTGATTTATTTATGTATTTATTTTTTACGTGGGGTTGTCAGCTGAAATGTACTGCCCTGTTGCCCGCCTATTTTTTCACTTTTAATTACCAGTCTACTATAGCTCGGTAGGCAGGTGTGTGCATGCGTCATGACACATGTGCTTGCATCACATTCATCTATGAATGGGTTTTCTTCAATAGAAAAGCTACTGCCAAATTGCTGGTCATGCATGCATATGCATTGTGATACATGCCTTTGCACAAGACCAATAAAGAAGCATTGGAAAATATAGCAGGTTGGCCTTTTAGAACAGAGACATGTTGGCTTTTCATTGGTTCTTGGAGGAAGGAGGGATTGACATTTGTGATGTAATGAGCTCCTTCCTTAATATGATTGACTTGACAGTCCGCATTCTCTCAAGCCACACCCATTAGACGAAAGAAAGTAAGGTATTTGTTAAGACAAAGAAAGCAAGAAAGGAAACAGGAAGTGGTGTGATCAATCTACCCTAACCAGGCGCGGCTCCTCCGTATGGGCGGAGGAGCGTCGCCCCCCCGCCAGCAGCAGCCGCTGCAAATCCTTTCCCATGGAAAGGATAATAAGCTGTGTTTATTATCCTTTCCACGTAAAAGGGGCAACCGTTGCAAATCCTTTTACATGAAAAGGATAATAAACTCTGTTTATTATCCTTTCCATGTAAAAGGGGCGGGCACTTGGGATGATGAGCTTAGGGACTCCCCTCAGAGCGCATGAGTGTTTGATCAGGCGTCTCGGGCCGGCCAAACACACATGCGCACAGGGCTGTCTCCAGCCCAGTAACAAGTTTGCTGGGCTGGAGAGAGCCTGCACACGCTCCCAGTCTGCCAGGGAGCGCACTGGCTGGGCGCTCCCAGCCAATCCTGATGCTGCTCTGAGCAGCGTCAGGATTGGCGCAGGGCAGGCTAGGAGCTTGTGCCTGCAGCAGTGAAAGGAGAGGATCTCAGCACGGGAGCAAAGCAGGTACGTTTTTTTATTTTTTTATTTTTTTATTATTTTTTCCCTTGCCCACCGCCCCCTCCCTACCCCCTCCACCCCCAGCACCCTGCCCAGCCACGTGAGCTGGTCCTGACCCTAACAGATTTCTTGCAGCATATTCATGGTCTGAGAAATTGTACAGCGTTTGTTCTTTTTTTAAATTCAGATATTTTTTTTTCTTCTCTTGTTCTGTTCACAACATTTTTCAATGATGTTTGCATTTTTGGTTCCCAGATGATCAGGGAGCCACTGAACTTTAACGTGCAAAGGCAACTCAGAGCACAGGTGTTTCACATTTACCTGTCCTTCTGTGACTAAAGTGGATCTAGTGGCCAGAGCTTTGTATTTCTCCACCAACCCTGTTCCTGTCCTGCTCCTTCTTTACATATGAGTAGGGGGAGTAACGGAGGAAGAGAAAAACGAAAAAGCGTCATAAATGGTGAAAGTAGAAAGCTGCAGGATGAGCTGAAGGGGCAGGGGGTGGCCGTAAATGGATTGAAGAGGCCCGAGATGGCTTCAGGATTACGCTGCCTCGGTATTCAGTGTTGGCAGATTTAATTACAACAGCCTTGTGTTTAAGAGGGGGGCTTTGAGCACCAGCACCTTCTTATTTACAAATTAAGCACTGCCCGTTGTGCATGCCATACTACCACGCGGCCTAAAAGGCCAGTAGAGAACTGGTAATTTATTTTTATATAATAAATGTCATTTAGTTTCTCTTCAGCTAGGCTCTTTGCTGGTGATCTTTTCGCTAGCTCCAAGAGGCTTCCTCAGAGGTACCTGTGCACTCTACAAATGTATTGTATTGTACTTACTACTGTTTTATTTTAAACTACAGGCAAAGCAAAGGGATTTCAGCTACATGTGGGGAGATATGATGTGAAGTATCAAATAAGAATGTGAAATAAGGTTGGGAATGATGGAAGCAGGGTGAAAGTGTGAGTAGCTTCAGCTCACAAACAAATTGCAGAAACAAAATCTATAGAGTGGTTGCATAGGTTACCTCAACAACATTTCTATTAATACTAAGATGATGCTATGAATATTCCTTTTCTTATAGTTTGAGATCCCATAGTAGGTCTTAACTTCTTGCCTTGGTCTCTTCATTTCTAGTTGTTTCTTTACTGCTCCGGTGTGCAGTCTGGCCTACATTCCTGAGTTGTCTCACTCTACCACTCTTCTGGAACTTCGTTCTTTCCTCTACTCTAAGTTATGGGTACCTCAGTTCCCATATCATTCAACGTACACTATTCCTCTTGCTCTTACAATCACATCCGTGTCCTCCTCTCCTTTACACCCAATGTTGACATACAAGTCATTCTTCCATCTTCACATTACCCAAGTTCCAGAAGAACATTCATTCCTACTGTCACTCCGCTTTCAGTAAACACAAGCTCATTCTATGCAGTTTTTGAAAACTGCGATGATTGTGTCATCCTTCACTCAATTTATCTGCCCACCCAGCTTTACATTTTGTTTGAATATCTGAAACCCTCGCACAAGGATGCAGTCTCAGGGTTATCTTGACATCATCTCTTCCCAGCACTTCTCTTCCCTTGATGGTTGTTAATTCATTCTCTTTGGGCTCCTCAAAGAGCTGTGTTCCTGAGGACTTCCTCTCGGCAAAGACCCTATCTTCATGGAGCTTCTCAAACATGTGAAGTTGGGACATAATGTGAGCATCGATAGGCACTTTGATAACATCCAACTGTACCAAAGAGTGTCATCTCCAGACCATAAAGATTTTACTTGAACCTAAATCCTATAATGATTGAATTTCTACTCCTTCACTCCATCACCTCTTCGCCACCCTTTGAACACTAGTTACATAAAATGCCACCTCCCGTGTCACAATGGCCCTAGCTCTGATAACTGGGTCTCTGTTCAATGCTAGACACCCACTTGCCACAAGAAGATATTGGCAAGTGGTAACATCATTCTATGGCCAACCATGTTTCTGATCTTCTTCTAAACGATACCAGTCCTAGGACTCCCCCGTTTAGATGATATCAATGCACTTGCCACTGACCTCCCCAAAACGTACTTTGTTCCATCAACTCATCTGGTAATGAGTGCCAAGAAACAGGACTAGATCACCCCACAATTAATTTCTCTCTGTAGGCTCCCTGTTAAAGCTCATGGTACATTAAATATTCTTTCAGCACATTAGAATTTCTTACATTTCTCACAGACAGCAACCAATTGCAATCTTGGGTAGTTGGGGTATAGACAATACCAAGTTTCCACTTTGCCTGAACATTTCTTTAACAAAGAATTAAAGAACACTGACACGTCCCTATGTTGCAACCAGGCAGAGAAAGAAATACCATAGCACATACAATAAATGCTTTCAGTTCTTCTATTTTTCAGAATTCGTAAGACAGACCTGGTGCATGTTCATCTAAAGTCTGGATATCACTGGTCCATCCATTCAGCTTCTCCAGGAACCATTCCTTCCTCTGTCCCCCAAAACCCAATCATGTTGTAGTGAATCCTATTTAGTTTTATTGGGGATCAGGAATTCGCTTAGCTTTATGACTTATAGACCTGTGCCCCCGTCACCCAGTGACTTTTCGCCTACTTAGCCTGCTCTGTTTTAGCACATTTATTTAATTATTTCTTCCAAGATGGCTGCTATGTTTATAGTTAGGAAAATGTTTGGATTTCACGTTATCAGTGCCACCCTGTGAAGGTGTCACTATCAGCGTCAAAGACAAGTGATATACATAGATATTCACATCATGTTCCTTTGCCACTTACGTGTGACAGGGACATAGGCGGTCATTCTGACCCTGGCGGTTGACTACCGCCAGGGCCGGGGACCGCGGGTGCACCGCCAACAGGCTGGCGGTGCATCCATGGGCATTCTGACCGCGGCGGTACAGCCGTGGTCAGAAACGCGAAACCGGCGGTGTCCCGCCAGTTTCCCGCTGCCCTAGGGAATCCTCCATGGCGGCGCTGCAGGCAGCGCCGCCATGGGGATTCCGACCCCCTTACCGCCAGCCTGGCTCTGGAGGTTTTGACCGCCAGAACCTGGCTGGCGGTAACGGGTGTCGTGGGGCCCCTGGGGGCCCCTGCAGTGCCCATGCCAATGGCATGGGCACTGCAGGGGCCCCCTAACAGGGCCCCACCAAGATTTTCAGTGTCTGCCAAGCAGACACTGAAAATCGCGACGGGTGCAACTGCACCCGTCGCACCCCTTCCACTCCGCCGGCTCCATTCGGAGCCGGCATCCTCATGGAAGGGGGTTTCCCGCTGGGCTGGAGGGCGGCCTTCTGGCGGTCGCCCGCCAGCCCAGCGGGAAACTCAGAATTACCGCGGCGGTCTTTTGACCGCGCAGCGGTATTCTGATGGCGGGACTTTGGCGGGCGGAGTCAGAATGACCGCCATAATGTACTTTTGGAAGGAATTGTTTATATAATTGCCGCCCCAAGCATTCCTCCTTATCTATTGTTTTGGGAACATACCTGCGTCAGGGGTCCTATAAGATTCGTATAAATACATCTCACGCAGACAAGGTTGTCAGATGATTCCTACCAGATGCCATCAACGCTGTCTCTGCTACACGTCGCCTAGATGAAGACTTGGGCGGTCATTCTGACTTTGGCGGGCGGCGGAGGCCGCCCGCCAAAGTCCCGCCGTCAGAATACCGCTGCGCGGTCAAAAGACCGCCGCGGTAATTCTGAGTTTCCCGCTGGGCTGGTGGGCGACCGCCAGAAGGCCGCCCGCCAGCCCAGCGGGAAACCCCCTTCCATGAGGATGCCGGCTCCGAATGGAGCCGGCGGAGTGGAAGGGGTACGACGGGTGCAGTTGCACCCGTCGCGATTTTCAGTGTCTGCTTGGCAGACACTGAAAATCTTGGTGGGGCCCCCAGGGGCCCCACGACACCCGTTACCGCCAGCCAGGTTCACCAGGCTGGCGGTAAGGGGGTCGGAATCCCCATGGCAGCGCTGCCTGCAGCGCCGCCATGGAGGATTCCCTAGGGCAGCGGGAAACCGGCGGGACACTGCCGGTTTCCCGTTTCTGACCGCAGCTGTACCGCCGCGGTCAGAATGCCCATGGATGCACCGCCAGCCTGTTGGCGGTGCATCCGCGGTCCCCGGCCCTGGCGGTAGTCAACCGCCAGGGTCAGAATGACCGCCTTGGTGTCCCCACAGAGTCTGACCTAGAGGCCTCATTCCAAGGTAACGAGGTTTGGGGGTGCTTCTCATGGACACGGTACTGGTAGACTAGGTTTATCACTCCTAGCTCTCGTTAGGTTAGAGATTAGGTTCTCCATGCAAGAGTATTTGGACCTATTTCACATCTTATGTTTATTGAAAGATTGTGGGGGTCTTTGTATTCATGACTCTCATTTTCACAATTATGCTTCTTGCACTGTGCATTATCCTACTCATTGCAGCTCATGCATCTTATCATAGATTGCAGTAAATTCAATAAACCTGTTGAAACCCTTCCTGCATCTCCTTCATTGCCAGTGTGTTACTGAGACTTGTTGCTCATGTAAGAAAAGGGTACACTCTGTTTATCCACAACTCCCCTGACATGTCGCACTCTAGAGTCCATGAGTAAAGGCTGCCAGAAATCACCTTTTACTGTTTGGGTTTTTGGTGAGGTGCTGCTTGTGAGCCTGGAGGGTTGGGCTGACAGTGGCGACTTGTAGGATTGGATTAGTCGCCTGCAAACAAAAGTGCCGTCATCCTTAAACCCGCAGTCTCGCCTAGGAGTGAGAGTCCAACTATGACAATGTGTTGTACCCTCTGTCATGTTATTGTGCAGACCTGCACTGCCCTGTTTGGAAGAAAATGCCTGTGTTTAATTTTTGGAAGGTTGTAGTAATTAAATAGATACAAAATTAAGATAATCTTAGTTATATACTCACAGTAATTTAAGTGTTCACTTCAGAAGTATGTGCATTATCCCAATAACATGTATGATAACATATGGGAAGAAAAAAGCTTCAATTTTTGGAAGGTTGTAATAATGGATTGGATACTGAATTATTGTAATGCCACCTATATATTTATGGTCATTTAAGTGTTGATTTCAAAAGTATGTGTAATACCCCAATAACATGGATGATCATTCCAGGTGGAAGGACTACCAAAGGAGGCAGACGCCTCTCCAGTTGATTGTTGAACAATCACTCGCAGTCAGATGGTCTGCCGAACTGCACCTTCAGGCTGGGGTGCAAGGAGAGCTTGCTGGATGATGTGCTTATAAATGTTGAGGCTTAGCACAGAGTGATCAACTTGAAGCTAAGCCTTTAAATTGAAAGCAACCCTGATCATTTACAATAGAAGGTATGAAGGCAAGGTCTGCACATTCCGGGCATCTACTTGAGTCAATACCCCTGGAAGAAAGTACTAATGCAAGGTCTGTATGGTGGTCTCAAATAAAATATGAGAATGTTCATTCTGCCCCTACGAGCTCCATGGCAACTGAACTAAAAAAGATGATAGTCTGTGCGACAGGGATGGAATTGATAACTCTTCCCTCCTTTAATACATTGATGGGGAAAATGGCATCTTTTTGGATGACAGTGAAACCTTATAAAAGGAAAGTAGTAATAACATGAATGCATACCTGATATAAATGATACACATTTAGCTTTAAATAAAGTAGGGGGTCCAAAATAAACTGATGAAACCTATTAAAGGAGTATGAAGAGTAAGGGGTAAGAAGAGAGGGTACTCACAAGACAGAAAGACACACAAAACCTTACAGAATGTTTTCATCCTAGAACAGAGAGCTGCCAACCAGTTACCAAACAGCACATTCAATCATACTGGTTGAAAGAGTCTTCCCAAATATCTATATTATTAAGAATTAGGTATATGTTTCACCCTACTTAGATCTGTATGTCCTTGGTTTTCATTGGCTTTGCTTTTGCTTTTGGCATGAATGCATTCTCAGCCCTGTCCATTTACAAAAGCTTGGCAGACATAGGCAGGAAAACTGAGGGAGGGAGGGAGTCATGGCGGAGGGTCTGTGACTGATGGTTCTGCATCCGGATTGACTGTGCCGTCGTTAGTAACCCAGTGGTTCCCCACCTCTAAATATGTTGAAGGGACAGTGGGTTTGTTTGGTGGCAGGAGGACTGCACTTTATGGAATTCCTCCCCTTCCACTAAAATCCAAATGAGGCCCTCTGCTTCCTGAAGCGAACCCTCGAGATCCATCTTCTCGCCCATCACCTTCAGTCTCCATGTAGATCAGAGGTCTTCAGACTCTCTTCTTCTAAGGTCCGGATGAACCAAATGTTTTCCTTTTGGACCCCTATTCAAAACTTTATGGTCAGAAGGCTAGGGGATTGAGGGGGCAATGCTTAATAAATGACATTAAGGCTGATGAAAAGGGAGATAACCTGCAAAAGCCAATGTTTTTTCATCCTTGGAATATAAAGTCAAAACAGAAACTTCTGACATGTTGCTTCTTGGATTTCAATGTTATCTAACCTATCCCTAAATGACTAGTAAAGCAAACAGAGGCAGTACAGGCAGCTAAAAAGTACAGCTTTTAAAAACTAAGGCATGATTCATGCCTCTCGATCTTGTATGTATCCAAGCTTCAAGGATGCAGGATCGTGTCCCATTTAAATCAATGGAAGTGCTATTTTTTGGGAGAATGGGAAAGGTTTTCAGGGTGAATTATCCCATTGAAGTCATGTCCCTGGATTGGATGCATTCATTGCTGGACAAACAAAAATCAGATTTTCAGAGCTGCTTTTGTTTACAGAGTGCTTTCGATTTTATAGAATTTCCAGTCTGTTTACAGCACTTAATTGAACAAAGTATTGTAAACGGAGCCCTTGGTAAAGAAACAAACTGCTTCTGTCCATTCATGCTGAAGTAGCATTGAGATCTGCTTCTTTTGTGCACTTCTCAGTTTTTTATTGGAACATTTCCCTCAGTGCTGTATGTCTCTCTCCACTAGTACGAGATGAGCTGACATCCTGCAGCCAGAAGGAGATGCCCCTTGTGCTCCCCTCCCCTTCTCCACTGATGTGAGGCCCCAGGAGGCACCTGAGCATCTCAGTGAGGCCTCCTCCTTGCACCATCCCTTGGGCCATTGCTAAGAGGCCCCCAGCATGCAGTGTCCTCTCCCCATGTGTTTAAGCCCACACCTCGTCCTCTTCCCTTACCCCCTGCCCCTATCGTCCACATTACCAGCCCACAGGACAGTGGCACACTGCTCTGGATGGAGACCTGTGCCAGCCTCGTGGGGCAAGAGGGACCTTCATTCCCCCCCATCAGTGTGAACACAGCCTGGAAACAGACCAAACAAACAAGGTCACACTCCCAATCTTCATTTATAAGCTGTGGGAATCTCCTTTCAATAACCCCCTCTCCATACCTTGTGGGTCCACAAACTGTGCTGATGGGCGCGCCCCCCCTGAATACTGCACTGCACCATGAACCCCGGTGGGGAAGCCCCCCCCCCCAATTTGGAAGTCTTTACAGAGAACCTCTCAGATCACTTCTCACAGAGAACAATCAAGGGTGACAACGCTAAACTCAATGTCGGTGCCTCTTTGACCAACTGTGGTGTGGTTTTCATCCCTCATGGGAGGGAGTTCATGTATTACGGTATTCATTTTTTCAAATAGCACAGAATATCTACAGGGTATAGTACAGAGCCACACAAACAGCCCCTACTAACAATCTTTTGAGGCACAAACCCATGGAGCCTAACAATGTTTGTCATGTTCGTATTGTCATAACAATTGTATCATTAATCTGGTGTGCTGTCACAGAGAAAAGATTACACAATTTGCACCATGTGATTCACTAACTGGTGTTTACAAGGTGCTTTTGTGTACATTTTCCACCACTAAGTGGTTGTCCTCCAACTGCATTTCCTACAAATTTGTATACCCCACAAGGAGGTGTATGGGATATGTATGTGTTTTCTTCTTTTTCTCCTGAGGGATAGCTGTATCCAAAACTCTGGGAGCCAGGAAATCAAACCAGGTGTACCCAACCGAAAGGAGTGTAAGCAACACAATGATATTCCTTGACCCAAAGCCTGGGGTAATCCAGAATTAAAATCACACAATGAACCAAAGACACAATTCCTCCTGTTTTCCAGCAGCTCCAAACAACCACAAATCTAAGCTTGGATTATCCCTTCAGCTGACAGATCATGCATAATTAACTCAACTCCATGGACACAGACTTCATCTTCAAAGAAGCCATCCCCAGAAAAATCAAGACAGCTTGTTACAAACTCTCCCTCCCGAAAAAGTGACACCCTTATTCCAGACACAGATTTTAGAAAAACAGTAGAAGCCAATGACACCTGAATAAAATAAATTCACTGCTTAATGGCCCATTGACTTCCCTGACCCTCTAAGGCAGCCTTCAAAGGGGTCCTATGTGCCACAGCAGATCCAATCAGTGAATGGAAGAAATGTGACCATGTCACCTGAAAAATTGAAGAATCTACGATAATTCCCCTTACAGACCAGCAAAATAAGCCTTTTGCCAGGCCTAACTCTTCCTTTTAAGTACATACAAGTCACTCCTATGGCAGGCCCTGGAGTGCATGGTGCAATGTATTCAAAAAGTAGGACTTGTACTTTTAATTTTTTACTTTTAATTTTTACATGTCCTAGTGGTGAAAAATTCTTAAATTCATTTTTCACCACTGCAAGGCCTATCTCTCTCTCCCATAGGCCAACATTGGGATTACCTTCTTACACCTTATAATTTTAACCCACAATCTGGAAAAGATAGACTTTTCAAGTTTGGTGTCTCTGGAATCACAATTTAAAATCCTAACTTATGGTGAAGTTGGATTTGCAATTCTGAAAATACCACTTTTAGAAACGTATTAATTTTCAAGCCTTAGCCATTTGGTGCCTGCTGCCTGCCACTGATCACACGTTTGATGTGGGGGGCAGCTGGTCTTTGTGTATTACCCCTAGACAGCAACGTACATAGGGATTTTAGGAGTGACTGGATGGGCCATCTGTGTCCTGATGGGCAATCCTGGGCAGGATGAGAGGGTGGAGCTGGACACAACCTCAATTACATCTCAATATGGTGGTCTCCTATCCCCACACAAAGGGATGCATATCCCCTGTAGAGAGTCTGGAGCCAGGACAGGACATCTGTGCACTTTAAAGACATGTCATTGTAGTCTCCCCCACATCAAAGGCACCACTGGGTATAAAAACTGGACCTCAGACACCACCACCTCAGTACACTTCTGTAATCTGCTAGGGAGAAGGACTGCTGTGCTGCTGAAGGTCTGACACTCTGCTGGACTCCTGCTTTGCTATGCTGACCTTTGGCTGCTGCCCTCTTGCCTGGGAGTGTGAATGACTGGACCCGCATCTCTCTAACTCAGAACAGAGAGTGGCTCCAAGGGCTAGTCAGCGGCCCTCCTGATCTTAAGTCTCAGGGACATAACAGGCCTCCAACCACCATGCACCTGGATTCTGCCATCTGTGAGTCTGTCCTGCCACATGGTGCCACCCCAGTCCTGGACCCTTGGATGTGGGCCTAAGGTCCAACACATCCTGTGCTGCGTGTGCAGATTCAACGCATTGCTGCTGGTGGAGAATATCCGTTCATCACCTCTACTGCATGGGTCAGGACCAGTGCAACCAGTATCACATCGCTGCTATACCCCGCATTTCGAGACCAGCTCATCACCTCCAGAACTGACAGTGCAGTACTTTTCTTGCACAAGGTCCTCACATTCCCATTGATGGCAGCCTCGACGACAACGTCTAAACTCCACATCACAGCCCCTGTGCTCATTTTATCCAAGACCTCCACTCTCTAACACATCCTTGACGTCAGCAGATTGAGAACTCGCACTGCAGCCTCACCGCATCTCAGAATCAATGCATCACTGCTATTGCATGAAGAAAATCGGAAAACTGCATGGTTTGGCACCAACGCATTGCTCTGCAACCCGGATTTAATGTACTTCTGTTCTGCGGGCCCAACTGGGTCCCTGTAACTGGCCTGCTCTCCATCACGGTCAGCCTGAACTTCTGAGTTTGTTTGGGTCCAGTGCGGCCAGATATCCCTGGTTGACGCTTATGGTTTCTAAGCATTATTTTTTGCAGTTAAATTTTTTAAAATTCATAACTCATTTCTACTTATTGGATTTTTGTTGTTTTGGTCTTGTTTTATTTATTAAATTATGTTCTATTTTTCTAACCTAGTGTGGGATCCGTTTTGTATGGTGTTTTCACTGCTTTGCTGTGTGAAGTGTTGCACAAATACTTTACACATTGCCTTCAAGTTAAGCTCCTTGGCTATTTTTGGGCTTGTGTTATGGTCTGCTGGTCCGATTTTACTCATGAGTTTCCTGATATTAAAACAAACATTGCTTGTAGCAAGCTCAACGTCTCCACACCGTGCAAATCACTTATTCTGTGTGTCTTTCCAAGTTCAAAACTGCCCCAATTTACAAACGTGGGTCACTTTTTTTCACTAATAAGGTATCCTGTATTATTTTCTGCAACATTCCTAGGTTGATCAAGGGGCAGAGCAGGTAGAGGCAGGGGGGAAATATTACGTTTTTCGTTTGCATATCTGCTGCTCCCTGTAGGTTTTGTTCAGTGTATGGTGACTTCCTGGTTTTTTTTCTTTTTCTCGCTGTTGCTTTATTTTCTCTTATTAAATGGCCTGCTACCTTCCTTGTTAGGTCCCCGTGGTCCATGATCTGCCAATTTTACTATTTTTTTTTTTATAAAACTACAGTACACTCTAAACAATAGTTCGGAGTGGCTCTTGTATTTAAATGCCTCCATTCCAAAACCTCTTGCAACTAAAATATGGGTCACACTACTGACCAATGCCACACCTTCTCCCCCAAGCAGCCACTGTTCCTCCACGCAAGTAGCCACGCTGCCCCCACCCAAGCAGCCACGCTACCTTCACCCAAGCAGCCACGCTGCTTTCTCCCAAGCAGTCACGTTGCCTTCACCCAAGCAGCCACGCTGCCTCCACCCAAGCAGCCACACAGCCTCCATCCAAGCAGTCACGTTGCCTTCACCCAAGCAGCCATGCTGCCTCTACCCAAGCAGCCATACAGCCTCCACCCAAGCATCCACGCTGCCTCCACCCAAGCAGCCACGCATTTTCTACCCAAGCCGCTACGGTTCCTCCATCTACCCAACCTCCTCCCAAGCAGCCACACAACCTCCTTCCAAGCAGCCACACAACCTCCTTCCAAGCAGCCATGCTCCCTCCAGCCAAGGTGTCACGCTGCCTCCACCCAAGCAGTCATAGTTCGTCCACACACGCAGCCATGCAGCCTCCATCCAAGCAGCCATGCTGCCTCCACCCAAACAGCTACGCATTCTCTACCCGAGCAGCTACGGTTCCTCCATCTATGCAACCTCCTCCCAAGCAGTCAAGCAGTCTCCTCCCAAGCAGCCATGCTACCTCCAGCTAAGCAGTCACGCTGCCTCGACTTAAGCAGCCATGCTGCCTTCATCCAGGCAGCCACGGTGACTCCACCCACACAGCCACGCAACCTCCACCCAAGCAGCCACACTATCTCCAGCCAAGCAGCCATGCAGCCTCCACATAAGCAGCCACGGTTTCTCCACCCACGCAGCCTCATGCAAGCAGCCATGCTGCCTACCCCCAGGCAGCCGCGGAGCTTCCACCTAGGTAGCCATGCAGCCTCCACCCAGGCAGCTAGAGTGCTTCAACATATGTAGCCATGCAGCCTCCACCCAAGCAGCCACGGTTTCTCCACCCACGCAGCCTCATGCAAGCAGCCATGCTGCCTACCCCCAGGCAGCCGCGGAGCTTCCACCTAGGTAGCCATGCAGCCTCCACCCAGGAAGCTACGGTGCTTCCACCTATGTAGCCATGCAGGCTCCACCCAAGCAGCCACGGTTACTCCACCCACGCAGCCTCATGCAAACAGCCATGCTGGCTCCACCCAGGCAGCTACGGTGCTTCCACCTAGGTAGCCATGCAGCCTCCACCCAGGCAGTTACGGTGCTTCCACCTATGTAGCCATGCAGGCTCCACCCAAGCAGCCACGGTTACTCCACCCATGCAGCCTCATGCAAGCAGCCATGCTGGCTCCACCCAGGCAGCTACGGTGCTTCCACCTATGTAGCCATGCAGCCTCCACCCAAGTAGCCACGGTTTCTCCACCCACGCAACCTCAAGCAAGCAGCCATGCTGGCTCCACCCAGGCAGCTACGGTGCTTCCACCTAAGTATGCCATGCAGGCTCCACCCAAGCAGCCACGGTTTCTCCACCCACGCAGCCTCATGCAAGCAGCCATGCTGGCTCCACCCAGGCAGCTACGGTGCTTCCACCTATGTAGCCATGCAGCCTCCACCCAAGCAGCCACGGTTTATCCACCAACGCAACCTCATGCAAGCAGCCATGCTGGCTCCACCCAGGCAGCAACGCTGCCCTCACTCAATGCCCTTGTATGGGCGTTGCTATCTAATCCTCTCCCACTGCCCTGCTCCTCCCTGTATACCAGTGCTCCCTCCACCCCCCATTTGATAAGCACATAGTAGAGCTCTCCCTACTCCTTCCAAAGCCCACTCTCAACTTGTAAACACTGCCAGGACTGCACAGCGCCCTATTGCCCATGAACGGAGGAGTCTTTTAATTACAGCCTCCATAGCATTAACACTGAGCGAGAAGCAAACATTGGCTTTTAAATCTCTTCTCACTGTCCTTGGATCCATGGAAAACATTCCTTTATGTCTTAAATGTTTTTAGAAAAGTGTATTTATGTCTCTAATGATTCAATTCCTAAGCTGCACTTTAAAACTAACTTGGTCGTACAAAGTGCAATGAAATTGCATTACAATAATGTATTTGATTATTACCTCGGATTGGAGCACAATGTTTCTGCCTTGTTATTTTTCCTAGAAACAGACGCGATCCCTGCATTGTCCCGAGGTCACAACAACATTATGTGCATTGCAACAACATTATGTGCATTGCAGCCATTAGCAACCAAGGCCAGATTTTTTTTGGGTCCATGGCGTCGATTTTCCAAGGTGGAGCTTGGTGTGTTAATGGAAATTATCATTCCAGATGGTCTAGAAATATGCCTTTTAACCCATCAGTGCTTGGAACCTTCCTCCAGTGCAGGGTGCCTGAGCCTCAGGGGATGGCCAGTCCCACCTGTGGACAATGCACCAGTGTGGTGACATCATCAGTACATAGGTGCATAGTCGGAGCAGCCTATAGGGCCATCAGGCAGTGCCCAAAAGTCTGGTCAGAATGGTTTGTGCTTGTCCTGTCTTTAGCTGTTTGTAGTCTTGTTTTATGTTCTTGTGGGCCAATTTTTAATGTTGAATTTCCTGATATTACCACAAAGATTTCCTGCAGCAAGAACAAATCCATGCAGGCTTCCGTACCTTGCAAGACACTTATTCAACGTGTCTTTACAAGTTCAAAATGGCCCCAATTTGCAAACGTGGCCACTTCTTTAACTATCTGGTTTGCTAATGAAGGTCACTTATTTCTGTGGCCGGGCCTGTTTTCTGTCCCGCTGTCCCACCCTGCACTGATGATGCTGCAGCGATGGCCAGCTGTACCACACGGATGCTGAGTGCTATGATGAGGATGCTCAACACATTGATGACACAGGGCCTGATTTAGGTGTTGACGGATGGGGTTTCTCCATCACAAACATGACGGATATCTCGTTAGGGCTATAATGGAATCGTAATGCGGCGGATGGTATATCCGTCATCTGATGGAGTAACGCCAGCTACCAAACTCTAAATCAGGCCCTTTGTTTTGTGAAGAGCCGCTATGAAGGGGCAGCCAGTGTACAGAAAAGGAACAGTTCTCTTCACCAAGTCCTGCATCTCCAACAATCAACAACAGACATTCACAATGTTGCTTTGCTTGATGACGCCTTATCAAACCTGGTGGATATTTGGGTGGCCTGCAGCAGGCTGCAGCCATCGCCACGTATTTGTGACAACCTGGATTCGATAGGGGCGGGGAACAGTCAAGCAGTTCTGGTGTTTCCACAAGGCGTGGTAGGGCAGGAGCCTCAGGGGTCCACAACTAACACAGCTGCCAAGTTTCCCAGGTCCAAATTTAATGTGCTGCTCCAGTCCAGGTTTTTTCCTTTCAATTCTGTGACTTGTAGACTTGTTTTATAATGGAATAAATAAAACTACAAGTCGCAGGATTGAAAGGAAAAACCTGGACTGGAGCAGCTCATCACGCTTGGACCGTGGAAACTTGGCAGCTGTGAACTAAGTGGCAGTCAAAAAGGATCAAAATGGATTTGAGTGCTCAAACGGCGAAATACCATTTTGCTTGTGTGCCAAAAACCCTTGCGCCTTCCTGATGAGAGGACAGGGATGGTGCTGTTTTCCCTTCAGATTGACTCTTAGCAGACACTCACAAGGGGAATTATCATAAAGTATTTATCATAAGGCTTTCAGCAGTTGCCAGTTTGTCAAACAATTCTAAACTAATAAAATACCTCTGCAGAACTTAATGTACAGTATATCACTAAAGTTTCAATTACTGAGAGAGTTGGAAAAATGAGAAAGTGCACACTAGTAAAAGTGCAATTGTACTCCTGCCAAGTGCCAAGTGGCACACGCGGATCTAGTTGTATTCGGGTGCAATGATGTGGCCCAAATACCAGTACCTATTTCGAATGCAGACTGGCATCATTGTGGGATGATTGATTGGCAGCCCAAAGTGCCTGAGGTATTATTTCTTTAATAAAGCGCCAAGTGCCTTGGGATGATAGCCATCGAGGCGCCACACAGTGTAAAGGCAAATCAAGTAATCAGCTACAATGATCACAGTTCGTAAAGGTAACATGCAGCCAATTTTTTAACATCATGATGACAAGACAAACATAAAACGTTTAAGAACAAAACTATTACTGAGCCGGGCCAATTGCCTTTATTTCTGTCCTTGGCCCGCTAGAAGAACAAATCCAGAACGCCCTGATTGACGGGATGGCTCAGAAAGTACGAAAACACCCATCTGTCCAAATAACATTTCCCCTTGTGGCTGTGCACACTGTAGGAGCCAGGCTGGGAGAAAGGGCGTAAGAAAGGTCCCCGCAGCCTCCGCAGTGCGGCGGGGGCCCCGGGCTCCAGGGGCCCCCAAAGCATGGCACCTAACCTGAGAGACTACGGAGGGGGCCCCCTCCATGTTCTATGCAAGGGGTGGCCCCCGTCCATGTTCTATGGAAGGGGCCCCTTCCAGTTTCGTTATGCCGGTGGCTGGGGGTTGGGTCAGCGGATTAAGCGCCTCCTGGCCTGATGCAGGGGTAGATAAGGGGCCATACTGTGATGGGTTGCTGCCAGGATCCAGTCTTTAAGGATGCTTGCAGAGTGTCAAGTGAATTCATTTAACCCGACATTTCCCTCAGTTGGTGCATTTGTCTATAGCTGGCCGCAGAGGACTGGCAGTTGATTCTGACCGACAGCCTATAGCTCGCTTCTCTGTCCCGGGCTCATGCTGGTTGAGTTGCGGCTACTGTCTGGGACCAGCAGTCACACCCCTGTAGAGAACCAAAAGTGGTAGGAGCTTTATATTAATGGCCCTAGGAGATACCATTCAGGGTGAGGGAGGTTCTTTGCTTACGATACCAGTTGCCAACTTAGCTCTGTCCCTCAGTTGCGTGCCAAGATTTGAACCTTGGGCGCATATTTATGAGCCCCTTCTGTCATCGTTGCATCACTTTTTGTGACGCAACAGTGGTGCAAACCTTGCAACCATATCTAAGAGGCCACGTAAAGTCACTCTGCGTGGCTTTGAATGGCCTCATAGATAGGGAGTGAGGCAATGGAGCGCAAATCGCTGTGTTGCCTTGCGCTGTGCAAGGGAGGCATTCCATGGGCGTTGCATGCGTGTTCCCATGCGTCAACCATGGATTTTGACGCATCCCCAGATTTACAAGAGCTTGTAAACCTGGGGATGTGCCAAAACCTTACGCCTCCCCAGAGGAGGTGCAAACTAGGAGAAATATTTTTATTCATCATCGTTTTTTGCTTGTTCTATTGGTGCTGCATTTTGCAGCACACATAGAAAGAAGTTATAGTTTCCCAGGATTGTTTTTGTGCAGGAAGGTATTCCTTCCTGCACAAAGATAATCCTGCATGCAATGCAGACACCTTTGCACCATGGTGCGCCAGCGCACAGGGGAAAGAACAGGAATGCGCCATATGCTATAGATATGGCACCGTCCTGCCCTTTCACTATGATGCAGGACATCACACTAAGGTGACTTGCTGCACTGCCCTACGACAAATCCCCATAATATGCCTCTTGGTCTCTAAGTCTAGGTTCATCAGCTTGACCCCCATGCCATAGCGCCTTCCTCCCTTAGATTCAATAAGAAAATGGTGCCCATTTCCATTACAACAATACAACTTTATCAGCCTGGAGACTAACACAGGCCCCTGCGGTGCAGGAAGGCCCCAACTTTTACGGGACACCCCAAACCTTCAGGGTGCCCTTGATCAGCCGAAGGGCAATGAATATCTGTGAGATATACGAGACTCAGGGTGCCCTCTTCATATTTTGAAGTGGAGTCCCATTATTCTGTGTTATGCCACAGTCATAAGCACTCCCTCTCATTGTCACTTTCTGTGTCCTACAAATCATGAAGGGGCGCAGTAAGAGAAAATAGAAGCCGTCTTCCTCAGATATTTAACTCTCACTGCAAGCATTAGTTTCCAACAATGCTGCAGCGTAGGCCATGTTCTGCAAAGATTCAGGGATGCACCAGTGATTTTATGAAAGGGGAATTTGTCTGTTCCACAATACTAACCTCTCTTAGCACTAATGGCCAATTAGCTCTCTGTTGGTGACTATGTCCTGGGCAGTTTTATAACTGGGCACATTTATCAGACTGAGATCCATTTTCGCACTCACCTCAATTCTGTGCGGCATGGTTGTAATCTATTCCTATCTCTTTTTAGGTTTTTAGGCTTTGACAGTGGAGCTTTAACTTAAAATCAAAGCTGATCCTAACAATTCACACACAATTGTCTTTGGATCCGTCCTTTTAATCCATTGGCTTTCTTTGACCAGCCTCTTTCAGCCACTGGCTTGAGATGTTCTTAGCCACTCCTGACTCAACCTAGTAGAGTATGCCCTTCTCACCCAATGTTATATAGTGTTCGGAAGTATCCTTCCCTCTGCACTCAACTGCTTGCATTGCACTGCATCAGGGACAACAACTCCACTCCACTCTGGCTGGTCCTGCTGGCTTCCTCTCATCTCTTGCTCTAATGTTCTAACCCTGCATGCGATAACAGATGAAACCCAATCTGGTTTTGCTAATGCTTCTTTTACTGCCTTTGCATGTCTTCTCTACTAAGTGAATTTCTTCTGTAGTTTGTCGATTGGCTGTGTTAGCACACATGGCGACAAAAGCTGAAGCATGTGTGGCTGCCCCTGCTGAGGTCAGCTCATCATTTAATGGGTGATCATCTGGGCAGTAATGCACTGCCCATCCTGCCTCTCATAGACCAGGTTCACTTATAAAGAAGACTGGGCTTGTGAAACGTCAGAGGCAGTGCTTATTTTGTAAATAAAAATGTGCTGGTGCCCAAAGACCTCCTCTTAAAAACGCGGCTGCTGCAATTAAATGTGGAGCACAGGATACTGAGGCAGTGTACTCCTGAAGCCACCTCGGGCCTCTTGAATCCATTTACAGCCACTCCCTGCCCCTCCAGCTCACTTTTGCAGCTTTCTGCTTTCTCCCATTGTGACGCTTTTTCGTTTTTCTCTTCCTCCATCTTTCCCATATGTGCAGTAAATGCTTGGGGCAGAAGAATGAGCTCCGGCCCTCCAAAATAAGTTCCGGTGCTCAGCACCGGAAACAACAAGTACAAATTAAGCACTGAGAGGTAGACTGCCCAGATGGTGTCATCAGCCCATGCGTTATTTTAAACAGGTGCTGCTGTGCAATCAGCTCCTGCAAGACTGCTGTGAAGAGACGACCTACAGGGTTTAGGCTCCAAGAATGTACCTGTTCAGCACCAATTCTTGCCCTACAATTCAGCACGAACGCACTGCAGTGGTGTATCTCTCACACCCACATGCAATCTTTGTCTCTCACCTCCCACCTTCACAAGGACTCTCACAGCTGCACAGCCTACAGAGACTTGCAGTTCAGACTAATCTGCTGCCCCTCTGGTGAAACTAAACTACAGGCTTATATCCCACACAGCAGAACTAACCCATAGGTTACAGAAAGCCACAGGCTCTGGATTCAGGCTACTGAGCTGTGGCATAGGTGAAAAAGAAGTACAGGGTTGAGTTACATAGCCAAGCTATCGCCTTCTAGGCAGCGGAGATCCATTAGATGACAAATGCTTTCATTGCATGATAGTTTAAAACATAATCATGATATATGTCAGTCAGTGACTGGCCCAGTATCTCTCCAGAAATCATCAAGGTGCTGGAAACACCACATTTCATGCCCAGCCTCTAACCTATCCTCCATTCATTTACAGATGCTAAATCAGGAATTTTAAAGACTCAGATTTTACTTGGATTATTTCGATGACTTGTATTATTTTCCATGGTGTAGTAAACCTGGTTCCTGCATAGTAGCTGAAGGCATACTTAATTTTATTCACTCTTGTTGTATCTGTTTTTTACCTAATGCCTCTCTTCCCCCTTGCCTTCCTTCTTAAACAGTGTGACCCACCTCAAAGGATCTGTTTATAATGCTTTTTTCTTATTGCATGCAGACTAGCCTAGTGGAAGCATTACAATCCAGTGAATCCTTCTATAACCACTAGTAAGGGTGGTACACTAGACTCTCAACTAGAGGTTGTTGCACTAGTCAGATGAACACCATTATTAGCAGTACATCACTCCCAGCGCCTGGTTTCTTTGTCACCTCTGCCAAGCCTATGGCTGGTCACTTCTACCGCTGACCACCACATTACTCCACAACCATCAGTAGTGGCACATCCGAAGAAGCAGTCTCAAAAAGCAAACACTTGACTGCCATCATTCTGAGGCGTCGTGCTGCCTCTAATTGTGAATAAGGTGGTGCACACATTCTTAGACTGAGCGTTGTCCTCACGAGTAGTGAAATCAAAAGGGCAAAGAACAAAGGCATGTGTGGACAAGAATAATTAAACCAGCTCTCAGTGGCATTAAAAAAAGAAATATCACAAAATGGAGAGGCTCTTCCATCTAACCTTCTGTTTACCTCTCCAGAGTTCCATAAGGCACCATCATGAACCAGCTCTACGGCTAACAGCCAGAGTCCATATTGACCATTAACTCATTTGCCTCCCCAGTTTAGGACATTCAGGAAAGTTTCAGTCCAAACTGGTAAGAAATATTCTTCCATTTTTAGACTTGAAAAAAACAGTCACATTTATGGAGGGTATCTTTTTATTTTATGTGGCCTTCGCCAGTGCCCATCAAGTGAAGATATTGTGGAACAGAGTTACATGTTCCAGGTAGTATAAGACACAGCGGTGTGATTAATATACAGATTGAAGAAATCACCTCAAGCAGAGCCCATATAATTAAAGACGCAGAGGTTGATAAACAAAGGTAACTTACACTTTTGTGTAAGCTACACGTCGCCACCCACAGAGTGAAGCAATTGGCTTATCTTGTGTGGGTGAGTGACGTTTCTCTCTAAACGCTCCCTGGACCTCCCGTCTTCCTCCTTTCCAATCCCAGCCCCTTTAGGAGTAAGTCTGCCCCTTTTCCTGCCCAATCTCCTATGTCCCTCCCACATTTACTACTAAAACCTATGCTGCGGAAACTCCACAGTGGGGATGGAGAACTCGAGACACATAAGTATAGGTAAAACCTACACTTTGTAGTATGTTTTGTAGTTCTGTAGGGGGCTGAGCGGGAGTACATTTTAGGCTTTGTTCCCTGCCTGCAGTTGCAAGGAGGGAAGAATGTTTGCTCCCGCTGCAGGAGCACAGTAAAAATCTGCTCCCTCACAGCAGGACCATACAGGTTGCCAGCGTCTGCTAGCACCTACAGTGGGCGCTGGCTAGGGAGCCGACATAGGCTGTGGGGGCCATGGGACTCCTCCCAGAGCTGCAATAGATTTGGAAGATGTGGGTGCCCAAGGAGGGCACCAGGGCACCCACCATAAACCAAAGTGGCTGGCTTCCACCGGCAGGCACAATGGGTCCTGGCCTGGGAGCTGACAGGGGCTGCCGGCACCCTGGGACTCTCCCTGTAGCCCTCTACAAAAAAAAAAGTGTTGGTATCCAGAATGGAACTGGCACACAAAAATAATAATAAAAACTTCATATATTTGGACAACGAGTAATAAATGAGCATCCAGAGCTGCTCATTTTTTTCACTGCTCTGGTAAGGAGTGCCCTAGGGCTTCTTGAAATTAGTTTTATTTTTTCTAGTGGTGCATGTAGAAGAGGCAGGGGTACCAACAACTATGTTTTAATCTTGTGGGGCTGCAGGGAGTGCAGCAGCCCCCAGCAAAAAAAAAACACAGTAAGTCTCTCTCATAATGCCCTTTGTGGGTTCACTTAAAAATATTTTCATACATGGTGGTACCCTAATCTGGACAAGGGCACCACCAGCATTTTATAAGTGTTGTGGGGCTCTGCAGGGAGTATAACAGCCTCCCCCCCAGAAATACTTTAAAAAAATGCACACTATGGGCCTGAATAAGATACTGAGAGATAGAATACTCTGCCTCACATCTCACGGATATTCCGTTCGCTGCATTACAATCACCATAGGATATTGTGTAATCGTAATATGGCGGACAGGACATCCGTCACGTTTGTGATGGAGTAACCCCATCCTCCAAGACCATAATCAGGCCCTATGTTTCTTGTGGTCTATATAACTTGACCCCAGGAAAAACTGATCATTTTTCAAGTATTCCCAAGCTGACGTTTCAGGTTCAGCTGGGTAATTCTGGGCTCCTCGTGGTTGATCATATGTGGCTTGCAAAGTGAACAAGAAAGAGTCTCACACGTGTTTAATATGTTTTGATTATAAATGCTTTATTTAAACGTTTATTGACAGACATTACAATGATAGGTTGACAAAACCAATAGGCCTGCCCTGTTATATATTGACAGTGACTTGCATAAAAAACCCTAGGAATTCACAGAAAAAAATAAAGTTACAGTTATAGCTAGGTGTTTTAAAAAAACCTTAGAAAGTCACTGAAAAAAGGCAAAAGTGACCTTATATTTAGGTGAACATGTCAGTTACAGCATTACATTTTAGACTAAAATAAGAACATCGAAACTTAACAGTTATAGTTAACTGAAGTAACTACAGCTCAAGTCCTGAAGTAACTATAACTCGCGCCCTCATCATGCACTGGTCATACCCTCACGTATTACATCACAGATGATGTGTACAATGACAGCATTGATAACATCACTGATGACTTTTGAAATAACATAATTCATGGCAACACTGTGCAGCCAGCATAAACAAATGGAATTGGTAGACACGATAGTTCTCATATCAGCGCCTTTTGGCTTTGCCAATGCTTATGATTGAAAGAGATGAAATAGCTTGAAGCTGGCCCTCTTTGTGTGCAGTGTGGGAGATCTTTGCAAGGTGACCGGATTGTTTTTGATGTCTTGCTATGGACAATACTAGGTTTCTGTCACAAACAGCACAGTAAAAATTACTTTAACATATTCTCGGAGAGAGCTTCGACCTTGTCCTTTGTTTGGGTGGATTTCTTGTACATTTCAATTCCCCACTCCTGATTTAATGGCTTTTCTTCCTACTGTTCTGTTTGGAGACCTGGAGCATTTTGGTGTCACCCTCATTTTGTATTGGTTGAGTGTATTGTTCCACTGCTGATGTCAGGGAACTGTTTTTCTGCTTGGATGTTTCTTTGGTATTTAAGACTTGGTGCTCAATAAGAGAAAATTACCTTCTCCTTCTTTTTTTCCAATGTGTATGGGTGTGTCTCTGTGTCTCTCACTCCTCCATGTCTCCTATATTTCTACTCATACCTTTACACTGCTTTCATATCACTCTCCATTCTACCTCCTCTCTCTCCCACTGATGATCATTTTGCTTCTTCTTCTAGGCTGCTAAAACTGAGCAGTGCTGCTGTTGGGTGTCTCTCCCCCTGCACCACCTATGTCTGACACTACCACCCCTGCTGACCACACTGCTGACCCTCAGTCCGCTGCGTGTCCCCCACCACTGCCAATACAGACTTTGCCAATACATGCAGAATTACAACACAAGCATTGGCAAAGTTAATAGCGGTCACTCTGCAGGGCTGCACATAATTTATATTCCTTCCCTGACATTGTGCAGAATTTCAAAGTTCTCATGTTTTAATGTTCAATCACTCCTACAGTGCATTGGATATGCAAGTAATATTGACCTCAAGATGAATAGTGCAAGAGTCTATTTTCTCACAACTACATTTGAAGGCAAATTATTCTTCTGTTTGTTCTTGTACATTCACATTTGCAGGTTATTAACTAATATACACTAAGGGCCTCATTATGAGCCTGGTGGTCTAAACACCGCCAGGGTCACGTTTGGACCGTCGCCAATGTGGCGGTCGAACCGCCACATTATGACTGTGGCGGTAGCGTCACGGTCGGACCGCCAGCACCGTCAGTTTTCCTCCATAGGAGGGACTGGCAGGGCTGGCGGTCCTAATCCGCCAGGGCGGCGCTGCAAGCAGCGCCGCCCTGGGGATTATAACCCCCTTCTCCGCCAGAAGTTATATGGTGGTAGCACCGCCATGTAACTGCTGGTGGAGACGGGGTACAGGGGGCCCCAGGGGGGCCCGTGAACTGCCCATGCACTTGGCATGGGCAGTGAAGGGGTCCCCCTGCCAGACCCGTTGCAATATTCACTCTCTGCTTTGCAGAAAGTGAACATCGCAATGGGTGCTGGTGCACCCTGTGCACTACAGCATTACTGCCAGTTCTATTATGAGTGGCGTCAATGTTGTAGGCTGTTTCCCACTCGGCCAGCGGGTAACTCTTAATGGGGCCCATGGGAAGGCCGCCGCACTGGCGGCAACCTGATCATCTGGACTTTGGCGGACGGTGTAAACCTTCCGCTAAAGTCATAATGACCGCCTAAGTGTGTGGAAGCAAAAGACTACATCAGTAACCCACACAAGTCGCAAAATTATGAATAGAGACATTATTATCCTACACAACATCACTAATTTAAAGAACCTCTGAAGGAAAAAAGGCTCTGAATGCCCCACTGATTTTGGAACCTATTGTGACACACAGGTTACACAAAGACTTCTGCAGAAGGTACATTAACTAGCTCGGCCACATCTCAAACTTTGCTGGAGAGTGGCTTTTAAAACCTCCTGCTGTGGGGGAAATGAGGAACCTGACACCCAGCATTCATTGGGTAGGGGACCTTGATAAATGAGGTCATCTTTCTCTATGTCGGTCAGGAGAATTATTCCAGCCCTGTGATTTTGTGCTGACATTGGACTTGGCGAGACAACTCAGACTATCAGAGATACCAGCATTCCATAGGGCCAACCCTTTGACAGTGACAGAGGGATGTCTAGTGCTGGCTGCCCTCCAATGAGTACAGGGTGATTGAGATTCACCAATGTATGGGAACAAGACAAGTTCTCCAGAAAAGCAACTCTAGAGGTATACGTTTGTAAATTGCCTGGAATTCATAAACTGCCTCCATGATGTTAATTTGCACCAAAGTGCTAATTAGCATCCCATCATAGACTGCAAGATTGAGCGATATTGCAAAATGGTGGAAAGTTTTTTTAAAGTATATCTAGGAATTTTCTACAATGAAATATACCAGACCGGCTATTGGATCCTTGGTGCAAAAGGACAAGCTAAGCAAAAAAAAACTTTCTAGACTTATTAACATGTAGGAACTGTAAAACATAATTTGTGTTTTTTGAAGAAGAACAGTAAGTGGGGCTCAAATAGGTTGCGGGAGCATCCCTTATGTCTACCCAGAATCATAGAGGAAGAGGAATTAGGAATGGATGCTGAACTGGAAAGCAGGAAGTAAAAAAGACAGCACAGAGGATTTCAACATCTCATTTGCTTCCAAAATCCATGCCTCAAACACTGCCTGCACATCATCCAGATTTGGATTTCCAATATCTACTTAAAGCTCAGTCCTTCCTCTTTTTGCAAGAACAACAAACAAGAAATAGTACAAGCTTGGCTCAGTGACATAAATCTCTACAGCTTTGAGTCCCAACATTCACCGAATGTCAAGTCATTTGCATTCTCCCTGGGCACCATCCTCACCCTCAAGAAACACACTGCCACAAAAACATAAAGATGGCGTGAATACAGCTCTGTCTTCTAAGAAAGTGAAACCATTTCTTCTAGAAAGTGACTTCAGAACTGCTGTTCAGACCCTCAGACTCTCACATCTGAATGGTATTAACACCCTGCTCCATGGCACCCACATTGGCACCCCTTAAAGGTATCCTTCACGCCTCAGCATGTCTTATCCAGGGCCTGAAGAAATATAATCACCTTACTTCCATCCTGATGGAACGCCATGTGCTCTCCTTTCGCCTCGCACCATCTTCAAAATCAGGAGCATCATATACAAATCCATAAAAACCAGCATCCTCACTCCGCCATTAATCTTTCAGACAAGCCCACTGTTGGACTTGGCCCTTTCCGCAGGGTCATCTCCAAACTTTTTGCCTTCTGAACCAATTTATGTTGGCTTTTAGGACTCTGTGCACTTTAACACTGCTAACCAGTGCTAAAGTGCTTGTGCTCTCTCCCTTACCCATTAGGCAGATTTAATTTACGTGTAAGTCCCTAGTAAAATGGTACTACATGACCCCAGGGACTGTAAATAAAATGCTACTAGTGTACCTGCAGAATTTATTATGCAACCCACTTAAGTAGCCTTTTAAACTTGTCATAGGCCTGCCATTGTGGACTGTGTCCGAAGATATAAACAGTTATTTTGACTTGCAAAATAAACATGTTGCCAGGCCTAAAACTTCCCTCTTCATACAAATAAGTAATCCCCAGAGTAGCCCCAAAACAGCCCATTGGGCACGGTGAAGTGTATTTAAAAAGTTGGACATGTACTTTTAACTTTTACATGGTCTGGTAGTGACACTACTACAAAGACTGTCTCTTCCATAAGATAACATTGGGTTAACATATTACATTTAATAAGTGATAGCTTTTAATTGGGAGCACGTAGGAATTTCAAGTTTGGTGTCTATGGAATTTTAATTTTAAACCCTCTTTAATGGTACAGTCAGATTTTAAATCACAGTTCTGAAAATGCCACTTTTAGAAAGTGGACATTTTCTTGTCCTAACCATTTGGCGCCTGCTGTCAGTATCCTGGGTCACATGACTATGTGTAGCTGATGGCTGGTTTTTATGTATTGCTCTCAGACAGTGATACAAAGAGAAAATAGTTGTTGGCAGGAAGGGCTATCTCTGAATTGATGGAAGGAGGAGCTGTCACCTACCACATTTGCACATCACAAAGGGTCTGCCTGGGCACACTCACAAAGGATTTGACAATAGTCTTTTGTAACCCCAGGGTTGAGGAAATGGCAGAGAGGCAAGAAATTCCAAACACCTTGGGGGTGGAAACTTACAGAACCTCCTCCTGCCTCAAAGCTAGTACCAGGTATAAATAATGGACCATCAGATCAATTTATTTAGTACACATTTGGAATTGTGGATGACTCAGAAGGGCTGCTGTGCTGCTCTGCAAAAAAGGACTGCTAATGTGTTTCCATGCTGCCATGCTGGTCTACTGCCTGAGTGAGAAAGACTTGGCTTGCATCTTGAACCTAGGACCACTCTAGTGACTCCAGGGGCTAGTTGGCTGACCTCCTGATCAGAGCCTAAGGGACAGAAATGGCTCCAACCACCTTGATCCCAGCACCTGGAATGAGTCTGCTGTGCGCCCCACCCCCAAGCCGTACCACCCCAGTCCTGGAACCTTGATAGTGGGCCTGAAGGTGCTCTGCCAGCCCAGCTGTGGTTTTGCGGGCAGGACCGACACAGCCCAAAGCATTTCCTCAAAGATCCAATTTAGAACCACCGCAACAGAACACATCCTTGACTCTGGACCTTGCATCACAGCCCTCAGTCTCCTCTGATCCCATCTGCACAATGAATCCTCAACGCAGGCCTTTGCATAGCAAGCCCCTCATCGATGGAATTGTTGGCGACAACACAGAACTCCTCATCACTGCACTGCATCTTCCTCTGAACCAGTACTGTGCAAGGCATCCTCGATGCACAATCTAGCAACGCTCCAAAAACCAGATTAAAAGGTACTTTGTTCAGTGGGCCTAACTTGGTCCATGAATCCGGCCCATGCCCCATCGTGGTCAGCCTGAACTTGTGCCTATGTCCCAGTCACGCATGACCAGATAAGCAAAGTTGGAGCTTTGTGTTTCTAGAGACTATTTTCACTTCAATCTTTAAAATTGCATGTCTCAGGTTCTACTGATAGGATTGTTGTCATTTTGGTCTGAAATCATTTATTACATTTTACTTTTTTTCAAGATTGTTGTGGGACTTTTCTTGTGTTGTGTTTTCACTTTATTACTGTTTGAAGTGCTGCATAAACACATAACACCTTGCTTCTAAGTTAGGTCTGGCTGCCTTGTGCCAAGCTACAAGAAGGTTGAGAACAGGTTAATTTGGGGTTTGCTTGTGTCTCACTCTGACACAAATTGTGGTTGCTGCTTGAGTGGGGTTTCACCCCCCTCTGGCAGTAACCCAATTTGCAGCATTCACTATCTTAGGTGGTTCTCAGCACACCCACAGACTGGACACCATCAAAGTGCAGACTACGAAGCGTAAAAAAACAAACAAAAAACCAAAGGCTGCATGGCTTTTCCAACTATGCACCCAAGATATGGAACACAATCCCTGTATCCCTCAGGACTGCCCCAATGCTGCTCCAATTTAGGAAAGAGTTGAAGACTCATCTATTTAAAGAACACTGCATCACAATGTACTGTATTAACAGCCCATAAACCAGCTATGTCTCTGATCACTTGTTGACTTTATGCTCGTCTTAGCCCCTATACAGAACTTTGCTGCATTTTGACAAGGTTCACGCTACAGAAATAGCACATACATATATACATACAAACAGAGAACGACAGAGAATGAGAATTAGGCAATAGGGGCCAGGGTGGAAAGAGGTGCTGTCTTTATGGTAGAAGGAGACTTGGGGAAAAGGTCAGAGGAGTGGTTGGAAGGGGAATAGGTCTGAAATAGTAGGGAAAGAGAGATGAAAGGAACAAGAGAAACATAAGCAAGCAGGCTTGAGGAGACCCTTACCCCCACCAAAAGGCAGGGGAGGAGAAAGTAAAACAAGTTTCAGTAAAGCCAATAGGTCTGGTAAAGATGAGTTAACGTGCAAATAAAGGCATGAAGAAATACTGTTTACTTGCTGAGCACATGAAAGCCAAACCTATTTCATTTGGCAATGCTTGTTCATTGTGGACATGCTTTGTCCCCTGGAGGTGCCAGTACTAACATTCGTTCTTGCTGGAACCACAGACAGCAGATTGTCTGCAGCACAGAAGAGAACCACCAGGTTTAAGTCTTCAAAACAATTTCACTTCCTTCACTGCTCATAAAAAATGTAAATGTTTGTGAACTGTTAGTAAAACCTCTGATGACTAACTTTATAATGTGAAAATCTAAGCTCTAAAGGTGTAGATTGGTATTCCCCCTTTAGAGCTCACATTTTAACTAGAATATAAATGTTTGTGAACTGTTAGTATAACCTCTGATGACTAACCTTATAATGTGAAAATCTAAGCTCTAAAGGTGTGGATTTTAATTCCCCCTTTAGAGCTCACATTTTAACTAGAATATAGGTAAACATTGTTTTATTTACTATCAGAAAGATGTGGCTGTCCTCAAGGTGACACAGGCTAGATCACTGTGATTGCCACCTGATGTTAGTGACAGACCCCTGTTTGTGAACAACACCAGTGGCAACTTTGTTACCCACCATTCGCTCTGCAGCAGCTCTGTTTATATTTA
Organism: Pleurodeles waltl; assembly: GCF_031143425.1. Taxonomy (NCBI): domain Eukaryota; kingdom Metazoa; phylum Chordata; class Amphibia; order Caudata; family Salamandridae; genus Pleurodeles; species Pleurodeles waltl. The sequence continues at coordinate 1,042,544,460 of NC_090449.1, forward strand.
GCATCATTTAAATGTCATGAATGCAGTTGTCTAACTCCCAGCAGAATGATCATTTACCAGAGAATGTAGGCGACAGAGAAATCTGCATTTGTCATTTAGTTTGCTGGTGACATACAAAGCAGCCCACCAGTAGAAAACACAGATGGAAGGAAAGCAGAATAAGGGTGAAAAAAAGCTGACAGCAGCCTTCTATTCTGCATGGATGGGGCATTAAAAGGTGCGCACCTTTTATTAAAGCTTGCAAAAAAAGTAATTCTCAGATGAGAATAATGGTGGCCTTGACTGCTTGGAGCAGGAGGGGAGGAGCTAAGAAAGATAAAGGTTGAGAGGGAGCCTCCTGTGTTGAGATGTGTGGGCCTCAGAAGTACAGGCATCTATGCACCTCCAGCCTCTGCACACTGAGGCCCAGATTTACTAAGGACTTACTTTGTACGTGCACGATGCAAGACATCTCAAGGCAACGCAAGTCATAACCTGGAATATATAAAGCTACACAAGGGGCAATTTGGCACGCCTTGTATAGCTTTGCAAAGAAATATAATGCAACGCAGCTGCTTGTGATGCGCTACATTACATTTTGAGCTGGAAGGCATTCCATGGTGGAACATGAGTGTTCCCATGCATCCACCCACAGATTTGATGCAATTCCAGATTTATAAAGGTTTGCAAGACTGGGATTGTGTGAAATCAGCACCCAGAGGATGGCGGAACAAGAGAAACATATTTTTTTCCCCACATTATTTCCTCTTTTTATGCATGATGTAGTCTGCATCATACAAGAGATAGTAAATTCCTCTTTGGATTGTTCTTGTGTAGAATGGTATCCGTCCTGCACAAAAACAATACTTCCTGCAACACAGGCACCCTTGCACTCTTGTACACGTGTGCCTGCATTGGTGCTAGAGAGCACACAGCGCACCACCACTAGAAGGGAGCATAAATGAGCCATATCTTATTAGCATCAGCTTTGTGCTCTCTCCATTTCACACAACTTTGCTTGCTGGCCTGCATTGCGTGAAACATTAGTAAATCTGGGCCCAAGGGTGAGGAAAATGAGACGCACAGCACTGAAGATAGTGGGAAGATGCCTGTGGAATGCAGCTCTTTCAGGGTTTTTGAGTGCATCACAGAAAAGGATATGCAAAATTGTCACCTACAGTGCAGTCACCTCTTCTGGCTGAACATATAGTCAGCCCTTGTAATATAAACTGTGGCTACTGGAGTTTGGATTTAGCATTGGGATCTTAGCAAAGATGAAGTATATTTCCCAGGATGCAGTTGTGTGTGACACCGTACCGGGGCTCTTCGCACACTCCAGTTTATAGGTGCAGTGACAGGTGGGATATGTAGTCTGTTGAGGTCATTGCTTAATTTGTAAATAAAAACGTGCCGTACACAAAGCTCTCATTTGAAACATGTGACTGCTGCATTTAAATGTACGAGCACAGAATACTGAGGCAGTGTAATCCTAAAGCCATCTTGGGCCTCTTTAATCCATTTACAGCCACTCCCTGCTCCTTCAGCTCACACTTGCAGCTTTCTGCTTTCTACCTTTGTGGCGCATTTTCGTTTTTCTCTTCCTCCGCCTTTCCCATATGTGTCTTTGGCTCGCAGTAAATGCCTGATGAAGAAAATTAAGTTCTGACCCTCAAAATTAAGTCCAGTTGCCCTGCACCAGAAACCACCGGCTCAAATTAAGCACTGGTTGACGTGCACATGTCCTTCCCACTGACTGTCCGCAGCTAGACAGTCATAGCCTGCAGCATGTCAGCCTCTTTATTCTATTTGTGCAGTGAGTCAGCTGCAGTTGAACCATTCAAAGCCCCTTCAGTATAGTAAAAAATACATGTTTACATTCAAAGCAACACAAGTATAAATTTAAAAACGTTTACTTGAAATGAGGGGAAGGAAGGTATGCAAATGCCGTTCAGATCTTATTGATAATACTATTCATTTTTGGTGCAGCATTTTTTCAACAAAACTTATTCTATTTAAAAACAAGCTAAGAATGCATTCACATATTTAGATGCATGTTATTTGAAAATAACTCACTCTTTAGGTTCAAGCCCCCCTTAGAGGGCAAGATGTCTTGTTTCAAAAGCTTTAATGTGAGCTTACAGGGACTTACAGCCCACCTGTTGCTTGCCATTAGTTGGCCTTATTGTCACTCTCTCTTGCTTCTTCTCATTTGAATACTTTCCATGTCCCTGCGTGTACATCTTCTGTTTGTTCCTCCCCTGGAGCATAGCCTCTTTACCATCTCTCTAACTGGTCAGCTTATTTCCTTCCACTGCTCACTTGTTTCACTTTGGTTAAGCACTGCATGAAAGTGCATGTGTTTTCCAGCTCTCTCCTTTTCTCCATGTAGGGTTCCATGAAATGACCAACCCATAAGCCCAACCCGTAATTCTCTCTCATTTATTTCTTCCCAACCCTGATTCTGCTCCATGTTGTTCTCCCCCTCACGTGCTTCTCCTCCGCTTTCGATGTTGCTGTCACTTTTGTGGGCTTCTGGTTCTCTTATGTGCTTCTCATCTCACCCCATGTTCTTCTCTCCCTGCCTTGGAAATCTGTGTTCTTCTCTCCTTGAGTGCATCTCACCCTGCTCCCCTAATTGCTCTCTCCCTTGTGCAAGGCTTTTCCAATCCAGAGGAATGAGTGACTAACAGCAGTGGTCCCATTATTGTGCCTCTTTTATTTAGTTGTTTGACAATGCTGCACAGAGGCGTGAAAAAGCAAGATGCTGCAGACCACTGCCAAATTTTCTAAAAGATGAGAGCATGGCTGTTCCTGCTTCAGCTTTGTAGGGCTTAATACACCATGAAACTGGGCCCACCGCTCTCCCATTCCAAAACCTGTCTTCTTTCAGCTGCAAAAAATCTTGACAAGGAGTTTACTCAAAATTAAGATTATACTACTTCTGTCCTCTATTCTATAGGATGAGCACTCTGCATGGCATATTGTATGTTGAACATGCTATAATGATTTGTCATGTTTATTGTGTGTTGCTAAGCATTCTCTTGGTCCTAGTTATTTGCTCCTTATCTAGTAGTCAGAAGCTGAATTTGCCACCTACAAAAGACACACAATTGGCTAAATGCTCCCAGTTCAAAGGCATACATCTCTCTGCCTCGCACAACTATACATTAAGGACCATACAGGGAACAGTAGCTAATGCATAATGGACAATATGTGTCAAAGGGTTTAATCCATTCTGTGTCTATGGGAAAATGCTTTAGTACATATGGTCCAATGTTTCCAAAATTGCACTAAATAAAAATATATATTTAAACATTGCCCATATCAACAGAACGCGTGAGGCACTCCCCTGTCACCAACCAGCAGCAAAGCCCTCTAGTTACTCCTCAACAGCACATTGTCATCCTCTGAGAAATCCACTCACCAGATCCATTCAGAACAAGGTTATCTCAAACATTTCACAACACCCACACATATTGTACTGAAGCTACATAGCTTTCTAAAATTGCTTCACAGGAGAACTGAAGAGTCTTCAATTGCAGAGCAACATACAATTGTGCACTCAAGAAAAAGCTATTCAGCAGCAAAGGTCCTTCAGGGGACAAACATTCATGCACATAATAATACCCTACAAAGGTCCCCGGCAAGCCTGTGAGCTTCCTATCCTGACTGTTATTCTACAGACCACTTCTAAACAATACTTAGAACTGGCAGTGTCTGTCCAACCAAATATAGTGACAAGAGACCACCTTTGTACCCTCCAACCAGAATCCAAGATCTGTAAAGAAAATAAAGGCTACAAAAGATTGACACCATGGGTGAAAGATGTGCCCATACACAAACCTGATATTATAGCACAATAACATAACAGCATAGCACAACACACCAATACATAACATACCATAACTATGCAGATATCATAACATTACAAACGTAATGTAACTTAAATAACAACATCACCTGATAACATAACATGGAATAGCACCGCAACATAACACAACTTGTTAGTAGTTGTGAGGGTTTACTTTCGTGTTACTCCAATTTCTCCTGGACTGTTTTCTTATTTCACAAATCATATTTTAAAACTTTTAAAAGTCATACAATCCCATGTTCTGCCTCCTTTCTACAGTGACATTATTAAGACAATGTTACATGTTTTAACATTTACGTAGAGCAAACATACGCTATACCTTGACATCTACATACTAGAGGAGCCTGGGGAAAATCCTCGTGGCAATTTCTCTCAAGCCACAATATTAATAATATTTGAGTCTATCTATCAGCGGGACTCGTTTGGACACTTAAAGCAGGTTTTAGGTAAATACGTTTTGGTGCAATAGTTATATCACAGTTAATGGGCTGGCAATCATTAAAGAAGTAAACCACCAACAACTGCATATTTCTATTTATAGGATCCCTAATCCTAAAATTCCCTTTTCAATGAAGCATCATTACCTTCCACCTTCAAGTTACAAAATAGCTTCCTTCAGTGTTTGGAAGCGGGTCTCATTTCAGATACCTTTTCATCGTGAAAGATGAAGTTCTTGTTTGATACTAACACACCTAGTGTTAGCTTTGACCCAGCACTTGGCACACAAGTTCTCTGGCACACAAGGTCTTTTTCCTTTTAAGAGAATACTTTGGACTATTTTTGAGCCACAGTGTGTGAAGACTGAAGGTCTGCCTGCAGGCAAGTACCCTCCTTGATTCTTTGAACATATGGGGCAGATCTACAAGAAAGTGGCACTTCAGTCCTGATGTGCCACTATTCTTGCGCCGCCTTTAGTCCCCCTAATGTCACCATGATAGCGCTGTATTTACAATGCAGCCCACCTTGGCGCACGTCAGAATTTGGGATGATACTGTGATGCTTTGCTGGATTAGCGCCATTAATTATGTCTCTAGTCCAACAAAGCACTAGGGAGGCCCATAGGTTATTGTGGGCCAGTCACTTTAACACCTGCAATGTGCAGGCGTAAAAAATGATGGAAAAAATGACGCAGTGAAATCTTAGAGATTTCACTGTACAAATTTTTTGCGGCCTCCCTGCAGGGGAACACCCCCCTTTTCCATACATTATGTCTGGCGCAGGCATAATGTGGCGCAAGGGGTTACAAAGTGGCGCAATGCTAGCATTACGTCACTTTGTAAATATGGCGTGACAGAAATCCCTACCTAACGCCATATTAGGGTAAAAAAATGACGCTAATGTGACGCAAGGAGGCACAAGAGCCTTGTAAATTTGGCCCATGGTATTTTGGTGCACATTCTATGCTGGTCCTTCTGTGTTTTGGCCTGGTACATTTTGTGTACTCCGCCAATGTTTTTAATTAACATTCAACAGCCTATGATTAGCTGTGATACCTTGCTCCATTACAAAACATGAGACTGGAGTTCCTGATAGAACGCTGTCTGCTATTCTCCATGCTCCAGTAGTAAGACTATCTCTCAAGAGGGGGAATTAAGGGATTTCTGGTTCATGTTTCTTATCGCAGGTTGTTTAGTTGTAGACTTCAATACATGGTTCCAACCTCTTTAAACCCTTTTAAACTGTTGGGGAGTTGTGAACCACATCTACATCATGGGCAACTTGGGCAATTTTATTCTTCATGGGTATACCCGATTATGTGTTTTCATTTGTAACTGAACTTCTTCCACGATCCATTTGTAAACTGATGTTTATCTGCTAAATGTCACAATTTTAGGCAGTTTTCTAAAAGGATTTTATGATCACAAATCTTGTGATTCATAAAATCACTGAGTCTGCAATAGCAACACAACTTTTTCTAGCATATAAAAATCATTTTATGATTCAGACATGTTTTTCCAACTCGTAAAATGGGTCTTGCAAAACATACCGCACAGGAAACCGGAAGGGGCGTAAAACATTGTAGCTGCATGTAATTTGAGTGCTTAGTTAAGTCTTCATTTTTTCTTATCTCCTTCAAAAAATAATTAAATGCATAGCCCAAATGAAAGGCTTCTTAATTAAAAAACAGCACTCATAAAGCAAGTGCAAGCATATTGCAACAGTGTTTAGGTGGCAGTATTTGTTTTTCTTTTTATATTTGTGGCATAAGCTTGCAATAAAAATAAAAGAATAGTAATCATTGTACCAACATGCCAAGGAGAGTACTTTTGGCTTTGCCAATGCTTGTTTTATGCCAACTGGATTTAGTTCCAGAGAATGACTGTACGAATTACGAGGGCTTTGCCACCTGGGTGTGCTTCCAAACTGTTGGTAGTTTCATGAGTAGTGCAGAGCTTGGTCTTAGCCAGCAGGAAGGGTGATATTTAACATTTTATTCCAGTAAGGAAATTGTTCCTTAATCAAAGAATGATCTGAGTTCTAGTCATAACACTTGATCCAGGCATGTGACCAAACTGTAAGCCTATGTCAACTTTCTGGATGATGGGAAACAGGATTTTTTTCCAACCAAGTCCAGCAATCATCCTTGCAGCCATGTGCTGAATCATTTGAAGTCTAGTTAGTATGACATTAGGTAACCCTATATCTTATAAATGGTCATAAACAATGCAAGATGCCCTGCAGCTAATCTTTTGCTGCAATTGATAGGTAATCTTGTATTAAGAATCATAAAACATGAAATTGTGCCAGTGACAGCTTGGAGTCAAATATGGCTCCCAAGGTCCTAACTGAGTCCGACAGAAAGGTAGCTTGTCCCATCTTTTCTAGCAATCAGGAGTTTGGCTATATTTACCTACACTAGGGCATCAGTGTGTGTCATCTGCATCCCTTAAAATAAGAAAATCCAAAGCAAGGAATACATTTTGTCAGAGCTCTCACAGGCACAATGGATTATTTGGGACTAATGCGGGGGTCCTAATGGATGTTCAGTTTTGATGTATTTGGGAATCGATTTGTAGCTACCATGAAATATGTGACTGTGATCTGTCTTGCAGAAAGGAGCTGAACCAATTTGCATCACTGCCTCCCAATTTGCTCATGCGATGCAGGAGAATATGGTAGGAGACTGTGTTAAAGGCAGCTTAGAGGTCCAGGAGGATCTGGAAGGCCGTCATGACCTTGCTGGCCATCACATGGAGGTCGTCAAGGGCAGATGCAAGCATGGATTCCGTGGAGCTTCTACATCACCGATGGGGCGGGAGGGCTCTTAGACAGAAAAGAAGTGCTGTCTATGTTCTTTGAAAAAAGAAAGGCAAAACCAATCTTGAAAAAAGATTTCAGCTGGTCCACCAGGGATGCTGTTCATGCCCTCATTTTTATTTGGACACTACTTCGGATCCAAACTTCGGATCCTTGCGGTCCAGAAAGTGCTGGTTCTGCAAGGTATGGCATTTACCAGGTGGAAAATTTTAGCACTATTATGAATTTTGCATGTCAGAATAAGAAGTAACATAAAACATAAAAAGTGTGTAGTTTTTCCCATTGTGAGGTGTGCAAACTCAAAATGAATGCTATTTGCCTGCAATATTTGTATCAGTTTGTACCTGCCATAATTCCTCCAGACAAAAATTATTGAGATGCACAATTTGAGTGTGAGTTAACAAATGATTTGGGTACAAGATCCTGTCCTTTTTTGGGGGGTGGCCGGGACTGATTTGTATATGGCTTCCTCTGGCAGAAACAAGGTAAAGCACTATGGACTTGAATGTCGCCCAGACTATTTTCCAGTGAAGGAGGTAAATACAACCATTCCACCAAACAGTGTGTTCTTTAGAAGAACCATTGATTGCAACTGCAACAATCATTTGCAATGCAATGGGCCTCAAGTTTGCTTGAGTTAGAGCTGTTATGTTGTAAATTCCTAACTGGACTTTCCTTGCCACTTAAATTGAAAATGTAAACAGTTGACATAAGCACGTTGATTCAAAGCATCTTGTCTGCCATGAGCGCGAAGGAGAGACACAAAAGGAAAAAGAAGTTTGCTCGCAGTCAAATTTATCGGCAATCATGCAATTATCCACGTAGCAGGGTCGATTTCTAAGGCGGTAACCAAACCACCCCAAGGAGGGCCAAACGTAAAGCATTTATTAATGATAGCAAAGGATTTTTGAAAGGCAAGCCCATGAATGAGTGATAGTGATGGGCGTGCGGTAGACGTGGTTAAAAGCCCACAAGACTTACAACAGGCCAAAGTGCTTGCGCGCTTGACCTAAAAACAAATATGCTTTTTATAGAGGCAACTATGTCTGCCTTCTACCTGCTTTCTGTGAGATAGTAAAGTTTTTATGTCATATAAAATTACTGAAGGGTTTTCAGCATTGGAGTTAAACGTTGTTATGTCACTTATTGGGATGTCACAGTATGTGATGGCACTTACTGTGGTGTATGCAGGAGTTTATAGGGCTTGGGATGTCACTTCCTGTGATTTTTTTTTCTGAATGGGCTTAGCTAAATGGCCCAGCCCCATGGCTTCTGACGTATCCCCATCAAGTTGCCTGGAGTAAAACTGTTTCTGATCCTGGATTAGGCTGAGCCCCTCCTAAAGCAGATATGACACCTTTTCCTCATTTCAGCGACTTAAAGGTATATTTACTAAAATGTCACACAATGCAGAGCAACATCCAAACATACTGTGCTGCATTGCTTGAGACAGAAAGAGCAGGGCAGTGCCATATCCACAGAAGAATGGCACTAGTCTGCTTTCTCCCTGGCATTTTGCAGACACCTTTGAACCGTACTGCAAAGGTTTCTCCGTGAGTCTAGCATAGGTTTTGTACGGGAAAGGTTCCCTTCCATTCCAAACTACTAAGTTTAGACTGACCTTAAAACTTTTCCTACATTGTATTTGCGCTTTACAGTGCAGCACACCTGCGAAGCTGAAAAAGAAGGGAGAAAAGGAGTATTTGTCCTATATAGCGCCTATATTATAAATGGGTTATTTTTTGGTATAAAGCGCTGTCTACCTATTTAGTATATCAGGCTTTGCATCAAAAACCATAGGTGGCTGCATGTTAGCATCCATGTACCACCCATGGAGCACCCCCTTGAGGCTAGGTAATGCAAAGCACCTCTAGGTGCTGCTTGGTGCTACATTCTGGTGACCATAAGCATTTTGCGCCTATTTGCGTACGTTTGTGACTCAAACATGGCACTAAATCTTAGTAAATGCACCTCCTGATCTCACTGGGGTTTGTAACTGTTACAGAAATAGGAAATGAATGAAGACAAGACTAGTAGTTACTTCTCTATGGTAACATTCTTAGACAAAATATGTAATTTATATTCTGTATTATGAATATGCAAATATACACAATGCTGTTTGTATAAAATAAATGATAACTATATGTTTTCACACTGCAAAATAAAATAGATAAAAACAAAATCAAGCATTACCTGTAGGCAGTTATAGCTCCTTCAGATGCTACGTTACTGCAGCTATACCTTCTAGCCACTATGGGGCTGATATAGAGCTTGTCAGATGTCCTGTCCACTCTATCTAGAATGTGCAAGCATCAACACACTGTAAACAAGGGACAGCTGCAGTTTTTTCATGGATGTCTTACATCTGCCAAACTTTAAACCCATCTTTATTGGTTTCATGTTTCATCCCTAAATGTGATCTGGCCAAATGAGGTCTTTTCAAAGCAATGTATCTGAAAACAAAAGCCCATATAAAGGGCATAGAGAGAGCTTCCAGCATCCCATGAACTACAGACCTCCACAGTAAGTGCTCTATAAATGCACAACTTGTCGTAATTACTCTACAAACAGAAATGTAACACGTGGATGATAATTGTGGAAACAGCAACTTAGCAATAAAATATTATATCTATAGGAAACATGTAAACTGTACATACCATGCATTTTGTAATGGTCACAGAGGAATGAAGCAAGAGTTTACCATTTTAGTAGGAGACCAAACAAAACCGTCCACAGGAAGGGGTCACTGCTCAAAGGTCAGGGGGAAGATACATCACCACATTGTGTTATCAGTGTGTAATATGTGTGCAGGTGATGTGAGCGTATGTACTGCCATTTCTTGGAGCAGTATACTTTTGTGGACATGATGGCAGTGCAACACATATTTTCCCAGCTTTCGAGGCCCAGTAGGTCTCTCCAGGTACCTCACAATCAATCATCCGAAGAAATTATGTATTCGCCCGGGAAGTTTGCAAACTAAAATATGTGTTTGGCTATTAAAAGTTGCTTCAAGTTAGTTTGCTTGTGTTGAAAAAAAGCAGCACCATTCAAGTGTGTGCTGGTCCTTATGTGGCTGTTTTCTGTGAACTGAGTATTCACCCTCACACATATGTTAAATGTGCAGGTGTTTCACAGAATATGTTCCCAATGCAGTGCTTAATTTGTGCTTCTTGTTTCCGGTGCCGAACACCGGCACTTATTTTTGAGGGCCGGGGCTTATTCTTCTGACTCAAGCATTTGCTGCGAGAAAAAGACACATATGGGAAAGATGGAGTAAGGGAAAAACGAAAAAGCGTCACAAAGGGAGAAAGCAGAAAGCTGCAAGAGTGAGCTGGAGGGGCAGGGAGTGGCTGTAAATGGATTAAAGAGGCCCGAGATGGCTTCAGGATTAAGAGCAGGGCCTTGGGCACCGGCACCTTTTTATTTACAAATTAAGCACTGTCCCTATGTATATGGTGGGCACAACGCAGGTGTATTTCCTCCATGATAAGTGAAATCAAACAGCATCCACACATGCATTTCACACTATGTGAAGAACACACTTTTAACACACAAAAAAAGATATGTCAATCATCTGTCTTTGTATTTAGGTACACTGATCAGGCACATTTTACCAGCGCCCACGGCATGAAAGGAATTACCTCCCACTATTGTGACTCATCATAGTACTAGGAAAAGATGAGAGATGCTGGGACAAAGGATTTAACTGCTGTCTAACATCTGCTTGCACTAGTTGGTTCGCTGTGTCTGACCTCATGAGCTCTGGGGCTTGACTCTGTGTTGGGTGGTGATGGAAAACCCTTGAATATGTGGAGAAAATGCTTTATCCAAAAGAGAATCCAGTGGTGTTAGTTCCTCCATCAACCTATCCCTGTGGTGGACTTTTGTCTTATTTTATTGCTAGTTCAACCTCTCTCTGACCTGCTACCTTCCTATTCACATCTGATCTCTGTAATAAAACCAGGCAATTTTTTAAGCCATTTCACTGCCATGGGTTTGCAACCTCTATATTGGAGCTAGTTAAAAAGATATGCATTAGTGTCTTTTTAAAACAACTATGGCATGATTCGCGCAATCGTGTAAGTTTACTTTTTCTTGTATTCAAAAGTATGAGTTAATAGTAAATTTACGACTGCATACACTGCTAATGCTCCCAGGATTGCACTAAGATAGGACATACTGTCTTTTTATCTGCTGCCTCGAGTGTGTAGTTTACACAGTTGTAAACATACTATTAACTCCTACGTTGTGAATACCAAAAAACTGTAAACTTACACCAAAGTGTATCTTTGCTTTGGTGAATCAGACCCTATTTGCTTTTTCACACTTTCAGGTCTATGCATTGGTGTAGAGCCTGCATCAATACCCCATTGCAGCTTAAAGATTTAAAGAAAATGTGAAGAGAGTTTAATTTTAACAAATTTGCTCTATCTTTTGTTGCATTTCCTTAATATACAAGCATGAATCTTGAAACACCAACCAAGGAAATAATTCATTGAGTGTCCTGTGTGGGTGTTACCTGCAAGTGAAGTCTAAATAATCATTAATGTAATATTAGCACAGATCATGAAACTTTGGCAGAATCAGTGTTTGTAATTCAATGTTTATTTGAAGACAGATATCATTCTCTATATGGACTATATGTAATGTATGTTAACTATATACTTCCTCATTCGATATGACGTAAGTAATCTATTTGATCGAGCCACATATCCCTTTCCCTTTCTGGCTCTATCGAAACAAGCCACAGGCATATATTTTCAATTCTAAACAACCTCAGGTTAACATTGGTGAGGGCCAGACTTTCCTCACTCTTTCTGACTGGCCAGTAAATTGCAATGAACATGACACTTGTCGGATTTTATTGCATTTGTCTTTAAAAGATGCCTTCAGCCTCCCCCAAACAGGAATGTACACCTGCCAACCTTTCACCCTACTCTCAGTTCTTCCGGTTCATCTGAGCCTTGGGGTTCCAGATATTTATGGGTTTGCTATGTGTTCAGGGTGCTCATAGGCGATAAACTAAGTGCAGTGCATTTTGGAAATTTGGAAAGCAACTGAAAGTTAAATGTTAGCTTTGGGTACAGGGGTGCGAAATTTGTGCAATTCACGTTCACATTACTACACGAAATTTCAGCGATATTACTTTAAATTAGGAGGAATTATGCAAAACACAAATCCACCTATTAATGCTATATTTTTGTGCAAACCGCATCCTTGCATCAATTTGTGACAGGAGAATGCATTTCACACTAAACAAATAGCACAAAAAACACAAATACCATGCGCAACAGGCACGGGTGTTCTAACTGTTCATGTTGGTCCCAAGCATGTGTGCTAAAAATTCAGCGCAAGCAGCACATAATTACGCAATACGCCGTAAATGGCGTAATTTCAGGAATTTTGTGTAGCAAGCAAAATGCAAAATTCCCAGGTTTATGTGAATTATGTTGCCGTATTAAAAAATTTGCCCAGACCTAGTTTGGATGCTGATTGCACTACGAGCCCTCACCTGTATGGACACATACCTCAAACATGTATATTTAACACCTATGGATTCTTGTTAAATATAAAATGCAAAACGTTGGGAAGCCTAAAATCCAGCTAGCATTTATTGCAAAACAGCAAGCAGCATATCAAATGATCAAAGGCAATTGTCATTTCTACTGACCAGGGCTCTCAAAAAACAGTCTGTTGGATCCAAAGCTAAAAGAACACACAAAAAGATAAATGAAATATAAACATCTTCCCTTATACAAATCAGTGTAGCTACATTATGTGATAGAAACTTGTTACTCTCAGTGAAAACTTATCTATTTGCAGGTGGCAGGATTATCCTCTCAAAGAAGTGTAAAAGGGCAGTGAGGTGAAGATATCTGCCCTAGCCCCGAAGGTACCTAACCCTAGACCTATCATTCACACAAAATCATGCTTTCTTTGCCAGGTATGAAAATAAGACAACGCAGTTAGAAAATGTGCAAGGCACAACCCTGAGCCCTGTGGCATGCGGGCACAAGGGAACCATGAAAGTTTGACATGTTCAGTGTCAACGGAAGCTTCAAGCTAATGAAAACAAAATCCATATTAGATTAATGGTTCATACATTCATGATTACATACTCGGTTACTAACATTGCATTACAGAGGAGCATATGACCATAATACAAACAGGTTTTCACAGCTTAATGTTTCTATTGCTGGGTGCCAGTCCTCCCACCCCCCAATAGGATGTCCAGGATATTGCACTGAACATAATTTTCAGATTTCTAGATTTTTTTTCAACAAATGGTAATTCCCTCCATCCAGAGTCCCTCAAATAGAAATATATCTTTACCTAGGCTTGAGGCCCAGCTTTTGTTCCTCTTGGTCTTCTGTAAATGGGCGTACCAGACATGAATGTTTTTTCTATGGCGTGCAGATTATTTGGCGAATTTGGAAAGAAATGACAGAGAAATGCTGGCTTCGGGTACCTTTCTTTTAGTCCAGGTATCACATCTAAGTGATACTCAAAAATACCACAACCATAAATTTTTAACATCAGACTATCCTAAAATGTCTAATTGCTGGTTATCAGAACTCCTTCCCCTGAGATGCTGGCTGGAACAGTGCATTGAGCGTGACATTCGCCAGATTGTAAGTAATATTATTCCACAAATTTGGTAAAACTATTTTTGGTAATTTCCTTTAGTCTGTGTTCCCGCTGGACACACTAGACACGGGGAATGATTTTGATGGCGGAGCTACCTTGGGGATGAGTTTGGGATCAGCCGGCATGGAGGGAAACCCACAATCCCAGACGTTTCTAAACACTAGGGATCCAAGAGAAGTCAAGTTGATATAGTTTGCCTGAATCCTAGCATGGTTGATTACCCAGAATACCACTCAAAATGTCAAAGTATGATTAAACAAATTACAATTTCATCACTTATCTGAGACAGAAAACTCCAGATTATTTGACAAAAAGCAAGAGTCCCACCATTCAACATTTCTACACCTCTGCTGTTAAAAATGGTACCCAACATGTCTGGCTGGGCCTATTGTTTAGGACACGAATAGGACGAAACCTTGGCCATGTGAAGACCACATTGACAGTACTTTGACATCACATAGTTACAGTTTTGGCCTCCAAATCATGACAGGCCCATCCACATCAAGTACTGTTTTCATCAGTAAAAGTGGGGGAGCACTGGGTGCTGGGATGCTTATTGCTCTTATATCCTCGAACTGGCCTGTTTATTTGATACGCATTAGCTCTCCACATCTTTGCTCATGTTTGAAACAACATTAAATGACACTGATTTCCGTTAATGGACGATCATGTTCTAGCATGTTTTCGTCCTTGCATGTGAACGGGTGAGTAAATATGGATAAAGTACGCTAAGCTGAGCTAGGAATTGTGGACAAAGTTGTGATCTTAGTATTCACTGTGCTGTGGGCCAGCTCTCTGTATGTTCTGGGGTCTGATGCAAAGGGCAGCCATCATATGTTAAGGACAACAACTTGCATGGCCATGCCAGGGTTAGCAGAAGGGATATCAGATGCCCCCTGACCAGGAGCATGAACTCTTGCCCCGTCTTCTACCTTGCAGTAGCTTTCAATAGGCTGTTGAGGGGGAAGAGAAAGGAGTGAAAACTGGAGACAGGAAGCAGCCCGTTGACCTTCTTTGACCACTGCTGCTTTCCTAACCTTTGAAACCAAGGGGGTAAGGGTACTGCCAGGCATGCCAAGGGACAAGCAAGTTATCTGGTTAATCCTAAATTAGCCTCATTTAATAGAGGTCCTAAACCCATTTGCTGACTATGCTCTCGGCCAGCTTTCATTGGCACTGAGGGTTCTGGGAGCTCATCTGTCATCTGTCAAAAGATTTACAAATCCCATCCCAGGGCAGCTGATGCAGAAGGGAACAACCATCCCAGGTGGAGAACAGCAGCTCTGCATAGTCTTTGCCCCCATGACCAGAGGTCTTGGGAGCAGATTCTGAAGAGAAGGGCAGGATTGTTCGACATACCCTTGCTGTGTTGGCTCTCATTATGCTAATGAGGTTAGTGGATTTGGGCGGCAACATCAGCTGAACTGTGGAGAACTGAGGTCAATCCCACACCATGTGAAAACTGTCAGCCTAATCCGTTTCCAGCCAGCTAGCAGCGCCTCATCTCCACCCAAGAGCAGGGATGATTTGTGGCAACTGGGAGCATGGCATGATGACTTCTCAAGAAAATCGTGGTGGATCAAATCTCATCCTTTTCTCTCAGTTACATTAGTCCTACACATACAAAGACAAACTGAGGCAGGAAATGGTTCAATAAGATTTATTGAATCAGCTGCGTCTTAGATAAAATGGCATAAATGCAATAATTAGAATTATGAAACATACTAGAAGCAAAATGGTGACAAGAAGAGTGAAACACTGGAAAAGTCCCACCATACTGTCACTATGAACACTATCTGCAATTCCTACCTAATCTATGTTAAAGCACAGCAGGATAAACCCTAATCCATCCTTCAGGGTTACCCCCTGGGAAGACATCATCCCCCATACCTGAATATGACAATGGTGAAGATGCCTGTTATCTATAGAGAGACCATCCCCATGTAGGCCAGGGAACCGGTGGTCTCAGCTAGCGGCTGTAAGGAAGACAAACAGCATGCGGTCGTGGTCATCTGGCTGGAACCTCCCTCTAACGTGTACGGGACAGAGAAGTGTTTTTATAATAAAACAACTGGTGTTCTGAGAAAATGTCCGCATGTAAAAGTACATGTGTTTCTGTGAATGTTAGAGACGCAGTGTACCATTTGTGCAGACAATCCTATCTCGCTGCAACCTTGAGTAAAGTGCAGAGTGAAAAGAATATTGTGATAAAAAATGTAATGCTTTCCTAGGCAAAAGAACAATGAGATAAAGAAAATAGAACACCACCACAAATGTGGCCCAGTCTAAAATAATCAAATGAAGCTGAATAAAATGTCACTAGGCTAAAGGGCACAAGCAGCAGGCCTAGTTGCTAAAATAACGTGCCCAAAGACATTATTAAAATGGCTATACAACACCCTCTCCTTGTCGCTTCAGAAGTGGTAAAGCTTCCTGGTTCCTAATTAAAAGCAACTAAAATACAATGCTTTAAAACATATATACATAAACGTAAATTGTGACAAGCTAAAACACACTTGAGCATGTGAAATGTTAGAAAAGGTAAATTTAGAAGTTTAGCAATGGTGACAATGAAACCAAATTTAAAAGTGAATGTCATTTTTAAAATCTCCAATTACAGCTGAGACAATTGAAGCAAGGAAATGTTCCACTTCGACAGGTGGTAAAGTGACCAGATTGGTCCCAAGGAAAACCAAAGAGCACTCATGTTCTAAAGCTGGAGCTCCAGCCGAGGCAGCAGCATTCCGTGTTGTGCCCGATGTTGAGTAAAGAGCTGCATGATCCACTAAGGGCAGCTCATAGACGGCTTCCTGTTGCAAACGCACCCTCAGCATGCATGTCTGGTAATGAGCCCTCAGCGAGAACATCAACAGATCTGCGTCCAATAACAGTAAGCGCTGCGTAGAAAGACAAACTTTCAGCTTTCAGTGCACATTCAAAAAGGCACCAGAAGCATCAAAACTCGGGCTGCACACAATCCAAAACCGGTCTGAATGACAGAGACCATTTGCACTCCAATTCTTCCAGCAGTGGTGCTCCAAAATACTGCATCATGCGTTCACGACACAGTTGCACTGGTGGAAGCGCTTTCAATCAATAAATCAATCAGGAATTTGTAAAGCGCACTACTCACCCGTGAGGGTCTCAAGGCGCTGAGGAGGGGAGGGGGAAGAAAGGGGCAGGTGCTGCTACTGCTTGAACAGCCAGGTCTTGAGAAGTTTCCTGAAGGTAGGGAGGTCTTTGGTCTGGCGCAGGTGGGTGGGAAGAGTGTTCCACATTTTGGCGGCAAGGTGCGAGAATGATCTACCGCCGGTTGTAGTTCTGCGGACGCGTGGGACGGTTGTGAGGGCGAGGGCGGCGGAGCGGAGATGCCGGGTCGGGGTGTAGAAGGAGAGTCATCTGTTGAGGTATTCTGGTCCGGTGTTGTGCAGTGCTTTGTGATCATGGGTGAGGAGCTTGAAGGTGATTCTCTTGTTGACTGGGAGCCAGTGCAGGTTTTTGAGGTGGTCTGTGATGTGGCAGTGGCGGGGGATGTCCAGGATGAGGCGTGCAGAGGCGTTCTGGATGCATTGCAGCCTCTTATGGAGTTTGGCCGTGGTTCCTGCATAGAGGGCATTGCCGTAGTCCAGCTTACTGCTTACGAGGGCTTGGGTGACTGTTCTTCTGGTTTCGGTGGGTATCCATTTGTAGATCTTTCAGAGCATGTGGAGGGTATTGAAGCAGGAGGGGGAGATGGCGTTGACTTGCTGGGTCATGGATAGTGAGGGGTCCAAGATGAATCCTAGGTTGCATGCGTGGTCGGTGGGGGTCGGAGTGGTTCTGAGAGTAGCAGGCCACCAGGAGTCATCCCATGCGGAGGGGGTGGAGCCAAAGATGAGGACTTGCGTCCTGTTGGAATTGAGTTTGAGGCAGCTGCTCTTCATCCATTCGGCGATGGCCTTCATTCCTTCGTGGAGGTAGGTCTTGGCGGAGTCCTTGGTGAGGGAGAGGATCAGCTGGGTGTCGCCGGCATATGAGATGATGTTGAGGTTGTGGGATCGGGCGATGTTAGCGAGCGGGGCCATGTAGATGTTGAAGAGGGTCGGGCTGAGGGGTGAACCCTGGGGTACGCCGCAGATGATTTCTGTGGTCTCCGGGTGGAATGGGGGGAGGCGGACTCTCTGGATTCTGCCCGTGAGAAAGGAGGTGACCCAGTCCAGGGCTCTGTCGTGGATTCCAGCATTGCTGAGGCATGAGCGTAGGGCGTGGTGGCAGACGGGGTCGAACGCGGCCAAGAGGTCCAGGAGAATGAGGGCAGCGGTTTCGCCGCTGTCCAGTATGGTTCTGATGTCGTCAAGGGTGGTTTCATTGCTGTGGTTGCTGCGGAATCCGGATTGGGAAGGGTCCAGGGTGCGGTTGCCCTCGAGGAAGCGGGTTAGATGTCTGTTGACAGCCTTCTCGATGACTTTTGCCGGGAAGGGGAACAGGGAGATAGGCCGGAAGTTCTTGAGGTCCTTTGGGTCCGCCTTGGGTTTTTTGAGGAGGGCGTTGATCTCGGCGTATTTCCAGCTCTCCGGGAAGGTGGCAGACCCGAAGGAGCTGTTGATGATCTTCCGTAGTTGGGGTGCGATGACAGAGCTTGCTTTGTTGAGGATGTGGTGAGGGCAGGGGTCAGATGGAGAGCCGGAGTGGATGGTGTTCATGATTTCAATGGTGTCGTTGTCGTTGACTGGGGTCCAGGAGAGCAGGAGGTTGTTTGGAGGTAAATCTGTGGTGTTGGTGGTTGCCGGGGGGGGTCTGGGTGCTGAAGCTGTCGTGGATGTCTGCAATCTTGAGGTGGAAGTAGGAGGCTAGGGAGTCACAGAGGTCTTGGGATGGCGGGATGGCGTTGCCGTTGGAGCTGGGGTTGGAGAGTTCGTTCACGACACTGAAGAGCTCCTTGTGGCTGTGTGCATTGTTGTTGATTCGGTCTTTGAAGCCGGTTCTCTTGGCGGCTCGGATGAGTTGGTGGTGTCTGCGGATGACGTTTTTGAAGGCTGTGAGGTTGTCCAGAGTCTGATCTTGGCACCACTTTCTTTCGAGTCTTTGGCAGCTTTGCTTAGATTCGTGGAGGTCGGCAGTAAACCAGAAGGCCTTTCTGTCGTCTGTTGGAGGGATTCTTGATAGGGGCGAGAGTATTGGCACAGGTGTTGACCTATTGCCTGAACTTGCGGGGAACTGCATCAGTGTCGGTGGTGTCGACGGGTGGGTTCTGGGAGAGGGTCGTGATAAGTTGGTCTTCGGTGACCTTGTTCCAACTGCAGTGGGGGATCCGGTGTGGGTGGTGGTGTGTTGTGAGTTTCTTGAAGCAAAAGTGAATGCAGCGGTGTTCTGTCCAGTGGAGTTCGGTGGTGTGGCTGAGACGTGATTGCTGGCGGAGAAAATAGGGTTGAGTGTGTGTCCTGCGGAGTGGGTTGGTGTCGTGACGAGCTGTTTGAGGCCGAGGTTGGAGAGGTTGTTGAGCAGGGTGGTGGTGTTGTTGTCGTAGGTGTTCTCGAGGTGGAAGTTTAAGTCTCCGAGGAGTATGTAGTCAGTGGATGCGAGAGCGTGCATGCTGATGATGTCGGTAATGGAGTCGCTGAACTGCTGTCGTGGGCCGGGGGGCCTGTAGACGAGGGTCCCTCGGAGATTGGTGTTTGGGTCAATGTGGATTTGGAAGTGCAGGTGTTCGGCGGTGCTGAAGGTGTCTTCGGTGTTGGTCGTGATCCTGAGGGTGTTCTTGTGGATGATGGCGATGCCTCCTCCTGATTTGTTGGAGCGGTCCCTGCGGGTGATCTTGTAGCCGTCCGGGATGACTATGGCGATGTCACGGGCTGAGGAGGGGTTCATGATTGTCTCGGTCAGGAAAGCGACATCCTCCTTGTTGCGATGGGACAGTCATTGCAAATAAAAAACAGCAACAGCAAGATGCCACCTATTATAGCCGAAGTAATTGGAAATCCCCCGAAAATACTCCAAAATATCAAGTGTACGGCTGAAGGTATTAAGCCAAATATAGAGAAGGTGTTAACAAAACCAGAACCAACAGCCTTAAAGAAATGTACGATCTCTGTAGTACTAGACGCGTTAAAAATTCGCCCCACAAGCTCACCAAAGTGTCTCGGAAGGTTTGTATTTAAAAGGGACTGTATTTCTGCAGATGACTTCGCCACTTGGAGCACATAGGTCTTGAGTGCAGTTGTCAGCGCCACATGTTTTTTGAAACAATAAAGCCTTTAATCTGCTCAACTTGTCAAAATTCACATTTGAAGTAGCAATGTGAGGCCAAATATCTGATACTTTTGCCTGTTTTGCAGGGGGGAAAAGAACATTCCCGCAACAGGTGACAATTTGGGAGACCGAAACGACGTAAGCAATTCTGGCTCGCATTCCACGACAGCTCTCACTGTTAAGAAGCACATAGCTTCCATTAGAGAGCACCTGGAGTGCAGGTCTAATCAAGGGGACTGGAACTCCCTTCAGATAGCAAGCTAAATTTCCTGCCAAAGCGTTACACGCCCCGTGCATGGACAGCTGCCTGCAAACCATTGAATGGCTCACAGAAGTCCCGCATTAACTGCTGCTAAGAAAGACCTCTTCCATGCCATTGAGATATTTGTGCGAGAAGGGAAGCTCCCACACCTCATGAATGTAACTATCTCCTAGCCTTTCATATCTGCCTACTGGAATGTGTTTCAAGCAGGACGTGAATTGCAGTGTTGAAATAGGCAGATTAACAACCCTATGTATTAACCATTTAGCAGATGATATTTCAGCCACAGTAAAAGAAAACTTTTCTAACTGCTCGATGTTTAACATAATGTAAGTCGCTTCCTTCTTAGACATTATTTGTTGTTGTCGCATCAAATTAAACACAGAAAATATATCCCTCACGCTGAAATATTGCCAGGGAAAGTAACCAGATTTCAGTGTTTGTAGTGTCCAATCCAGCTGCATAATGGACCTTTGCTGACTCTTTCCATGTTGTAAAAATGACGTCACTTTGTACAATGTCTATTGCAGATGAACTAATTTTGTTTAAAGTGTACATGTGGTCGCACAAGGTGTTAATCCCATTATGTACAACGACCAAAGAGTTCTGTAAAATTTCCTGATCTATTTGCCTTAACCGGGCAGCAGCTTCTTGTTGAGAAAGTTTCCAAATTTGATTATAAACTGCATATAAGAAGTGCTTTTTTACGTTGTCTTCTGGGGCCTAATAGGAAATCCTGCAAGTCTGTGTTATTAGACAGGAGACTGAGGTGTTCTTTAACAGCATCTAGTGAGCAAGTTTTTAACCATTGCTTGCATAATTTCCCTACACTGTATGTTGTTACTGTACCCGCATGTTCTGATGACACATAGCAGGGGTCTGGTATATTCGTACTAAAACCCCCTGTGGAGTAAACAAAATGTGCATAACAACTATTTGTATCCACTGGCCACAATAACCACCCGCCAGGATGTAAAAGTGATGTGTTAAATGCTCCTTTTTGGACCCACCCATCGAGCTGATCTTCAGTTGCATTAATCTATTTTTGCCATTTATAAAATTTAGCAGAGGCAGGGATACTGGGCGCATTCAAATCTTAAATATTTGCCAAGCCTGAACAACTTGTCTGTTGTACAGTTTCATTTAAAAATATAATTTGAACAGGTATCAGGTATGCTCTAAATAAAGCTTCCTTCCCCCTTATTTTCCAATTTTTAGTTCCCCATACACTTTTTAAATCAATCAACTTCAGCCAATATTCATAGCCTTCTTTAGCCAGCCAGGAAACAAAGGAATCAGAATAAATCAATTTTGTATCAGTTAATAAGATATGTTGCATTTCTATTAATGGCAATTTAAAATAATACGACTCAGCATTTTTAACATTGTGCCCAGACAAATATGCAAACTTTTCAGAGTATGTTTTTGAACTCCCCAGTGGCGGAGTTGGACAATGTTCCCACTGAGTGTAATTAAAAATAGTCTTTGGGGTACTTGCTCTGTGAATGTAATGATGTCCATAATAATTATAACAGAACATATCTCCATAATTTTCTTTCGATTGATAAACATCTTTTCTTTCAAATACAGTCAAATTCTAATTCAGATACCATAGAATCAACTGTTTTTACATCCCAATCATCAGAAACAACTCCAAGTGTTACTACACCATTCATTGAAAGTTTAAATGCATATGGAATTTGAATAACCTCATCAGGCCATATATATCAAAAGGTACTTTATCCCAAACAATCCCATCAGGAATTGGTATAGCTGAAATGTTCACTAGGGACAAGTTTCTGCAGACCTTATGGGAGGAAAAATGTGATTTTAGGACCTCATCCACCAGTTCAACTGTAGAGCGTTCAGGAAGGTAATGACCATGTATTAATAAAAAACTACGATGACAAACACAATCCAAAGAATGAAGGCAAGTACAGTTAATAAGAGCCACAGATAGTTCCATGGAAGAATAAAATAGTTAATTTTGAGCCAATTTATCAGCTTACGTGCTCTTGACAGTCTTGTTGCAGAAGAGGCAGATGAGTCAGAGAAAGTGTCATTGAGGTCGGCAAAATATCCAGAAGCAGTTCGTGCAAAAACTGGAGCCGTGTTTGGAGGAGGAGAGCTGGCAAAAGTCTCCCTTGGTGGTTCATAGTAGACTATTCTATCCGTTTGATTTGAATTTAAGTAAAACCTCTCAAGACTGTTGGCATAGCTTCTCACAGAAGAAGTTGGTAGGCCTAATGAAAGATCATTTTCCACCCTCCCCAAGCTCGGAGAGGTGTCAGCGTTGCTGTTCAAAACCTGTAGAGGAACATCCTGGTCTATAGTGAGAGGGAGTCAGGGACTACCCAGGAGTCCTCTAGGTCTGCTGTGCAGGATCAGCCATATGGTGTAGCTTGACATTGTCGATGGAGAAAAAATTATTTTCTATAGAACCAGGCAGCGGTGGTAGAATAACAGTTCTGGTACCGTGTATTCCCAGAACTGGAACCGGTGCACAATAAGAAGGACCAAACTCCTTTTTCACAGCAATCTTTTCACGCACTAGATCCCCAAATTTAGGAATCCAGCTGGTAGGTGTTATTGGTGCATCCCTTATTCCCAAGGAGGCGGCACTGGCAGATGCGCGGTCGTCACTGAACTGTTATAAGTCCTGCAAGACAGTGACGCGTTCATTTATGTCAAAAGGTGTATCTGCCACCTCCACGCCAGAACCATCAAGATCTGGAACATACATTTGTGTTCTGAAAAGGCATTCATATGGGGTATGCCCTCCCAGGGACCTTCTGAGCAGATTATTACACTCCATACAGGTGATTAAGCCAACTACGACCCATGACTAATAATATAGCTGTTAAGGATTGTTTTAAGTCCTGGTTTCTTCATTCCACAACACTGTTTCCTTCGGGATGATACGGAGACAAATAATACAGTTGGAACCCTAACAAAGCCATGGTGTCCCTGAATGCCCTTGAGGCGAAAGCAGGGCTCTGGTCCATGTGGAAAGCCGCAACTGCATATGTACCGATAAAGACTTGCAAATCTTTAATAACAGAGCGTCAACCGAGCGTTGTGGCCATACCCATGAAAATCGGGAGCATGAATCAGCAGTGACTAGGATCTATTTGTGTGCACCATCGGGTGTCAAGGGACCACAATGATCCAGGTTCACACATTGTAGCGGTTTGTTGGAAATTAAGAGGGGTGTCTGCAGTGGGCGTTTGACGGTGGACCCTTTTATTTGCTGAGAGATGTCACAGCAAAGGACATACTGCTTGGTCTGTATATACCCGGCCACCAGTAACGTGCTTGTAGCAGTGAAATAGTAGCCGCCACACCAGCATGGGCAGAAGCAACTCCCTCATGCGCTGCTTTAACCAACTCAGGTCTTTGTTCTTGATTGGAGATCACACGATCAGCCACCCCTGGTATTGGTACTATGGCAGTACTGAGACTAGATATGCGGTAGGAATATTTGGCAGGATATGCCTTTGGGATGGGCTTGCCTTCAGCCGTAGCTTTCACAGCAGCCGGTGTTTCATCATCCAATCTCGTCCATGAACGAGTTACTGCAGCAAGAGAAGCCGTAGCTACTGCTGACTTGGCTGCTTCATCAGCCAAGGTGCTGCCAGTAACGTGTATTCCAACA
Organism: Pleurodeles waltl; assembly: GCF_031143425.1. Classification (NCBI taxonomy): domain Eukaryota; kingdom Metazoa; phylum Chordata; class Amphibia; order Caudata; family Salamandridae; genus Pleurodeles; species Pleurodeles waltl. Next base: position 1,042,568,361 of record NC_090449.1, read on the forward strand.
CGTTGATGTCCCAGTGTATGAACTACATGGACATTGGGTAGCGTTTCTTTCTGATTCTCTACTTTACCCCACAGCAGTTTGTGTTTTATGGTGTTGCCCTTTAAATCTCTGAACCCATTCTGGGCCATTCATTGAAGGACGGGACACAGTAATACGAATCACAGACAATTAGTGTTAGCTGTCCTGGATCCGTGTGTTCCAGTGCCATCACCAGAGCCTTGAGCTCTGCTAGGTGTGCAGTGCAGTCCTCTAAGGTCTGTGTGTAAGTGTGTTGTGGATGGTATTCACCATCCTTCATTTAGCCACTCACACCCGCACAGGTGGTGGAGTATTGATGTTTAGTGACTACTGCAGGTTGGGCTGAACCATCAGTGTACATAATTGTTTGATATTGTTCAATAGGCAATGTGTTTGCTGGAGCTGGGTATTCAAGTTCATATTGTAGAAATTCTTGAGTTTGTAATTTTGGGTCAAAAACATAGTTAACATCACTGGCCATCAGAGACATTGCCCATTGAATCCAACGTGGATGTAGTACCTTAGCGTTGGGAATGCTGGCTTTAGTGACAGCCTCAAGGGGTGGGATCAGAGATACGACAAAGATGCGTTTCCCCTGGGCCGGAGGTCTCTCTTTAGTGACAGCCATCTGAACAGCAGTCAGGATTTTTTCTGTCGGAGCAAAGCGTTGTTCAGCTGTGGAATACAAATGTGATTTGTATGCAATAGGGACGGTATCACCCTCATTGAACATTACATAGGTGAAACCAGCGGCACCAGCAATTACTCTGATGACCAAATGTGTTTTGTTGTCTCTTGTATATAAGTATTTAGCTGTAAACATTTCTTGTTGTAATGCTCTAAGAATGTGTGTATGTTCGACTGTCCAATATTTACTTGAAAAGTCAGGACATATTAAGTCATATAATGGTTTAATGCATTGTGCATAATCTGGAATGTAAGTTCTACCAAAGTTTAAAAAGCCTAACAATGACTGGAGCTTTTTGATGGTGTTTGGTGGTTGCAGTTGTGCGCATTTTTCTGAAAAATGGGGGCGTTAGGTCCTTGCCTTCATCTGATAGTTCGTATCCCAAAAATAGGACACCAAGAAAGGCTATTTTTGTTTTTTTTTCAATTAAATTTGTAGCCTAAATCGGCAAATCTCACAACAATACGGTTCACCCGGCTTACATGTTGAACGAGATCATCGTCCGTAAGGTAGATGTCCTCTACACAGGACAATGCCTCAGGGTCGATCTTGTGTAAAATTGAAGTAACACAAGCTGAAAACAATCCTGGATTGTTTTTATACCATTGTGGGAGTCAGCATATTTGTTTCTGTGAGCCTAAAGCTCTAAAACTTGGTAAATCCCCACTTTCAGGCACTATGGGGGTCATTCTGACCTAGCACCGCCAACAGGCTGGCGGTGCTCCGCCGGGCATTCTGATTGCGGCGGGAACAGCCGCGGCCAGAAACGGAAAGTCGGCGGTGTACCGCCGACTTTCCGCTGCCCATGGGAATCCGCCATGGCGGCGCAGCTTGCTGCGCCGCCATGGGGATTCCGACCCCCTCACCGCCATCCTGTTCCTGGCGGTTCCGCCCGCCAGGAACAGGATGGCGGTGAGGGGTGTCATGGGGCCCCTGGGGGCCCCTGCAGTGCCCATGCCAATGGCATGGGCACTGCTGGGGCCCCCGTAAGAGGGCCCCACTTTGAATTTCAGTGTCTGCTCAGCAGACACTGAAATTCGCGACGGGTGCTACTGCACCCGTCGCACATCCTCCACTCCGCCGGCTCCATTCGGAGCCGGCATCCTCATGGAGGGCTGTTTCCCACTGGGCTGGCGGGCGGCCTTTTGGCGGTCGCCCGCCAGCCCAGTGGGAAACCCAGAATAACCGCGGCGGTCTTTTGACCGCGCAGCGGTTTTCTGGCGGTTCCCTCCAGACGGGCGGCTCCCGCCGCCCGCCGGGGTAAGAATGACCCCCTATATTTTGTCAGAAAAAAACGTTGGAAATATCCAAAGTTGTTTTGTATTTTTTGCGCACTATATTGTTAATAAGTGCAGTGCTGTGTGCATTTTGAATGGCAAATGTGCGTGTGTGACTATTTAAATGCCTGTAGTCTAAGACTATTCTATATGAATGGTCCGGTTTAGCTACGGCGAACAACGGGTTGTTCATGGGTGAGACACAGGGTTCAATTATGCCTGGGTACTCTAGCTGTGTGAGTATTTCCCTCACGGGTGCTCTAGATTCATGCTTTATTGGATATTGGGGTTGAGGTTGTGGTTGGGATCTAATTGGTATTATATGGTAGAGAGAATCTTTGTCCCACCCTACATGGTTGCGATATAACGCGGGTGCCCTGAGCTCTCTTGGAACAAGGGGCGAGAAAGAGGGGTCAATTGCCTCTTACCCATATAGGAGATGACGGACACATTCTGGTGGCCAATCTTTTTCAGCCAATAAAATATCATAAATGGTAACTACATGATCCCAAAAGATAGTGTAAATTGTGCGCTTAATGTCTCCTTGTAGTTGTATTTTTAGTTTATACAACCTATCGGGCACATGTCCGCAGTCTAGACTTGTAAAAAGTAATTAGTTGCTTTCACCTTCAGATGCTCTTGAAGATTCCAGTGAACCACTTTGACCTCTGCCGCACTGTCTAGCAGGGCCAGTGCCCACTTCCTGTTCTTCAGTAAAGCTCTCATCCTGAGTGGCATTTCGTATGGAAATTGCCACCACTTTTTTCTTTTTGAATTGAGGTTTTTTGTTGGGGAAGTTTCTCTTCTTTCTTAACAGAAACTTCTGACGAGCGTTGTGACTCCTTTCTCCGTTTCACGTACTCAGTTCGCTGTTCTGACTGCCCACCTCTCTCACTGTGTTTATCCAGTGAGTCCTGAAAGGAACGTGATTGGCATGTATCAGTATATTGATATCTATCAGGAATTTTTATCTTATCTCTATTTCTAAGATAATATCGGTTTTGAGGGGTCTCTGAATGCAGAGATTCTCTCCTTTCTTTTATAGGCGTTCCTTTTTGTTTATCCCAGCGTTTTTTAGAACCCTCGGGTGCTTGCTTGGTAGAATCCTTATTGGATTTACCCTGTAATTGTGGTTTAATAGGTCTGGCTCCCAGACTATCTCGACCAATACTAGAGTAGGTCTTGCCGATAATCTTTGGCAGCTCGCGTTCTTGATCCTGTACAGGAGCGTCCCACAGCAACATGCGCACTGCTAGTGCAACTGCTTCCCCTTTAAGACTGCTTAATATTATGGAAGATATAGTGGCAAAATTGCCCATTAATTGCATCCCCAAATCCAGGGCCGGGGAAGCCCCTGTATTCATCTTGAATTTGTTTTAACACTTCCGGAAGATTGGCAAGTGTTGGCGTACAATGTGCGGTAGTATAGAGTGTGGCAAATACCGTGCCCCAAGTATTGCAGATATCTACTGTGGGAACGATCCCAAATGGCAAGCACATAGTGAGAATCCTATGTTTATCTTGAGGTCCGTATGAGGAAAAACTGCTTTCAGCGCATTTATTTTTTGAGCTAACCAAAACAGAATTTCTTCCCATTTGGCGGGTACGTTACCCATAATCGAATGTACAGTTGCAGGATTAATGCCTGACGTGACTGCATGTGGTTGCGCCGGGGCAGGTCGTACTGGGTCAGTATTTAATGTTTGCAGTACAAACTGTACTAACAGTCTATATAGTGCTGTAAGCTCGACGTATAAGCGGCGAACCTTAGCTACTGCCAAGGTAGCTGCATCAGGATGCGGTGTATATGTGGCAAATAAGGGCCAGGTGGGACCATCACTGCTCAGAGGACCTAACCTAACATGTAGTTTTGTGTGGGGGTAGGGCGCCATCAAGCCAGTTATTATGGTCTTGATAAGATAGAGGTATCTCTAAGTATGTGTAAGCTCTATATTGTGCAGGTATGTTAACAGGTGTGTAATGATGAAATGTATTATTGTTCCCATCGACTGCTGGAAAGTTGACCCAAGAATAGAATGTTTCTGTTCTATAGGCTGGATGAGCCTCAACTACAAATGTTACAGGACCCCCGTGGGCTGTAAGGCCATTAGCTAGCAAATGAGCAGTGAGGAGAGGTTGCGTGTTTACTGCAATTACCACCCGTTGTGGGTTCGCCATGGTAGATATCCTTGTTCAGAGATAAGGGTACCAAATGGGGATTAATCCTTTTAAGGTTCAAGCTTGAACAACCTACAGCAGTGGTTCCCAACCTGTGGTCCGGGGACCCCTGGGGGTCTGCAAAGACATCTCAGGGGGTCTGCGAGAGCCTAGAAAATTAAAAAGTATTAACAAATATTGACAAATTAGGTCCCCGGCTTCCAGTAATGACTCAGGCGGGGGTCCCCGGATTCCCATGCTGATTCAGTGAGGGTCCCTGGGTTCCATTAATGTTAAATTGGGGGTCCGCAGAAATCCAAAGGTTGGGAACCACTGACCTACAGCATCAGATAGGTACTGCCTACCTAGCTGAGCAGGAAATCCTCAATACCACGGAGGTCACGGTATGTAGTACTGCGGTGCCTTTAGCACGTAGTGAGACAGAGATACACAGGAGGATCTGAAAATCAGTGCCTGACCAAACGTTGATGGTGCCATGTCGCGTTGGCTCTCATTATGCTAATGAGGCAGCTGGATTTGGGCGGCAGCATCACCTGAATTGTGGGGAACTAAGTCCAATCCCTCACCATGTGACAACTGTTGGCCTAATCCGTTTTCGGCCAGCTAGCAGCGCCTCATCTCCACCCAAGAGCAGGGATGATTTGTGGCAACCGGGAGCATAACATGATGACTTCTCAGGGAAATCGTGGTGGATCAGATCTCATACTTTCCTCTCAGTTACATAAGTCTCACACATGTAAAGACAAACAGAGGCAGGAAATGGTTCAATAAGATTTATTGAATCAGCTGAGTCATAGATGAAATAGCATGAACTGCAATAATTAGAATGATGAAACATACTAGAAGCAAAATGGTGACAAGAAAAATGAAACACAGGAAAAGTCTCACCATACTGTCACTATGCACACTATATATAATTCCTACCTAAGCTATGTTAGAACACAGCAGGATAAGCCCTAATCTACCCTTCAGGATTCCCCCCTGGGAAAACATCATCCCCCATACCTGAGTATGACAATGGTGAAGATGCCTGCTATATATAGAGATATCATCCCCATGTGGGCCAGGGAACTGCGACAGCAAGCAACTGTAACGAAGTCAAACAGCATGCGGTCGTGGTCATCTGGCTGGAACCTCCCTCTAACGTGTATGAAACAGAGAAGTGTTTTTATAATAAAACAATTGATGTTCTGAGAAAATGTCCCCACGTAAAATTGCATGTGTTTCCGTGAATGTTAGAGATGCAGTGTACCACTTGTGCTGAAAATCCTATCTCACTGCAGCCTTGAGGAATGCACAGAGTGAAAAGAATATCATGCTAAGACATGTAATGCTTTCCTAGGCGAAAGGACAACTAGATAAAGAAAATAAAAAACCACCACAAATGTGGCCCAGTCTAAAACAGTAAAATGAAGCTGAATAAAATGTCACTAGGCTAAAGGACACAAGCAGCAGGCCTAGTTGCTAAAATAGCATGCCCAGAGGCATCACTAAAATGGCACTACAACACCTCACCCCTCTCCTTTATTAGAAAACCTGGGGGGCTTCTAGTTGTCCTGTGGATATCATGATTGCAATGAGTCTCCCTTTCTCGTGGCTGCCAGGCTGGTGGCAGCACCCCTTTCTATAATGCCAGCGATGCTAATCATAGCACAGGAGGGAACTATGACATTCAGAGGAAAGCTGCGGAAAATGTAAATTCTAAATATTTCAACGGAATGTACCCATGAATAGGCATTTAAAGAATGAAAAGCCAGTTGTTTTTGCAGGATAATTAGTGGAGCTGTGCAGCCTGTGCTTTCACCAAATATTAGGTCAGTTCTGCTTTGAAAAGATTGTCACTTTCCTTTTACCAATGAACAATGTGTTGCATTCCATGCGAAATGGGATTCAGGAGAATATGGAACCGACATTCACAATTATTAAACAAAAGATTCAGCATTAGCTGGTTTTGTAAGGAGTCCTCAGTCTGTACTGTCAAAGGCCTCTTCTATCCTCCAGCCTTCTCTTCCTCTTCTCCACCTCCTGTCAATCACTTGTCTTCATTCTGTCCTCATCTCCATCCCTTTCATCTTCGCCCTAACTTTCTTCCTCATTTCCCGCCATTCATCTTCTTTTCCTCCTCCCTCGCTTCCCTCCTCCTTTCATCATTTTCTCTCTGTCGTGACAATTCCATCAATAATTCTTGTCTTTCCCTTTTTGTATTTTCTTGTTTCATCTTCCTTTCTCCCTCCGCTCCTTTATTCACATTATTCTTTCCCGTCTTCTTCTTGTCCCTCTTTTATCTTACCAGTTTTTTCCTTTGGTCTACCCCTCTACCCTTTCAGCTCTAGTCCTCTTTTCCTGTCCTCTTTTTTCTTCATTTTCTGCTATGATCAGGACTGAACGTGTCACAAGCTTATCCAGCAGACAGGAAGTGGAACAAGGGATCAGAGTCAGCTGCCACACTCCCTAAAACAGAGCATCCAGACAGGGACAGACAAATGTAACTGTCCTGGAGTGAATGTTTAGCCACAGAGGCATGCAGGAAAAGTTACGAATGTACCCTTCCTCTGTAAAATCTAAGAGACAGGGGTACGGAGGGGGAGGAGGGCGTAAAGCCTATGGTTTAATACTACACCACAGACTCTTCAGAGCACGAAGCACCTGGTCATTACCAGCCAATTTTGCCTCAGCAGCAGTGTCTGGCTGGGAGAGAAAACAGGCCCTGACACCAATTTAAAAGGGACTCCATTAGCGCATTAGATGGCTAAAAAAGTGACCCACATTTGCAAATCGAGGAAGCTTTGAACTTGTAAAGATGTTCAGCGCATGTGTTTTGCAAGGTAAGGGAGACTGTATGTGTTTGTGCTTGATGCAGGCAATGTTTGGTGGCAATATCAGAGGAAACAATAGTAAACCCTGGCACACCAGAGGTCCACCAGACCATAAAACAAGCTCAGAAAGCAACCCATACACTGACCTGTCTTACCAGATATCTGTTCACTGCCAGATTGCCCCAAATGCCAGTCTGATCCAGCTCACCAATATTATGGCCCCATTGCCATCGCCAGATGGAACAGGCAGGGGTTTAGCCCAGCCACCTGCTGTGGTTGCGGTGCAGGGGATCCCCTGCCCTCCAGGGGCCTCCTATTCCACCTAAGGTCTATGCATCTCTGTGAGGTGTGACAGTATCAGGGCCCTCCCATCACGTTCTGCTGGTGCGCCCCATCATATTATGTTCTGCCTCTGGGAACAGGGACTCTCTCTCACTGATGAAGAATCCAGCACACCGAGGCCAGATCTAAAAAATGGCTCAAGGGGAATGTAAACTCAGGCAGTCACAGAAAAATAAAACAAAATAAATGATTTGCTTGGTTTATTTTTTTCCTACTCCTCTGTGTAATTCAGCCTTCCTTATCCCTCAGAAAATCAAGGAGGGTAGCCTGCTGTGAAGGCAGGGCAGTTTTATTTTTTACCTGCTCACCCAGAGGCACTCGGTGCTTCACTACAAGGCTAAGAGGCCATTTGAAACAGCTGGCCACAGTGTGCTGGACTTATCCAACACTTCAACACTTAAACCTTGCCGGACAGGCCTTTTCTTCTACCGGGCAATCCCCCAATGGGCTGGAGCCCTTAGTGGATGCTTTAAATAGCAAGGGGCCGCTCCTTGTGCCCCTGTCACTCTCACCAGCTCCCCAGGTTAACTGCATCAGGCAGGGGGAGGAGCCAAGGAAGAGAGAAAGAGAGGGCAGGAGGTAAGAGCTAGAGAGGAAGTGATCAGAGAGGGCTAAGAGAGAGCAGGGAGGAGAGATAATAGGTGGAAAGAGAGAGAGCGCGTGCGAGAACATGAAGGGAGCGGGGATGGTTTGAGCATTTTTTCCAGGGCTGGTTTTGGGTCCCTAGTCCAGCCTTGGTCTGAAGTAAGCCACCACCAGATAGGTGGGGAAAATATTACAAAATTGTGGGAGGGAAGGGGCACACTTGTACCAAGTAGGGCAATGCAAAGGAGGTACATCTAGTTGGCAGCTACAGGTATGGCTGATGGGCATACAATGGTCGTTATTGCCTGTACCGGAAGCATTTGATTAGCTGTATAGTTATGAACTTTTGTTTTAGAGTGCTGATAACAATTACTTGGGTCTTTATGGAGCTCTTTATAATGCACTTCTGCCACTGTAAGCACTAGAAATGATACTATAAGCCAGATTCATAGTACTCAGTTTACAGACCTCAGAAGGATGGATCGGTGAGTATTCCATGCCAATAGTCATGATCTTCAGGTCACTGGAGATGTACACCCCCAGTATTAACTCGCGGAGCTACCTTGCCAGCAGATACTGCGAGCTGTGAAGTTTAATCAGTGAGTTCAGTTTACAAGAAGACGCTAGGGTCTCAGGTTCTTGTCTACTGAGATGTGAATGAATGATTTCAGTGTGAAAGATCTGTGCACAGGGGAATTTACGGTTTGCTTATGACCCCCCTCAAGACAATCGAGTCACTAGGATGTGACTGCTTTGTTTCTATCAGGGGTTTCACAGACTCTCATCTGCTTGTCTTGGAACCTTGCACCTGACACAACATGTGTATTTGTAAATCACATATTCATCCTTTCTGGCACCTCGGTGCTGAATAACAGACATCAATCATTGCCCAGCTAAATAGCACTATGTTATCAATGTCAGAAGGATAAAAGGCTGACTGGACCAGTTGGCATTCAAACCTCTAACCATGTGGTAAAAACACAGATTCCTAGAGTGGATGCATAAGTCTGCTGAGTCACCAGGCCTGGCATGTAGTTAACAACAGTATTTGTCCACAGCTGCAGGCAATAACTCTTTTTTAGGGTCGAGCGCGCAAGCGCTCTAGCCTATTGCAATCTCTATGTGGGCTTTTACCCACGCCCACTCTTGCTATTCATTCTTTGTTGTGCTTGTCTTAAATGCATCATTTTTATTGGTGCATTTTGTGAAATGTCCCTCCTTTGGGTGCTGAGTTCCCTCCCAGGCGATTTAACTAAGTGAACAATTCTGTTGGCCATCACACTACGTCACGCTTCCTCCTGTTACAGCGTGTGATGGCCCCATCTCTGGTTTCGGTTTACCTTTCATCCCAGCCGCGATCCTTTCTAGACAGTCACATAGGGAGCCAATAACTCTCGGGCTCATGCTCATGGCGGCTGTGGCGCTTTGAATAGAGCTTGCTCCTGTCAACTGTTTTACTTTTCAGTTTCAATTTATGTGGCAAGAAAAGTCCACTTAGGAATTTACAACACTAATAGCTCTAACTCGAGTAAACACGAGAACCCTTGCATTGCAAATGCTTGTTGTTATTGCATTCAATACATCACAGTCATAATAACGGAGCAGACCACAATACCAAAAATAGCTCATCATATGATGACGGATTCTGGAGTGCATGGAAGCCAAGAGACTTGTGGGAATAAAGATACTAAACAGCCAGTATTGCCTTGTGGTCGTACTAATGGCAGAAGAGTGCCACACACATGCAGGTAACACAACATATACCGTAATCAGTCTAACACATGTCTATGTTGCTAGAATTTTAGACTGTATAGATCCCTTCCTCAGGCGGTCACCACATGTTGTCCCTTCAGATGGTAGAGCCACCCCTTCCTCTTGCAGCTAGGTAAAGGAGAACAACAGATGGCAAAGGAAAGCAAAGCACAATTTGATTCTGTTTGATATATTTTTGGTGATTGCATTGAAGAATATGTGAAAGGGAGATTATATGTTATTAAGGACAGGTAACATTCATTCTGCAAGTTTTAATAGGTTAAATTTATGTCCCTTTTCTTTGGTCTGCAGCATGCAAGTACACAAATGAAAGCGGTGGGCCTTGAAGAAATCACACGAACCTGATATGCAAAAGTCTTCCAATTAATTTTGATAGGGACACCACATGCAAGAGACATATGTTATTTGTCCAAAAGAAGCGTGTAAGAGACAGACACAGTAATACAGAGCTTTAAATGAATGCATTCAAAATTTGAGAAGCTCGCTGTTGCCAACTTTTTGAAGTTTTTTTTTAAAAAATCACTGATTTGGCCAACTTCACAAAGCTAAAAAAGATATTGGATGAAAAATCAATCAACAAATAGGTTTCACGTGAGAAATGAGAAAACAAAGCTACTTTTTAAGGAAGACATTTCCAAGAAAATTCTCCTGTCAAACCACTTTTTTCAGGAAGTTTACCAGTAAACCAACCCCTACTTTCAACATGTTCAAGTATTTACTGGGAGATTTAAGCAGCCCAGGAACGAGTTTAAAGGCGGCGGGATTTTGCACTGAGCAAGTGTACAGAGCTGCAATTTGACCTGCCAATGCCCAACGTTTTGAAAAAGGTTCTGAAGTGAAGCTTAACTGTTATTTCGATTGATAAAGAGATATTACTTGATATTAGCATGAATTCTCTGCAGCAGCAAAGCATGGATGTGTTCCATGGAAAGTTGTGTACTGATGCAAGGTGGGACTGGCTGAAGATCCATCTGCCCTTGAAGCTCTTTGTCCCCCAGCCTACCAGGGAGTTTGTCCCCCAGCCTACCAGGGAGTTTGTCCCCCAGCCTACCAGGGAGTTTGTCCCCCAGCCTACCAGGGAGTTTGTCCCCCAGCCTACCAGGGAGTTTGTCCCCCAGCCTACCAGGGAGTTTGTCCCCCAGCCTACCAGGGAGTTTGTCCCCCAGCCTACCAGGGAGTTTGTCCCCCAGCCTAGTATTACGAGTCCACTCCTGGATGAAGGCGAGTGTGCTGAATAGCGACTCCACCTTGGGCACTTCATTGTTATGAGAAAATAAGCAGTGACAAGTTCCTGTTGGTGCATTGAGAAAGCTTGTAAAATAAAATACATCTCATGTCCCCCCTCTTAAAGGAAGGGATTGTGAAAATCCCAATGGACTGTGTAGTTTGGAGACGGTACAAGCAATGATATACCGTATGAAGAACGCAAAGGCCCTTTGATAATTTTTTCAAAATATGAGCAAAAAAAAAAGCACCACAGTTGCCAATGAAGTCGGGTACCAAGACTGCTACTTTGAAGGTCTGGAGAAGGTCGGAAAGGAGCCACAGTGGTCTACAGCAGCAAACTCTCTCCTTTCTAGTTAATCCCCGCATCCCCAACTTTCTGCCTCTTAATTCTTCTTCCTATACTTCCTTGGCTCCCCTGTTTTTATGTCTTGGTTTTTCTACCTATGTTTTAATCTTTCACAAGTTTTAGCTGACTTTTATTATGCGTTCTGGTTTAAGCTCCGCCATAGGTTGATTGTCCTTTAAAGCCCTCCTCATGCCCTGCATAGCAGCCCCTTTTCAGGTCTGACTTGACAATGTTGGTATGTGCTAGACGTCCTGTAGGCTTCTCAAGCATATTTACCATATGAGGAGGGGGTGAACCGCTGGAGGGGGAGGGGCATTGTGCCAAGCGCTGCCTAAGAAGCACTTACCCCCGCCACCTCCCCACACCAAAAAAATATCACAAAAGCTTCAGCTGCTGTCACTGATATCTTGGTTCGGTTTGAACATCCTTAATGGTCATAGTTTGTGCAAAGCCTCCGAAGATGAGCTGGAAACCCACAAACCCATTTTGTGCAGGGGTTTCCAGCTTACCTGTTGCTCACTGTGTGATCTCAGCTCTTTATCGGGTGAGCATGCAAAGTAAGCCAATATCATGTGACACATGGTGGCACCAGGTGAGTTTGCAGGCCTACTAAAGTTCCTAACTTTTAAAGATATGCTCACAGGGTCTGTGGCTCCAACCAAAGCAGTATTTCCCTCTCACCTCACGCAATTGGTTGTTGGTGTACCGTTTCATCTTGAGTGCTTGCATTGTAATATACGAGGGACTATTTTACATCTGAAAAGTACGCCAACGCATCACATATTACATTCTTTATCTCAAAGATTCATTGTAAACTGCAAGCAACTGCTTTTTTTCCTTCTGCAGACTTTTCCTAAAATACTTTTTCAGGGCTAAGAACACAAGCCTGCCCTATTTGCGTTGAAGGTGGTTGTTTGCTTTATAGCACATCCACTCAGTTGCCCTGCCCACCTCCCTTTTCTGCACTCTTTGCTGGTGCCAATGAAGAACGACAGACTTGAGCATGGCAGAGAAGGCAGAGAGGTCTGCCACATGGAAGCCCAAGACCATCTCGAGTTTGTGTCTGGTTCACATCCATGTCAGTGCGGGATACCTTCTTTTCCCCTCAGTGAGTCTATCTACGTTCAGGGCGCCACCACATTTAGCCCAGGGTCTTCTTAGTGTGTGTGTGGTGGGGGTGGGTTAGGCACAACAATTGCTAGTTATCCTGGCTTGCCACCCCTCTGCCCCCCCCATGTGGTGGAAGAGTCCACCGATCACTTCCAGGAGGGAATCCATTGGTGGGGTTGGTGGGCTGTTCACTTGCATACTTTTCTGGTTAAATGACTCGAAGGCATGAAGATGCTTACTGAAAGAAAATCTTTATTCTCAGGAAAGGAATAAAGATTCCACAGGGAATGGTAAGGCCAGGGCTTGTCTGAAATCTTGAGCCGCAGGGGCACATAATAGAGTTTTACCAATTTATCACAACAGGGTGTTCACATTTTGGAATTTCATCTCAGTCTATTGAATGAAAGTCTGCCTCAAATATAACCAATTTTATAACCTTGTCTTTTTAAAATTTGCATGGAAAATAAGGATTTGCTGAAAATAAAATCCACAAACTCAGTACGCAGAAAAAAAGTTGGAACAGTGATCTATTGTTTGCGGGGTAGTTTGGTTCATAAACAGTAACCAAATGAACATGCACTAGCAAAGCCAATAGGTCTGGCTTTAAAGGAATGTTGTGTGATAATGAGAAGCATTGCAAGCAAATAGCACGGGAATGGCTATGTATTTGTGTTGAAGCAGAGAACTGTAGAATAGTATTGTGTCAGGTCCAGGTGAAAGGTCCAGGTGAAAGGTCAGGTGGCAGTTACACCATCACGCCAGGCCTAAAACTAATCACTGCCCTCCTCTCATCTGTGCTACTGTCAGAGAAAAACATCTAATTAGCTAAGACACTTTAATAGCGTTACAATGTCATGTGTGTGCCCTAAAGGTTCAAGCTCCAGCAGCTGAATAAGTAAGAAAAGCTATCACAGCTGTGTAGAGGGCAAGCACTACTTTGCGGAAGCACACAATTCTGTCCAACCAAAACATGTACTTCTGGCTCCCATCGTGTGGGAAAAGCCAAAGCCCCTCTTTAGTGATACTCACATAATTGTCTGGCAACAGCTGCGCTGTCAAGCCAGACCATAAAAACCACCATTTACTGAAAACTGTTCTACATGAACATTGTATTAGTAATAATCCTCACAAAAATCAATATTTGCTGAAACGTTTCCTGCACTAATGCTGTTGTTTGAATAATCCTCCGAAAATTAGATATTTCTCTTGGCAGTATGATGCACATTTTCCAGAATAAATGTCTTACTTGGAATAATCCTCTAGAAAATCAATATTTGTTGAGTATTTTTCGTCGTAAAGTTACTAATGGAATAATAATTATTGGCTTAGAATTTATTATGTAGCATGAATGTTGATGCAGAAATAATGCTCTAAAAATCAACAGCTTTTTCTGGGAAATATTCAGCTTAAATCATGTACCAGGAATAGCCCTTTAAAATGTTTTTATTTGGTGGGTGTTTGTTGTATCATAAAGGATGATTTATATTGAATAGTTCTCAGTAAAAACCAACATGTTCTTTCTTTTCAGCCTTGTGGTTGTAATATGACCGCTCGAGTTATCAGTTGTGCATGTGGTTCTTAGGGGTGCTCCAGACATGTAGACTGGCACAGATCTTAGGGGTGGAGCTTTGAAGAGAGGGTATAAAGATACACATTTATGACGTTTTATACCTAAAACCCCGCGAGGCATGAGATAGGCGGGTGTCGGTCAGATTATGTTTGTAGATGTGGACAGCTGAGTTGAGCCTCTCTGTGGTGGGAATATGCAGAGATGTGGAGCCCTGTTTCAGGTGTAACCTCATGCCATAAAGAGTTGAAAGATACTACCTGGTTGGCTTTGTTTGGGACAGGTGAATGCACCTTCGTATGGCATCCTGAAGCCTTGTCCTACTGTTTGAATCAAAGGTAATGTTAAACCATTTCCTTCCAGCCTCATAACGCTCACCCCACATACTGCATACAATATTTTTCTTATGTGCATTCCCATGAGACCCTGAAGAAGGCCCGTCCTGGGACCAAAACATCTGTTGTATGTTGTGTGAGCCATGAGAGTTCTGAGACCTACAAAGATGTTTTTAGATCTAGTTTTGAACTTTGTGGAGGCAGATGTTCACACCCACTGCAAACGCCAGCACCATGGATTTTATGAAACTGTCCTTAAACATTTCTCAGGAGATGTGCAGGAATGGCTTTGGAGGCATTAGTGGTAGCCCACAGCTGACTAATGTTTTGCAAGGGTCACACGTGTCATGCTCTGCACTGTATGTAGGCTATAGGATTGAATGACTAGGTGTCTGAGTACTTGTGGGGAGCAAACTGGATCCTGTGTGCAATATATCTGACACTTGCCCTACGTCCTAGTGACTAATTCATGTTGTTCATTGATCAGTTAGAAATGTAGCTGTCTAACCCAGTGCTTCCCTTTGTGCACAACATCGATTTCCAACAGACAGATGAAAAGCTTAGGTGGGGCAGGGCCAAAAACCTTTCCAGGGCCTCTCTTATGTCTCTACCAAGAAGCAGTTTGTAATTAGGAAGACATCTACTCTAGGGAAAGTGAAAAACTGTATTTGGCACCATTAAAACATGTTGTAATAGAAAAGTTGGACCCCAAAATGCATAGTGTCCTGGGGCAAAGAGGCATAGCAACTCTTCCCTTGCTGTGGGTGTAGCCCAAAGGGTCCAGATTCGCCCATTGTCCATATTTTCCTATTTCTTTTCTTCCTGTGCTTCTCTCTCCAGCTCACAGGAAGACCACAAGTAGCTTACATACAGCAAAGCCTCCTGACACACCATTTTTAATGTATGTGAACAAAAGGGTTTGACAAATGCCTGCTGGCACTCACTGCTGCAGGGTGGCAGCGAGCAACCATCACAGCTTGCTAGTGCCGAGCATCTTTCTTAAGTGCTTTTGTGTTGTTACATGTGACATAGAAGAACAGTCAAAGGGAAACCTGCAGGGAAAGCAGTGCTGGAAATGACAGGATGCAGTGAAGAATTCAGAACTGTTCTCATTCACAAAGCAGTGGGTGCATTTTAAAGCCATGTTTAATATAAAGCTCAGAGCCCATTGTCTGTGTTCTATGTGCCAGACCAGTGGTTCCCAACCTGTGGTACGGGGACCCCTGGGGATCCGCAAAGCCTCCTCACGGGGTCCGCGACTGCTAAGAAAATTAAATAATATTAACAGATTAGGTCCCCAGCTGTCAGTAACGACTCATTGGAGGGTCCCCGGATTCCAATAATGATTCAGTGGGGAACCCTGGGCTCCAATAATGATAAAGTGGAGGTCCAAAGAAGTCAAAAGGTTGGGAACCAGTGTACTATACTGAACGTTGTTAGCCACAGAGGTGGCTTCCGATACAGTGTTTCTTTTCAGTGGCTGCTCCTCAACAGGGTCTTCAGGGCACAGCCCTCTCTTACAGCCCTTGCCTCCCCCCCAGAACTGCTAATCATGTAAATTAGCATTCTTAGTGAAAACACCACTTTTGTAATGTCATGAACATTTTCCGTGCACAGATCAGCCCTCGCGGCTTCGTCTCCAGGCTCCTGATGTGAGGAGGAGGGGGTGGGGGGGGAACTGAGCAACAAGCTGCAGCACTCAGTAATTGGATGTCTGCATTGTGCAATTCGACTACGATCCCCTCACATACAGTGGCGTCCGGTAATTTTAGGAGGGAGGGGGGCGGAGGGGACACACACGCACACATACACACTCACACTCATTCATTCACACACACATGCGCACACACACATCCATTAACAAACCTCATTACCAAATATTCAAACATACATGCACGCATGCACCAAACATTCATAAAAAAAATACACCCACACATACACCACATACATACATCCCTGCAGCTCAGCCTCGGAAGTACCAGGAGGGAAGGCAGCAGTCCCAACCTGGTCACAGAGTGGGATGGGGTCCGTGAGACTGCTGACCCCAGTCCACTCTGTGACAATGTGTCACTGATTGACACTTGGCCTTGGGTGTCTGAAGCATCCAGGTTCAAGGCAATGAGTGACATTACCCCTCATCACTGAGGGAGAGGGCCTCAAGGACCGTTGCTGAGCCAAGGAGGTCATGCCCACAGGAGCTGTGACCTCTTCAGCCTAGCAAAGTTCAGCTTAGGCAGCCAGGAGCCTGCACAAATAGCACATGTCTAGCTTCTGGCTGCCTGACCTGAAAATTAAGAGTGTCTGTCAGGCTGACCTTGCTCAGCCTGACAGACACACTTCTTGAGGGGGAAAAAGGTGGGGGGCATAGTCCTTCAGCCCCAGGGGAGGGGTCGTGGCTGCTCACATAGGCAAAATCCACTTTAGTTAGCAGATATATTGCGCATGCCTCAGGCACCACCATATATCTGCTAAAATGTACCTGTTAGGGTGCAAATCAGTGCATTCCTGAGGCAAACAAGGATCAAATCAGAGCAGCAGGGGAAGGGTCTGATAACTGTTCCAGCTTCTGATAGGTCTGTGCGTCCAGTTCTATCAGGAAGCTGGGGGAGGGATTGAGGTGGGAGTTCCCCTTTGTAATCCTGGCCGTGTGGCTCTGACTGGCTCCTCGTTTGGAATCACGCCTTTCTGGTTCTGATGTCCTGAGCTGGTTGCCTATCCTGCTGCTGCCATGAACCTTCAGAGCTGCCAGCAAAGGAAGGAAGATTTTTTTTTTTTTAAGTGTTGTTTCTCTGTGCATGTGTGTGTTTGTGAGCAATAAAGAGTGAATGAGACTGAGTAAGAGTGAGTGAGTTTTAGTGTGTTTGAGAGTGTCAATGAGAAGCAAAAATGGGTGAGAATCAGTGGGAGTGAGAGTACAAGTGTATGAATAAGAGAAAGTAAGTGCAAGGGAGTGAGTGAAGACATTTGGGTGAAACAGAAGTAAGGTATGAGAGATTGTCAGAAGGAGTGGAAATAAGTAAAGTATATTGATATCAACAGCAGGTACAGTTGCACCAGGGCCAAAGGCCTGAGTGGCCTTCTGAATCCTAGTTATCAAAGCTGAGATCCTTTACATCAGGAGTTGTGTGTGAGAGTCAGTGAGTGTGAAAGGGCGAGTGTGTGTAAATGTGTTTGTAAGTGAGAATGAGAGTGAGTGAGAGTGTAAGGCTATGTTTGTGTGGGAATAACAGTGAGTGTTAGTAATTATGAGAGAGAATGAGTGAGGGAGAGTGAGTAAGAGTGTGTTTCTTGGTGTGTTTTGTGCTTGTGAGCCTACTGCTGGCCATAGCATACTCAAGATAATTCTTGGCTTATGCGTGCACCTAAAGTATCATGCTACCCCTGGCATATTGGATGTCATTCTTGGCATAAGTGAGGCCTCTGTGGCAAAATGCAGGGCCCGGCATACTGGAGGAAAATCATGCCGTGGGGGGCACCCGTGGCAAAATCTGGCACTGGCATACTGAAGGTAATTCTTAACATATAGGGAACACCAATGGCAACATTTGAAAATCACTGTGTGAACTTGTCGCACGTATTACGCCCCTCCATTTTCAAAGATCACCAGCTGCCACCCTTCTGGTCACTATGGGGGTCATTCTAAGTTTGGCCCGCCAAGGGAGTGCCCGCCGGCCCAGCGGGAAAGGCCCTGCAACACAGAAGCCGGCTCCGAATGGAGCCGGCGGTGTTGCAGGGGTACGACGGGTGCAGTTGCACCCGTCGCGATTTTCACTGTCTGCTATGCAGACAGTGAAAATCCTTGTGGGGCCCTGTTAGGGGGCCCCTGCACTGCCCATGCCAGCGGCATGGGCAGTGCAGGGGCCCCCAGGGGCCCCACGACACCCGTTCCCACCATCCTGTTTCTGGCAGTGAAAACCGCCAGAAACAGGCTGGCGGGAAGGGGGTCGGAATAAGCGCCGCCATGGAGGATTCTCCCAGCCGGGGCTAATCCGTCGGGAAACCGCCGGACCCGGCTGGGCGACCGCGGCTTTACAGTCGCGGTTGGAATACCACATGAAGCACCGCCAGCCTGTTGGCGGTGCTTCCGTGGACAGCCACCCTGGCAGTCTATGACCGCCAGGGTTGGAATGAGGGCCTATATGAGGCATCTGAGAATTGCATCTACTGTTTGTTGACCCTGAGGCCCCAATTTAGATCAGAGTGAAAGAACCACCTTTGGCAGTGTCTAAACCCCACACCACGTTGCCATTGCCCCTACACAGCATCCAGGAGTTATTGACCTTCATTACAGTGACTGCCAGTATGTGTCGTAAGAACTATGGGCCTGCGGCTGGCACCCTGCTCCACCGGATAATATTTCAGGGACACCTGGCGGAAAACAGTACCAGAAAGAGATCCCTGCTTGCAGGGGACACTCTGCACTGCCAGCTATTGCTGGAAGGGTATGCTGGGTGACTCCAGGGACTATGGAAATCCTCAGGAGTATTTCTGAGGTGTGCAAGAACTTCTAGGAAATGGAGAATCCTGGGATTTCATTGCTGGTGCTGTGTATGCATGTAGTGCCATCGAGGAAACATACTGGATGATTGCAAACCTCAGGAGTAAAGGAGTGCGGGCAGGTTGTGAGCTATTTCCCTATCGTTTTAGGGATTCTGCCCTGGGGAGCTCTGAGCTGGGAAGCACCACTGCCAACTCACCACCATCTTTAACTCTACCAGGCCATGAAAAACTCTGGGAACGAGTACTGTCACCCAATTCGTACGTGGCGGTGTGTGGAAGACCGCTGGTTGTGACAGAGGTGGGGGGCTCACCTACTCAATTTCCCCATATGGTACAATACCATTCGACATTCCAAAAAGTCCTGAAAAATTACCAGGTGGAGCAGGCATATGGTCTGACTTTTAGAAGACTAAGAGCCTGATTTAAAGAAAGAAACTGGAGCAGCGCTGTGCTGCGGCAAAATCAACAGTGCCGCGGTATGCTAGTTTTGAAACGCAGGCTGCACCGCATTCACAAGAGTACAGCGCAGCCCTGCGTTTCCCCCGCACCGATGCTAAATTAAACTGCCTGTCCCAATGCAGGCATCCTTGCACCATAGTGCAGAGGTGTCTGTGTTGAAAGGAGTGATTGTTTATGTGCAGGTAGATGTCCCTTCATGCACATAAACAACCTACAATGGTGATTTGGCACCCCTATGTGTGCTGCAAAGTGCAGCACACATAGAAGTAGCAAATGTCATTTTTGAATGATTGTTTCTGTGCAGGAAGAGAGACCTTCCTGCACATAAAATAATCATCCCAATGGCATTTTGCTTCTTCTATGTGTGCTGCAGAATGCAAAACAAACGAGGAGGAATAAAAGCCTTCCTCCCCGTTTCGCCATGCCAACCCTGGGTTGGCGTGAGTTTTTGGAGCTGCCCCAGATATAAATCTGGGTCAGTCTCAAAAGCAATGGGTGTTGCGGTGGAACTCCCACTGCAACAGCCATTGCACGCCCCTCTGACGTAGAAAACTGCATCGGAGGTGCCCATATTTACAAGGAGGCATAAAGCCATAAAAAGTGGCATTACACTTCCTTGTAAATATGGAGAAGTGGTTAGCGCCAATGGAGCGTCACCAACAGTGAGGCTCCGGTGGTGATAGGGCCTTGTAAATCTGCCAATGTTCCTCCTCATCAAATCTAACCAAACCTACTCCACCTAAATCGTTTTACCTACACTGTTCTTTCTAACTTTTCGATTGGGATGACATTTACCAAGCTGGTAGTCGATAACCAGTCTACTTCCCTGCTCAAACTGTCTCTCAACCTCTTTTCAATGTGCATCAGGAACTCATCTGTCCCCTGTGCAATTAACATGTGTACAACCCCCCTTGTCAGTTGCCTCTTACACACACCTGGCTGACAGGAATGGTCCATTTAAAGTCTGCCGCAAAAACCAAAGTCGGCTACAAAAGCATTAGCCGAAGGGGATTTTGGTGTTTTGTCCTCAATATTTACATCCCCTCAAATATAAAGACTATCCCATGCAACTCACAGTTGCAATTGTTTTGCGTACAGTTTTTCCATATGTTTCAGTTTTCCAGCTTACACTCGAGCATGTGCCATGAGTGAGAAGAATTCGTTCTCATTTCCAAATCTGCACAAACGCTAAAAAGGGTGGAAGTGCTGTGTCCTCATTTTAGCACTAGTGCAAAGGTCTAAGGGCCAGATGTATCATCACGGCCCTTTGCAAGTCGGAAATAGCGATTTTTAAGAAATCGCTATTTCCGACTCGCAAAGTGCCATGTATCACATTTGCGATTCGGTAATAGCGATTTCTTAAAAATCGCAAATGCTATTACCGAATACTAAATTGCGATACCGGCCCCATTCGCAGCTATGGGCCTGTTGGGCCATAGCTGCGAATTTTTTGCATTTCCAAAATTGCGATTTCTGAACCAGAAATCGCAATTTTGGAAATGCAAAAGCCCAGGGTGCTGGGGGCCTAAGGCCCCCTCTGCTTCACCCCAAAAATGTTTTGGGGGACATGTAAGGTGCACACATGCCAAAAGGACATGTGTGCTTTACATGTCCAATTTAAAAATGCATTTTAAATGCATTTTTTAATTTTGCACCAGGTTACCACCTGGTTTCTTTTCATGGTATTTTGCATGTGCAAAATGGCATTCTGCGAAAAATCGCAATTTGCGATTTTTTTTAGCAGCATCTCCTTGCGATGTGGATTTTGCGAATCGCAAATTGCGACTCGCAAAAACCAGGTCACAGCGCAAGAAATCGCATTTTTGGCGATTTCTTATTTGTGGTCTGCGAATGCCTTTCATGCATCGCAGAACACTTTTTTGCACTCGCAAACGGACGAATTTTGCGATTCGCACCGTTTGCGAGTGCAAATTTTTTTCATACATCTGGCCCTAAATGTACAAAAGAAAATGTATTTGGCACATACATTTGGCCAAAAACACAGTAGTAACTGGTTAGTTCCAATCCTATAGTGAGGAATGCAATTATAATTGGAATCAATTAGTCCAAACGCATAAGTATTTGAAAAGGGAATAGCACTGAATGAACAAGAGGTTTGTAAAAAGTGCATTTAAAATGTGAACCCTGTTAATTTTAAAATATAGTCACCAGTCAGTAAAATAAGACGAGGGCTGGGAACTATAGGGGAGACAAGCAAAGAACATCAGTAAGTGGAAGAGACAAGGGGGAATTACCTGAATTTAACAAGATTTGGAATTAAAGAAAAATGCAGGTTTAACCTAATTGTCTCCTACTAATTGCGTTTGCAATGCAACTGCATGCAAGAAACTGTAATTCACATAAAAGTGCTTTGTAGTTTTAATATGGAAACAATAACTTCACTATGGAGGTCTCTGATCATAGTACTTCTCTGGACTGTGTCCTAACATCAGGTACCTCCTCTTACAAATTTAGCTAATGACAGACCCTTTAACCAAATTTAGCTAATGACAGGCTCTCCAATCAACCATTAACTGGGCTGCACCAAAACCCTTCCTGGTGGATTGCTTTCATCCCATATTCGATCTAGGATGTGGGCATCCACATATCTGGGGTATATACATTAAAATATCCAAAATGTTGCACACAATTGATCTTGAAAATCAAGAAGATATTGCAGATTACACAGGGAATCTAACATTTGCACTGGATACCTGTTTATAAAAGTATGATGGGTTATTTAGACGCTGGCGGGTGGCCTCCAGGTCAGGAGAGACCATGTCCGCCTCTCCTAGTGGAGTACCACCCACCAAATTTAGAAATCCCACCAGTCAGGGCTTCAGCCGAATCAACAGTGCAATAGCTTCACTGAAGGCATCGTATTTTGCCAAGTGGGCAATGTCTTGGATGCCCACACATAGTAATTGTTTTTTTAATGTTTTCAAGAAACAGACCCCCAAAGCAGGTGTTTTTATTTCTTGAGTAAAAAAAATGGGCATAATGCACAGGGAGCTTGCTCCTTGCACATTGAGGCCATTGTTTGATTGCTCTGCCCAGGACCACCATACATTACATGTTGGTACTCGGCATGTAAATCTAGTGATGGTTGCCCTAAAGGGCGGGGTGAATGTCATGTGACCTGACAGCCCTGTGGTTTTCTTGCCACCAGTTCATTGGGTTTAGTCAGCTGGGACTTCAGCAGAAGAAACCCTCCTGCTCTCAAGTTTGGTGGACAAGGAGCATTCCGACAATGGTAGTCTCTCCTGCCGATTGCTAAATGACCCTCCTCATTTCATGAAAATTTGTATGACCATTAAACACCGTATGTACCTCAGTGACAAATCCATCCCTGTGTTCCACTCAGATTCTGGCGTCCAGTATCTCCGCACTTCAAATATATTCAATATAAAAATTTCAATGGAGGGGAAATTGTATTGATCGCCTCTACGGTCTGGTATTTCCTCCTGAAAATCAGATTTCTCACAGAGCTTCTTTCATTTTGCAAAGCCATAAAAGTGTCCTTTTCAGACAATGAATGTGTTTGTTTGTGCAAATGACACCACTGTTGTAGATCATTTAATTAAACCTGCTGGGTGCCTAGTGGTAGTTTGATTTACAGGATACACTATATAAATATAATGAAAGAAACACATTTATTGTAATTCCAAATTGTGATGGAAGAGAATGCGCTTTTGCACTCAAGGGCTTCCCTGCTTATAATGATCTGCCTTCACTCTCAAGTAACCATGCCTAGTCTTGTATCAAGCCAGTTTGTAGCCCCCTCTGGATCATCACTTCTTGTGTGTGTGCCTTATTCTGAGTCCAAGGTTTCAAGAACAGATTTGGTCTAGAGCAGGCAACACTCAAGCACATAGAAGGGGTACAGACAGAAGCAAGCAGTGCTTAATTTGAGCTGGGGGTTTCAGGTGCTTGATAACAGCACTTGCCGGCACTTTTGACAGTCTGCCACATGGTGGCGATGTTTGTCTAACTTAGAGATGAGAACAACTCAGTGGAATAACAAAGGCCCCTGCAGCCCTTGCAGGGCAGGGGGGCCCGAGCTCCAGTGGGGCCCATCAGCATAGTACAGAGGCCTGAAACCTCCTGAGTGAATCTGGAGAGGGGGCCGCTTCATGTACTGTTTAGGGGGCTCCCCTCTAGTTTCGCTACATCACTGGCACAACTACAATTGTTTATTAACTGATTATGCATTAAAAATGACGAATGCCTGAAGATCAAGCCACTCATAGCTTTGGGGACCTGGAATAGTCTGAAGTGTCACACTTGTAAGAGTGTGTAAGTAGATATATTGGTACTGTGGCAGCGCTGGCAGGCCCAATGGGTGGTTCAAGCTCAGTGCCCTCCTAACGAGGGTCCTGGCACTTATTGTTTTACAAATTAAGCACTGGAAGCAAGGGGATGCAGCATGAGCCCCTGCACTTTGCAATGATGTGTAGGTAAAACTGTTCTGCCCACATTTCAGAGGAAGACTGGCCATGAGCTGGAATCTTATATCGGATGTCTAAAGGTCTCTTTGCCCTCACAGTCTCCGGTGTGCAACAAATGGATGCCCTATGTAGTCAAATATAGGGGACCACTGACATCCAGGTGACACAGGATGAAGCATGTCACGGAAAAGCATCTTACAAAGGTTGTGTACCTGGGGATGATGGTTCTGCTAGGTTTTCCTGACAGAAGGTCGGGGCTCAGAATGGAGAGAAAAAGCTGGGTTGTGAAGGGCAGGTATCACTGTGTGATCCAAGACAGGCACCAGCCCTTTCTAGTGTGGTTGCCCTTAGTGATGGAGTCTATATTAATAGACCAGTAGATGGGTTGTGTATAATGTGACTACAAAGGTAGTCAGTGCCATTGCTCTGGGAACCTTGTGTCTCACCTGCAGCCCCTTTCCTCAAGGCATGACACTGAAGTTCTTGCAAAGTAGGGTCGATAATCCATGACCACACTGCCCCACCAGCCCTCATCAAACCAAGGCACAAACAAATTATTAGATCCTGTTGTAAAAATAGTTATGTTGTGGAAGGCTTGAAATCAAGACTTATGGCAAACACAGACGCTAGGGAAAGATATTCACTTTATATTGTCAAATGAGAAGTTCTTCAAGGATGGAAAGACACACCGATGCGAAGAAAACTCATTGTGATTCTAATATATTATTTAATTTAGGCAATGTTACTTGGAATGCCTGGTCAAAAATGTAATGTATAAAATAGTAATGTTGCAAATGTAACTTGATACTTGATGAAAGCCAATAAAGATTATTTTCAAAAGACGTCTACAAACAGTGCAGGCGAGCGTGCCACAAACTATGTATGTGGTTGGTCCCTCTTGGGACATAAGAAAATGTATCCTAGGCTGTGGAGCATACATAAGATTTACAGAAATTCACCCAACTACAAGACATTGGAGTACTTGATAAAACAAGGTGAAACATTGCTAAATAAGCAGCCATAATAGGAGAGTAAGGTACAGGGGAGAAGAAGGGCTTCATAGGTTACTCTGGAAACATTGGGGTGCAGTGAGATGCATTTCTGTGAAGAGAAATGCATGAACACAACTCAGTGGCATAACAAAGGCCCCTGCAGCCCCTGTGGGGGAGGGAGCAGCGGGGCCCGAGCTCCAGGGGGTCCCCTTAGCATAATACAGAGGCTATATTCCACTATGGTGGTGGTGGAAGATGTGGTGAGAGGTTGCTTGTAGGAGATGGAGTTGATCTTGTTCAAGATTATCAGCCATCGCAGTAGAAGGTAGGCTGTTTGGTTCGTATACAGTACTTTATCAGGGTTTTTTATAGTCTGGCTTGACAGTGCAGCTGTTGCCAGACAATTAGATAAGCATCACTAGAGAGGGGCATTGGCTCCGCCCACATATTAGGAATCAGGAGCACATTTTTTGATTGGTCAGAAGTTGTGCATTTCCATAAAAACAGTGTTTGCCATCCATGTAGCTGTGATTGTTTTTTTATTTACCCAGCTGCCTTAGCTCAACCTTTTAGGGGCACACACTTGACATTGCAATGCTATTAATGTGTCTAAGATAATTAGATAATTTGTGTGGTTTTTCTCTGGAAGCAGAGCAGATGTGAGGAAGAGAGTCATTAACCTCCATAAATCTTTAGCTTTCAACCTTCTCCAATCTTAGGATACGGTTCTTTGCTTCCACACAAATTCATTTCTATGCCCATGCTAATTAATTATAATGCTTCCCTTACCATACAACATTCTTTTAAAGCCAGACCCATTGGCATTGGCAATGGTTTTTTTATATATTCATTCAGATTCTTGTTCTTATAATACAACACTCTGTGATTTCTTTCACTCACTATGTGGCATTTCCATCACCAGATGTCCCAACACGTTCAGGCACAATTGGAACATGTGAGATCAATCACACCTCCACGGATAAGACTGGAGTTTGCCACAACCAGTGTGGATGAATTTGTATGTGGTTCGGTCCCTCAAAAAAGACAAGGGTGTCGCTGTCCATGGCTTGAATGTGGTGCTATTTTTCACAATTACATTTGCTTGTGATTTTACACGTGTTATATCGGGAACAGCACAGTCCTATCAGTGAATGGGCATGCACATGCAAAATAAGAGTGATAGAGCATAGTGCAGACATGCCAAGAACCTGAGAGCTAATAAGAAGATAACATTCTATTAGGATAAGCATCTTCTGAAAAATGTAAGATATCTCTTAGAAGTTCATAGTTTTATAATTCACTGAATAAATAACATAAGCCGGCTATCAGAGGTGGGGATGTCCTCCCTGTAAAGTGCCATTTTAAAGGCTCTTCTCACATGTCAGCATATTGGGCAGCGTTCCTAGATCAAAGTTCAGGAACTGCCTCAGATACCTCAACAGATGTGTGTCAATGAGATTAGTTTCATTGATTGCTCTAGAACTGGTAGATCTGAGGGGTCAAGGGTTGTTCTTGTGAGGGGCACGTGTCTGTGTGTACTGGAGTACTGTGGAACTGAATGGTTTGTGCATAATTTACAGGGTTTGAACTTTATTCTCTTTTCACAGGGATAATCAAGCTTTTTCAGAGCAGGGTCACGTGGTCTCATGTCTTCATCTTTACGCAGAGCTTGGCAAGTGGACTTACACTCTTCTTCAAAGATGATACAACTGTTGTCTGAGACTGTGCCGTAACTCCACATAGTAGTTGTTCTAGATTGTTCTAGAGATGTGATATCGTCCTCCATTGCATCATCAGTTGGAAGTTAATTTCCTTGAAAGCATCATATGATGATGGGACAAAGCAGAGGTTTAAATGCAATGTGACCGGGATCATGTACCTCTGGGTTTGGAAAGGTCTTCTCCAAGCTTGCTTTGTCGTCCTAGCTGGCATCGCATTCCTAGATGCATCTCCTGGTGTCGCTTGGGCTCTCATTATTCTAATGAGACTACTGGAGTTGAGCGGCAGAATCACCTGCAGTGTGGGAGACTTAACCCACTACAGGTGACACCTGTCGCCCTAATCCGGGTTTTGCTACTCCTAACTAGCAGTGCCTCATCTCTACTCAAGAGTAGGGATGATTGGGCAGCCAAGTGCATGACACAATCGACTCTTCAGGGAAGGCAAATATTTCACAGTAGATAGGTAACGTGGCAGAGATGGGCATCTACTGAGTGCGCCAGAGTGTGAGATTAGCTCTGGAAGGGAACCCGCTGTTTAAATCATGAATCTGTACGTCACATTGCTTCTTTGGATCTCAATGAGGGGTAGCAAGGAGTAGTGTCTGCTAATCTTGGCTTGCCTTTCACTATTCCGGGCCCTCCTCTTACAATGGGACCAAAAAGGAAATAGAGGCCTGCTTTTAGAGATAGGTACTGCCTCACAAAGTCTGTAATTCAACAAAATATTAATGCGCCTACCTCTAAAGACGGCGCTGAAGATCCATCTCCTCGGAGTCTTCATATGGGGTCCACATGGGATATGTCCCAGTTCCTATAAAACATAAAAGCAAAGTGTTTTCAGATCCCAAAAACACATTTATAACAAGTTAACATGAAGGCCCATAAAGGCATTGGCGGAAGCAGAAGATAAATTAGTTAGTCACATTTACTACTGTAGTTGTCACTCCCTGCCCTCTCCTTGGCCTCTCAGTAGCAACTAACGATGAGCTAAGACTGAAGCCAAGCTTTAGGCTGAGATGCCACCAGGGGTCAAAGAGTTTATGATGTTAATTCTGCAAGCCCTGGTCTTTTGGTGAATTGGTGCCCATGCGAGTTTATTTATAGACCAGGGCAGTTACACATGAATGATAAATAGACAGCAGATTCAGAGATAGAAGGAAACAGACTTAATATGTATATCACATAGGAATAGAGCGCAGAAATATGCCCGTGGCCCTGGTTCCATACAATTACAACTAATTATCACAGACTCCTATATTTATCTAATTCTCACTTAGTAAATCTACATGTATGTATATGGTATTTCTATAGAGCAGTGCTGAATTTGTAAATAAAAATGTGTCGGTGCTCAAAGCCCTCTTCTTAAACGTGCGGCTCCTGCAATTAAATGTGGGGACACGGAATACTTAGGAAGCGTAATCCTGAAGCAATCTTGGGCCTCTTTAATCCATTTACAACCACTCCCTGCCTCTTCAGCTCACTTTTGCAGCTTTCTGCTTTCTCCCTTTGTGACGCTTTTTCGTTTTTCTCTTCCTCTGTCTTTCCCATACGTGTCTTTTGCTCACAGCAAATGCTTGAGGCAGAAGAATAAGCTCCGGCCCTCACAAATAAGTGCTGGAGCTCTTCACCAGAAACAACAAGCAAAAATTAAGCACTGCTATAGAGTACTAGTCAGAAAGCAACAGAAAGCTGCATACAGTCAAAAGTAAGCTTGAAGCTGGTGAGTAATAAGAGAGGAGGCTGAGTTGGGGATGGTTCATGCATTATGATGATGAGGATGTGGATGGTAGATGCATTTTGATGAGGTGTTCTTTAAAGAGTTGAGTCTTCAACTCTTGCCTAAATTGGAGTTGGTTGAA
Source organism: Pleurodeles waltl (assembly GCF_031143425.1). Taxonomy (NCBI): domain Eukaryota; kingdom Metazoa; phylum Chordata; class Amphibia; order Caudata; family Salamandridae; genus Pleurodeles; species Pleurodeles waltl. Next base: position 1,042,596,602 of record NC_090449.1, read on the forward strand.
GTGGTCCTGATGGATGGGTGGATGCTGTTCTAGATCCTTGGTGCATAGAATGAAAAGACCTGCTGCCTTGTTTTTTCATTTTTACACTTCTTAGTCAGCAGGCTGATGATGTCCTGCTGAAGGTGTGATGAGAACCACTAGAAATGGCAAGCTTGTCTGCAAATGGCGAGCTTCTCTACCTCAATTAAAATTCCTGGTCCTTAAGAGGCACAGGATGTGATGTAGTTTTCAGCACTAAATAAAAGATAGAACTTACAAAATCTTGCATTGAAATTATACTTATCTTTATCCCATGACAGTAAACAGAAACAACCATGAAAGTTATGTTTTTAAAATTAAGTTTCTGCCCATGGGGCTTCCAGATAGTAAAATCCAGTTATAGTCTCTGGGTAACCAACACAAATTCACATACCTTCTACTGACATTGTCTAATGGTATCTAATTATAACTAATATTCATATATACTTTCTGTAGCTTTTCTGAAAGCATAACCAAATCTTACTACTCTGTGTGTTGACAAGCACAGCCATAGACAGAGGAAATGGAAGATTTCATTATGTGTTTACTTAGTTGTTTCTTTGCTAAGTATAATTTGCCACTGAGATTTTTTCAGAGCACCATGGGTAATTTTTTTCAGGGCTATGTGCTCTATTATTTAGTATGCACCAGTATACCCTGCCTGCAGCAGCAGGAGCAAAACTTTTACAGTAAAAACATAATAAACAATGTTTATTATGTTTTTACTGCAAAAGGGGTGGGCCACGGGTGTGACAGGGACAGTGCACATGTATGTTTGGCCGGCTGTCTTGGGCCAGCCACACATACATGCACAGTAGGCTCTGTCCAACCCGGCAACACAATGCTGCATTGGAGAGAGCAGGCAGAGTCTCCCACTCTGCCTCGGAGCGAACAGGCCAGGGAGCAGCATGAAAGCAGCGGTATGATTGGATGCAGGCTGGGAGCTTGAGCCTGTCACTGCAGAAGAGGAGTGGTTCGGAGGTGGCACAGTGCAGCAAATAAGGTAAGCTTTTTATTATTATTGTTTTTTGGTTGCTCCCTCCCCTCCTGCCGCGCTGCCCCTTCTCCCTCCCACAAGCCACGACTGGTATACACGCAACAAGACATATAGAAGGAAGGTATACCAAAAAGAAATGTTTCTCAATCCAATCCTTGCTATAAATTCCCTGTTCCAATTGTTTTTTCAAACTTCAGGTGTCCCTTTTAGTCTCTTATAACTCCATATAAAGAGTCATGTACACATATTTATTGCACTAAAGTGAGCAAATTGTTTGTATCAACAGTTTAAATTCATGGTTTGTATTTAAATAATTTGAATTTGCCCAACATACACATTTACTCAGCACCCTGGAGTAATATTACGTGTGGGCAAATAAGTCTCACAAGAGCGAGCTTGGGTTGTTCCATGGCAGATATGTCTTCCTTAGAAGGTTAATACCCATAAAGTTGCAAGTTGCAAGTTAGTGGATGTTCACAAACCTTTGGTGGGCACATTCTCACCCTGGATATGGTCAGAGATTCACTCTTGTCAAGGGCAGAATTAAAATTATATCCAGTCCTGTTGCACATGGGCTGCACATTTATGTATGACTAAGGGCCGCTTCATGAGTGTGGCGGTCTTCAGACCACCACACTCATGGTGGTGGTCAGGAGTGCGGCTGTTGCGGCAGTCCGACTGTCACATTAAAACCCTGGCAGGTCACCCGCCACAATGACCACTAGCGGCCAGGCTGTGGCAGAGATCGTAATCCGCCAAGACAGCGCTGCATACAGTGCTGCCCTTCAGATTATGACCTTGTTCTCTGCCAGCCTTTTGATGGCGGTAACACCACCATGAAAAGGCTGATGGAAAACAGGTTTAGGGGCCACAAAGGAGCCGCTGCACTGCCCATGCACATGGCATGGGCAGTGCAGAGGCCCTCCGGCCCAGCACCATGGCAGTGTTCACTGTCTGCAAAGCAGTTAGTGAACATTGAGAGGGTGCTGGTGCACCCTGTGGGCTACAGCATTGCCTCCAGCTCGATTACGAGCCAGAGACAGTGCTGTATCCTGTTTCCCACTAGTCCGGCGGGTGGAAATTGAGGTTTCGGCCCGCCGACCTAGAGGGAAACTCTTGGTAACTCGAAGGCGGCAGCCACCCTGTCAGGATTTTGGCAGATGAGCTTTCCCGTCCACCAAACTCAAAATGAGACCTTAAATGTGCTTCTGCTACATTTACACAAGAACTCACAAAAAGATTACAGATCTGCTTTTGATAAACTATGACGTTTGCAGCGACAAAGGTGTAGGACAGAAATATTTTGTGAACTCTATACAAATTGTGAATCTACACAGCGGTTGCTCCATGGGAGCAAATTATTTTTTTTACTATGCAAGGCGTTAGTTCTGAGGTCATGTTGGTATCCTCTCACCTTTAATAAGTGCACTCCTGTGTAAAGCTTACTTAAAGGGGCCATCCATTATAGAGAAAAATACAGTTCTCTTTGCCCAGCCCTGCATTTCTAACAATCACCAGCAAGTGGCATCCCAGACAGATGGTGTGATGATGTCAGTTCTGGTTTGAGATACTTTGTGACATCATTCTCGAGATGACCTCTTTAAGTTGCTTGATTTCATGGTGGGGCCTGGGATGTAGCATCAGTCGCTGGTCTACAGTTCTGAACCTGTGGTCCAGGGACCCCGAGGGGTGCGTGGCACCACATCAATGGGTCTAAGACTGCTTAGAAAATTAAACAGTTTTAACTAATTAAATATAGAAGCAAAATATAAAACTGAACATTTTAACACTTTCTTTAAATGTGAAGGAATTTAAAATTGGAGGCTCAAAATTTAATTTGTATCCTCAGATTGATTTGTGGGAGCAGTGCAAGTACATCACAAAGAACATAATATGGACGATGGGTGGCCTCAAGTGAGTTTATAAAACCTCCTACCTATTTTCCCATTGAAATTAAAGTTTAGATTGTTTTATATTCAAGTCATAACTTTCTAAAACAGCAGCAACCTTTGCTATTACCACAATACATTCTACATGACATGATAACCTTCTAATTACAAGTCACAATTTAGTTATAGACATAACACATCTCCTCTCTTAATAAAATGGAAAAATAAAAAACATAAAAATACATAATTACATATTTTCATAAATCAGAAAACATGCTAACTGTAATGAACTAATTTGTTATATACTCTTGCAAATACATGGGTCGTTTGATGGCTCTACTATATTTACTATTATGTGTGTCTCCTATCTTATCATGACTTTGACTTCCCTCTGAAGTAGATACATTTTCTTGAATTATACTTTCCTATCCTTCACTTGCCCTAGTATCTACCCTAGTTGACATGTTAACGGCATACTTTGACAAGAGTCCAACCAGAAATACTTTTCCTTTCCTATATCTTCAAATAATTTTCTATTACCATCTTTACATTTTACAAAACGACTCATGTGCCAAACACGTACATCATTTGCCCTGACAGAATTAAGGTAAACTTCAACCGCAACCCTTGGCTCCGAATATTTGCTGTCCCATTCTTTACTTAACAGGCTACTTGACATGCACCACTTCACCCTTCTTCAAATCAATCTCTTTAGCTCCCTTCTTTTTGTCCATATAATCTGTATAGTCATTGTGTGCCTTCTGAATGTTTTTCATTACTTCAGAAGGTGGCCAATCCTTTTACCTAGTGTTAAGCAACCACCCCTGATTGTCCTTAGTGAAGCGAACCCTTCCCCTCATGATAGTAAATGGACTGTATCCAGTGATGGTTGGCGTGGTCCGATACATCCACACCATTTTCTTAATGCTAGGCTTCCAATTTAGATTTTTATACTTAGCCAATTGCAATGAGTCCTTAATGACACAATTATATCTATCTACTTCTCCATTCCCACTAGGACGATAAACAGAAATTATTTTATGTTCTATGCCATTCCATCTAAAAAAAAGTCTCTACTTCTTTACTTTTAAATTGTACACCACTGTCAGTAATAACCTTTTTCGGTAGCCCTTCTCTTTGAAATAGTTCATCTAAAAACAACAAAACATTCCCAGCATTGGCCTTGTTAACAAATTTAACCTCTGGCCATTTAGAAAAGTAATCCATGGCCACAATTACATACCATTGTTTATTTTCCTCAACAATAGGTCCCATAATATCTACACCAATCATTCCTATGCCATTTTTGGGCATGGAATGGGGTGTAACGTTGATTTTAAAGTAACTAGAGACTTGTCTGCATTCATACATAAGTCACATTGCCTAACTGTTCTTTCAATCTCTACATCCATTCCCAGCCACCGGTAAATTTCCTTAATTTTCTTCTTTGTTTTTACAATATCTAAATGACCCTCATGGCATATTTTAATAATGGATTACCTTAACTCTTTCAGTGGACGAATCTTATCACCTCTTAAAATATCATTCTGTGTTACAGATAAATCGTTGAATTCCTCAAAAAGGTTTCTCAATTCTGGATCAATTGATTTTTTTCTGGCTATCCATTCTGAATATAATTCCTTAAAGATGTTAACATTTGGTAATGTAAATTAGCCTCCATCCAATCTTTGCTACCAATAGCATCACATTCCTTACTTCCTGCCCATGTCACACTTATCTTTTCACCATCTTCGAAATTCTCTTCAAGAGGCACCGGGATCCTACTCAAACAGTCTGCAATCTTGTTTTTACTCCAGGTAAATACACCAACTTATACCTAAAGTCCAACAGTCTCATGGACATCTTTGCAATCCTAGGTGTAGCTTTTTGTAGGCCTTCTGTAGACAATAACTTTAATAACGTTTTATGATCACACCTGACCTCTACATTAAGACCCCACAAAAAAATTCTAAAATATTCCAGTCCCCAAACTATCACAAGATTTACCTTTTCTATAACTGAATATCTTTTTGCTGCAGGTGATAATGCCCTAGAAACAAATGCTATTGTATTCTTCTTGACTTGAAAGTTTTTTTGACTTCAAACAGCACCAATACCTTTATTACTTGCATCTGTAGTTAATACACAAGGAAGATTAGGATCAAATCCAAATAAAGTCTTTGCTTTGCATATTTTACCCTTTATATTTTCAAAATCCTCCTGTACGATTTCTGTCCAAACAAATTTACACCTGTCTTTTAACAATATTCTCATATTAAATATTTTTTCTGAGAAATCCCTTACAAATTTAGCATAGAATTCCGCTAAACCAAGAAATTATCTCAACTCATCTTTGTTACACGGTGCTAGTGCATCTCTTATAGCTGACATAAGTTATTTTTTTGGTTTAGTCCCTTCTGCTGTTATTTCATGCCCCAAGTAATTTAAAACTTGCACACCAAATTTGAACTTTGAATATTCTGCTTTCAACCCACTCTCTCGTAATTTGATCAAAACATTCTCCACTCTTGTATCATGTTGTTTTTTATCCTCCCCCAGGATTAAAATATCATCTTGGAAATAAATTACTCCTGCCATATCCTTGAAAGGTTTATGCATTAATTTCTGAAAAACAACAGCTGCTGAGGTAAGAATAAATGGCATATGTACATAATAATAACACCCCTGGGAAGTCATAAATGCCGTCCAATTTTTACTATCAGCATGCAGTTTTAACTGATGATAAGTCTGTAGACGTGAACCATTTCATACCCTTGGTCATAGCAAGCATTTCATTGATTTTAGGAAGAGGACATTTTTCCACCACAAAGTTAGTATTCAATTCTCTCAAATCAATTCACAAACAGACTTTTCCATTGGCCTTGAGGACTACCACCAAAGGAGAAATCCACTCAGTTGCTTCTACTTCCTCAATAATACTTTTTTCTAAAAACATTTTCAATTCCTTCTTAACTTCTTCTCTCAGTACCCAAAGTATATTTCTAGATTTGTTTACTTTAGGGACAGCATTGTTCTTTAACACAGTTTTTTGGGAGTTACCTTTGAGAGTACCAAGTTTCCCAGACAACACTTCTGAAAAAGTTATTTTTAATTTGGTACCATGCCTCTCGCTTTCACTCACCACTATTAGGATCCAGAATGATGTTTAATGCTCTTTGATTCATCCATCCAAGAACAGCCAGACCCTCTTCAGCCGCATACAATTTACCTAATGCTTTTCCCCCTTTAAATTCAAAAGTAACTTTTCTATAACCAATCATGGGTATGGATTTTCCCGTAAAAGTTTCAGGAGAGACATCTGGCGGACTCAAGGATGCACCTTTAACTCTTACAACTTTTTCTTTCCATAACTTCCTATTGATTATTGTATACAGGGAACCAGAATCAGCCACAACAAGTATCTCTACACCTCCTAAACATAGTTTACAAAATAGGTTGTTCTTGGATAGTACATTAAGGTGTTTGACACAAAGGTTTTTTTTTGTTTCTGATACCTCTCTATCATCATTCAAAATATTGATATCCAACACACACTCCTGCTCCTCTGAATCATTTTCCCCCACCAATGCTTCAGATTCTAAATCTGAGTCATTATTGATCATGGTAACCTTCTTACTTCTTCTACATACCTTAGCAAAATGCCCCTTAATGCCACATTCACCACATATTTGATTTTTCACAGGACATTTTTTATTAGCAAGGTGTTCTGTTTTTCCAGTGATTTCACATTATTCCTATCTTTTTTAAAGTTGTCATGTTTTTGTGTAGCTCTCCTTCTGTTATGTTTAATTTTTCTAATAACATCTATCTGAGATTCTTTTATATCACTCATGATGGCCTTCGCACACTTATTTGAAATTTCAGCTTTTTTTACTAAAGCAATAACTTCTTTCAATTGAGACTCTCCATGTACCCGTAGCCTTTCTTGAATGTGCTAATTGTTTACATGCATTATGATTTGATCTAGTATGAATTCATCATGTAAAGATCCAAATCTACATGTTAATGTACGTTTTTTAAGATCTGAGACATACTCTTCAATAGTTTCAATTTTTCCTTGCGTCCTCCTAAAGAAATTAAATCTATCAATAGCAATGGAGACTGACGTGGAATACTATTTATGGAAATCCTATAATGTATGCATGAAAACATTAGAATCATCTGCCTGTCGAAACTTCAATAGAATTGTAGACATTAAGATCTTAGGGTCCTAAACAATGTAAAAGAATGTTCTTCTTTTTAACTGGTGTTAATTCTTCATCTTCAATTGTCTCCATGTAATTCAAGAAGTACTCCTTCCATTCATGCCACTTGATAGAGGGTTCTGCTGCTGAAAATATCTGTGATGCATATATTTTAACTAGTGTCCAGAAGTACCAACTTGTAATTCAATTTGGTAGAACTTATTGACCACTCTATTGCAATATTTATGTTTCAGAAGGTAATTAATTGTCCCAAAACCCATAGTCTGAACTACATAAATATCCCTAAGTAACCAAATGAAATATGATGAGGTAGGCCTGCCACCAAATAGATTTAGTGTAGGCACATTGATCCAAACAAATCTTCAACCAGGTGTGCCTATTACCGAAATAGATAACTCCAAACAAACAGCGTGACCATTAGTAATGATTATGAGAAGTTGCCCAACGCTCCAAAATGGCCACTCCAGGTCATTCTCATCACTTTGTTTTCACAGGAAATCTAAGTGTTGACGTGCAAGCGTTTCTGCAGCAAATGACTTGAAATACAGGTGTACACTTCCTCAACAATATATAGCTGCAAGTCGGCTTCCAAAATGATATCAACTCACATCATAGCAAGAAATATTCCAATTATTATTAACTTGTGTTCGTTCTGTTCACGCTTGTTTGTGGTTACGCTGCACTTTTGTTTTGATGAGCGCGCGATAATTTGAACCGTGCCGCTCACCCTTGCTTTGATCTCTTTCAAATGCTTGCAATGGTTGTCATGCCAATCCTGAAGTAGCTTAACTGCGTGCACCTCAACAACACTGAGAGCTAGAAGTGCTTATAGTGGTGAGCCTGCAATATGTGTTGGCCGGTACAGTAAAATCTCACTGCCTAAATATGTGCTACGCACTTACGATTGTTTTCTCGATGACCGCTGCCTGGGTTGAATTTGGGCTTCTTTCAACACCTGGCTGCTGTCACCACAATCCTCATACCTCGTCGTCAAAACTTGTTAGATAATCATCACGCAGAGAATTGTTCAATCTTCTTTACTTATAAGTATTCATCCAGTAAGTCCAACACATCTCCTGGCTCGCTGGCAACTACCTAGTTTTCAAGTCATAACATTCTAAAACAGCAGCAACCTTCCCTATTACCTCATCACATTCTACATGACACAATACCCTTCTAATTACAAGTAGCAATTTAGTTATAGACATATCAAGAAGACAAAAGGTTGAGGACCACTGGTCTATAATGTTCCCTGGACCACCCTGAGCATCCTGGAAATGATTTGTCGATTCAGGCCTAGCATCCCTCATGCTGCTCTTTTCTACACCAGCTAGAATGTTTTAAGTGATTCTTAGAAAATGATATGTTTTTTTTTAAAAACACTCAAGCAAGCGATATAATCACATTCAGGTAGAGATCCAGGGCCATTACGTTGCAATTCATGTTCCAATTTTTTTCTGATGGAAGGCACATAATGGGAGCCGAAAGCAGAACTGGGAAATCTAATAATATCAGTCTTCATTGGGCCTAGCGAGCAAAGCAGCATTCATTCAGAGAAACTCAAAAATTGGTCAAAATGCAGCATTTAGCAGCAGAGCCTGGCACAGGAGGACCAGCATCCTTCCTCAGCAGCAGTAAAACCAGCCAGCACTGCAGCAAGGCACAGCTAAATTACTGCCTTCACAGCCCCTGACCTACCCTGATAGCTTTGGAGAAAATCAAACATGTCTTTGTTAATTATCTCTGCTTTAAAGCCTCGTTAGAATTCAACAATGTGCCTTTGTCAGCATGACCAAACCACAATGTTGCCAAACTATGTAGTCATCAGAATACAATTACAACCGTGTAAACTACACACACGTTATATCCAGACATTTTATATAACCTAATATTGAAATCATTCTTAAAAAAAGGACAAACCAGCATATTACTACTAAATTCATCCGTAAAAAGGACTAAAGTCTGGGTTGCTATTGCAACCATGACAGGATGATAAATTCTAGAGATGCTGAGTTACAAAGCGGTTTCCCACTGTCAGCATCCATTGGAAGGTCAGGCGAACTCATTCCCAGGAGCACAGATGCACAAGGTGTGTCTGGCACAGCACGCTTGCTGACAGTCCGTGTATATGCAGTATGAGTACAGAATGTATACACATGCTAAGACCCCCAGAGCAAAGAAGAAGAAAACATTATGGGCCAGATGTAGGTAGGTTTCATTTTGCGAGTTGCAAATTGCGAGTACCAGCGACTCGCAATTTGCAACTCGCAAAATGAAATGCAGAAAGGTGCCTCAGACACCTTTTGCGACTCGCTATGGGGTCGCAAAGACCCACCTCATGAATATTAATGAGGTGGGTCGCAGTTTGCGACCCCATAGCGAGTCTAGGCACTCACAGGGATGGTGGCATGCTGGAGACAGCAGACCACCATGTCCGTGACTGCTTTTAAATAAAGCAGTTTTTTTTTTCTCTTTGCATCCCGGTTTCCTTAAAGGAAAACAAGCTGCAAAAAGAAAAAATACCGAAACCATTTAGTTTCGTTTTTTTCAGAGCAGGCAGTGGTCCATAGCACCACTGCCTGCTCTGAAAAATACTTTTTTGTGGCATTCACAAAGGGGAAGGGGTCCCATGGGGACCCCTTCCCTTTTGCGAATGAGTTAGGGACCCCTTCCCTTTTGCGAATGAGTTACCATCCACTTCAAGTGGATGGTAACTGCGACTTGGTTTGCGACCGCTTTCGCAGTCACAAAGTAACTCAACATCGCAATGCGGTCACAAATAGGAAGGGAACATCCCTTCCTATTTGCGAGTCGGAATCACATTTTGCGAGTCGGTACCGACTCGCAAAATGTGACTCTACATCGCGTAAGGCCTTTTGCGCCTCGCAAACTGCGTTTTTCGGAGTTTGTAACATGCAAAAGGCTTCCTACATCTGGCCCTACATTAGGATACGGATCTCTGAATAATGGAACATATTACCTGTTCAGAGTTTTCTAATTCATTGAAGTGAGAGCAAACTTTGGGAACTTCAGAATCAATAGGGCAATCTTGAAAAGTCTATTGATTGAGACATTTAGGCCCAGATTTAAGAGGGCCTTGCGCCATTCTAACACTACATAACATAATTTTTTTACGCTAATGTGGCGTTAAAAGGCCAAAAACGCCGCACCATATTTACAAAGTGGCGCAGTGCTTTCAGTGAGCCACTTTGTAACCCTTTGCAACACATTATGCCTGCGCCAGACATAATATATGCAAAGGGGGCATTCACCCGTCAGGGTGGGCAAAACAATGGCGCCATTTTGTTTGGCAATATTAACGCCTGTTCAGAGCAGGCGCTAAAAGGAGGCTTCCGTTGGTTTCAATGGGCTCCTGGGTGCTTTGCAGGCTAAGCGTCAGAATTTTTGATGCTAATCCTGAAAAGTGCTGGACAACTGTGAAAAATTATGACGCTAGTCCTCCTGACTACCGCCATGGTGCACCGTAATTTCAATACGGTGCACACATGGTGGCATTAGTGGGCGCCCTAAGGTTGCGCAAAAAAAGTGCCGCTGCACTAGAGGCAGCGCAACTTTTCAAAAATCTGCCCCTTACCTTAAGTATGGGTCACTACAGAGAGCTTACTGCCAAGAAACATAGACGCATTTAATAATAATGTGTTTTGTAAAATCCTTAATAGCACTCTTCTTTATTGCTTTTGGGTACTGGAAATTGCATGTTTTACTCTCTGGTATTTTACTGGTACTCAATGTTTCAGTCTCAGAAATATGAAAGAATTTCATGTTGTCCCTTGAAACCAACATACGAACAACACATTACACCATATGTCAGCAGCCGGTGCTTAACACACTGAGCGACCTGGCTGGTTTTGTGATCATAAGAGATTCCATATGCATAGGGAGCAAAGATTTACATTAAATCTGATCTTCACCAATCAAATCCCATTAGCTGTCATAGCTCTGGATCCTTCTACACAGGAAAGGCTCAGCCAGAACCTAACCACTCATTGTGTTGCTTACGAATAGATATGTAGCGGAACGAGCAAGGGTATTTATGCTATAGTTTTCAGTATTATATAAATTGGGCCCTATTCACAAAGATTTTGCTGTGACTTTCTCTTAGAGCACTCTTGGTGAATGGATGTGCCATGTTCCAAAAATAGCCCATGAGTAAGTGACACCTACTCACAGGACAATCTTTCTGAATCAGGTCTGCTGTCCGTAAGTCATGGAGGGCCTGATTTAGAACTCGTCGGACGCCGAAATCTAAATCCCATAGAATATAATAGAATTATGTTTTTGGCAGACAGGATATCCCTAACCCATCTACCGAGCTCTAACTCAGGTGCATTGATATCACATAAGGTATATAACATAGGCAAATTCTATCTTCTTTACAACATGGATGACAAAACCTATGCAAGAATATGATATGCATTGCCATACCTTTTTATCTTTATCACTTTATTCATACTATATCAGAAGATATTGGAGAATGTTATTAAAGCATATATGCAACCGGCCATGCTGGGAATATAGTCATTATTCGAACCATATAACCATATAAACGTTGAACGTTGCATGTAAAAGAGAGTCAATGATGCTCTTGCAAAGAGGGAGAAGTTGAAATATTCCTGTTCTGCTATACTCATACCTGGTGGTCCCTCAAACTTATGCCAGCCTGTTATTTCAGATCCATCAGAACTGGGGGACAGACACCATAGATTTTCAAGACCCGGCACTTGTATTTGCAAAGTTTGTTATAGATTTTGAACCAGTCCTGCCATGTTCATTAACAACGAAGCAACTAACGTAGCTAGTATCACTAGATGACAACTGCTACTTCAGCTGCCATATTGTCTCTTTATCTGGATGATCTTTTTAGACTTAGAAACAGGTGATCAGGCTATGAAGGGCCCAGTATGACGGTTGTGACCCAGGCCTCGCAAAAAAGTTCTGATATGCTCGTGTATTTTATAGGGAGCTTATTTTGAAAGAGAAAAGGACAGTCTCAAGGAAGGATGCACATCAGTCTACATGGAGAGTGGGACACAATAAAGAAACCAAGGGTTCCTCAAACATGCCACTGTCATTGAATCCCATTAACAAAATGTGCTTCACAAAACACTTCTCCCACTCACATTTACTCAGAAGATGTTATTCCTGAGAAAGTAGTAATTTTACCTCTAGTGGTAAATGGAAAATTTAAAAAGGAGACCTTATCGCTAACCTGGGAAATCCAATCTGCTGGATTATTTACGGATTACTGCCAACAGCCAAATTACCGCCTGTGGTAAAATGCACGACCACAGATATCCTAGGAAATATACCCATTGGGCAATGATAGTATTTACCATTGAAAATGAGATCTCTGACCGGCTGGGCTACTATCACTGCCCCTTCATTTCACTCTGTTTCTGTCAGGTGGTATTATTTATCAGTAGGATACAAATTTAACAGCAGCCACCATAGCTGCTGGAGAGCTGAAAATGATATCTTACTTTATGGGTCTTTACCAGTGATAGTAGAATCATCCTGCCAATGACAGTGGCGTAACGAAACTTGAGGGCCCCCCCCTGAAAAGTACCTGGAGGCACTGGCGTAACAAAGACCCCTGCAATCCCTGCGGTGGGGGAGTCGGGGTGGCGAGCTCCAGGGGGCCCCCTTAGCACAGCACCTGCCCTGAGTGAGCCCAAAAGGGGCCCCCTCCAGTTTCATTACGCCACTGCCTGGAGGGGGCCCCATTCCTCCTGGACACAGAGAGGGCCCTGACACCTGTGCTCAGAGGGCCCCTTTGCAACGCAGGGGCTGCGGGGGTCTTTGTTACACCACTGGCCAAGGGAAATACAGAATGCCAATGTTGTTGAGTCTAATGTTGCCACTACAGGTGTACCTGCTTTAATAAAGTCATGGTGTCTTCTTGTCTAGAAAAATAGTTATTTTCTTCTGTGGAGCGGAGCTCTATTTATTTGAGCAGCTTTATGCAGAATCTGCAGTGTTGAGTTCCAGTCTCTTACCTCTGTTTAACAACAGAGGTGATCTTAGGAAGAGTGGGTGTGGGTGGGGAATGAGATGTTCTAAGTAATGCTGAGGGCATATCCATTTTCACCTTCTCAAAAGGTCATCATTTTGTTAGACTGTGGATGGAAGCAGGGCAGTAGGTAGTGGCAAGTGGGGTGCAGATTAGTTTTGAAGGTGGGTGCACCTACTTATTTTGCAGCATTTGTGTAACTGGTTCACCATCTGGAGGTCATCTTCGACCCAAACGTGTGTCAGACCTCGTAGACATTACTTCTAACACCTACGTGTTCTCTGCTAAATTAGTGATTACTAATAATCAACCCTATCCAAGAATTTACTGTACCTAGACATTAAAGAAGTGCCCTGAAGAATGCACATCTCATTAGAAACAGAGTTGTGATTGGATGATGGCGACTAATGGTCAAGTTTCCAATGGCACAAGATCATGATGAAGAAATAAGCAGCCCTGAAGAAAAGTTTTCTTTTGGTGTAAACTGCAAAGCACATGTTGGCTGGTTCTGCAATTTATTTTTCAAAAGAACAATAATTAAGAAAGATGTCATAAGAAGATGTTATTTGTGGCTGTTTTTTTTTTTAATCAATTGAATATTTGATGAGAATTCTGTCATAAAAATAATGGTTTTTATGTAATATTGATCTGAAATCTTCTCAGTGGATTTCGAATTGTAAAAGAAAATTAGAATTTTTGAACACATTAAAGAACATGAATCTTTTTGTGGAGGGTGAGACGTATAGGCACAAATAAAAGAGAAAAGTGTGGTGACTATTGATTAGTACACGTGCGTGCAAAATGACACATGCCCCCATGATGGCTTTGTTAATTTTTTATTCACTGTTCCAAGGTGGTGGCACCAATCTTGAATCTGTAAATAAAAAGATAAAAAATAAATGTGCACAAAAGTGCATCTGAAAAACTAAGCAGCCCGTCAGCCAAAAGTAGCGACCGCCCCGTCACAAACGTAAAAAAAGACGTTTTTTCAAATAATGGGAGGATGGGTAATGACTACATCTCCTGTGACTGCATGTATTATTTCTAAACAGGCTGACAAGATCGGAAAAGAAAAACAAATATTTACAAATAATTATCTTGATACCATTAGGAACTCATAGAGCAAATATTAAATCGCTGCCCACTGTGCACCTTCCCTTTTAACATTTGGGGGCATATTAACATGGACCTGACGCAGTGCGGTACTGCGCCAAAATTGGCAGATCCACGCAGCATCAGTTCTGAAATGCAGGGATGCACTGTATTTGCAAAAATAGGGTGCACTCCCGTATTTCCCCTAGCGCTGCCACTAAATTTAGCCGCCAGCCTCAACGCAGGCATCCGTGTGCCATAGTGCAAGGGTGTCTGTGCTGATGGGAATAATTGTAGCAAATCCTCATTATTTAATGATTGTTTATGTGCAGGAAGGGAATGATTGATGGCATTTTGATCTTTCTATGTGTGTGCAGAATGCAGCACACATAGAAAAAGCAAGAACGCTAACGCCATTCATGGGGTGCTGTTTTTGGCGCTGCCTCAGATTTACAATTCCTTGTAAATCTGGGGCAGCGTCAAAAGCAATGAGTGTTATAGCAACACCCATTGCATGCCCCTCTGCTGCAGAAAACTGCATCGGAGGGGACCATATTTACATGGCACTGTTAAGCCACAAAAAGTGGCTTAGTGCCACCTTGTAAATATGGCACAGTGCACAGCGCCACCAGAGAATCACAAAAAGTGGCGCTTTTGGGGAGCTTGGGGCTTGTAAATATGGTCCTTGGTATGCTGACATCACCCTTGACAGCTGGTGTTTTGTATTTAGCAGAACTGGAGGCAGCCACTGCAGGTAACTGGCATTTGTCCATCTATGAAAAAGCTCTCTGTAGCCAAGGGTATGGCAAAAACACAACTTTTCAACATTTCAGAAACAAGCCTGAGGTTTGAGGAAAGTGTTAACAGTGAGTTATAATAAGAGAAAGGCTGAAGAAGAGAAGAAGAAATTAGGGCAAAAGCACATTGTAAATTAAAATGTATCTACGTGAATAAATGAGCAATTTTAGAATACAGTATGTAGAAAAACAAACCAAAAGAGCAGAGACAGGCATTGGGTACCTGGTATTCCATTAATGTGATAAAAGCAAAAAAGAAGTGAAACAAAAAGATGCGACCCACATCTTTCTATAAAAGATCAAAAGAAATAATAGAAAAAATAAAAAGGTTAAATAGATAATCAAATGAAAAAACATTACAAATAATAATATTTTACTTGAACCAAGAATTAGTGTTCTTGTGATATTTTTGTGTCTCCCTGTTGTTCTCTTACAGGGGATTTGGTTATTTCTACTGTTTATCGCAAAGTCTTGAGCATCACAAAAATGGATCGTCCGCCATATACTCGTCACATGGCCCTAATGTCCAGCGATGGACTTACCTACGGTCTATTTGTACGTGACTTCCTTGGCAAATAGGATTTCACTTTTTTTTGTTTAGTTATGTAAGCTAAGGAAGTGTGAAATAGGGTTTACTTCCACAGAATGACAATTAGAAGGGAGGACTCATTTTCCTTGATGGGAGATGAGGGCAACCAACAAACGCATGCACAGGGAGAACCCGGCATGAGAACCTGACACTTTAGACAGGACTGCTCTCTTCTAAATTCAATTTTCAAGTGTTGTGATGAGGACAGGCTTGGGCGTTTTAAGAGACTTTTCAAAACATTATTTTTAGGTTTGGTGTAGGTCTAAGTGACCTTTGCCCTGATGCATCTGCAGTGTTGAAACCTAGGACATCCATTGGGGCTTCCCACAGAAGAGATCTCTGGTACTGTCAAGGGGTGGGCTGCAAGAA